>NC_048285.1:23696509-24071509 GCF_009762535.1 Notolabrus celidotus | reverse complement strand
AAACGAAACAAAGAAGATCATTGGACTATAATTTGGCACAGGATGACTTCAGATACTAAGTGGATCCATCTTAAGGCTTCTGCATGTGAGTGAATATTGTGACATTTATGTATTTTTTCAAATCTCAAAGATTGTTAAAGAAAGCCAACTCTGCAAGATTCTCACAGTCTGCTTCCAAGTCTGCAATCTTCCTTCACCTCAATTGAGGAATGTGAGGTAGCAGCCTTCCCGTCCTCACCCTACTTACCCTTTGAGGATTCAGTGAACCATTTTTATGTCCTGAAGTCTCTGAAAAGGGGACTCCCATGGCCATTTTCAGTGTATCCCATGGAGGCTGCAGAAGGATAAATTATCATCAGGCCTTCCAACGTCATTGGAGATCCCAGCTGCCTCGTACCTAGGGCCTCAGCTGCCCACCAGCCTTGACCTCCACTGTGCAGCCCCAGAGAGCCTCTGCAGAGTGCTACACAGACTTAACTGCTCAACACCTCATCCTGGTTTCTACTGCCTCACACCTGTCTGTGGTTCCCAGGTTGTGGACCAGATAACACCTGTCCCTGGTTCAAAGTTGGCAGACTGATCAGTGTCCACTCTTGTTTCTCAGCTGGACATCACTTTATGTTTCTGCTGACAGGCAAGCACAGTTTCCTGGTTCCACTTCCCCTCGATTATTCTTAAGGTGCCATCTCTGCTAATGCACAGCCTGAACTCTCTTACCCCCAGTTGCACATCCTCACCCAAAACACAGTCGGATTTCTAGTAAGCAACCCGTTACTGAGCTTCAGCAATCCCTTATTCCTAATTCCTTGTTCCTAATAAGCTCCCGCAATCTCTTGTCTCTGCAACATTTAGTCTCTTGTTTCAGCATATCCAGTTTAAAATGTCTCTTGTTCCCGAGGAGCTGATGCAAATGTTTCCCATTCTTTCAGAGCTTATCTTTCCTTCGCTGTCTTTCGGGGCATCATTAGCTTACCTAGTCTGATTCCTTGTTCAGTATACCTGGTAACAGCCTCCTGAACTGCCGTCACCTATTCTGCTTCCTACCTTGAGCTTTAAACAGATGACATACTGCATTCCTGACTTGCACATCTCCAATCCTACCTCAGGACCTGTCTCACAACTCAGGTCAACGTCCTACCTGTACTCTAGAGAGGCGCTTTCCTTCATGTTGACCTCCCTTTGGTCATACAGAGGGGTTTTGTCCATCTAGTTGACCCCCTGGACAGATGATGAGTTAAAAGGCTGTCACCAGGAATGCTCCACCTCTGTCACTGATCTACAGGTTGACCTCTGTCCGCTAACCTAGCTAGGCCTGGTTAGATACTGGGCCTGGCACCTATTCTAAAATTAGTTATTCAACATCAGGATGGCACTTGTGGAAAAGATAAGGGACCGTCAAAGTAATTTCAATTAATCTTGAAGGAGACATGAATGTTTTCACCAAATTTCAAGGCTATCAATGCAATACTTGGCGAGATATGTTGGTCTGCTGGTGAACTGCTGACAGACCAACATTACCTTTCTAATGAGCTAAGGTGCATAGCTCACATTTTTGATAATGGTTTGATCTGTGATATCATAAACACAACCAAAACTAAGATGCATTATTTTGACATACCAAAGATTATTGTAGTTATGGTGATATTATGTTTTGAGCATCATTATTATAGTCATTATACTGTTGTCATCTCTGAATAAGAGGCAGTGCTCTTCTTTTCAGAAAACCACTTTCAATAAATTTGACTGTTTTTATCATCTTTCTGAAATCATGTCAGTAGCTTCTCTACAGTTTGATGCACAAGCTGAGTTTGTCTTGCTTTTGATGTTTTCATCATTACTTTTAGTTTTTACATTACCTTCCTGGATTCAAAATGTAATGTAGATACAATCCATTTGAGGGTATTTGGATGAGTTTAAGGTAATTCAGAAGTAATGATCTTTAAAGTAAGTCCCCAAATAAACTCGCTTGGTCTGCATGAATTTACTTTAGGCCAAAGACTACAAAGAAAGACCCTCTGTCCTCTTGTGGATCTTTGAGTGTTTGGCTTGACTCTTGTCCACAGGTTAATTGGATACTCAGATTGCAAACTGAAACTATCTCTACACACTAGTCACTATGTGCCAGCTAGGATTGATGATATCAGACAGGCTGCATATTGTCCTCATGCGTAACTGATCCCAAAAAGGGAAAAGGCCAACATTGCTCTAAAAACCATTCCCATTTTCAAAATATTCTGAAATGCAACAGGTGGATGGTGGACACAAAAGGTGCTTTTTGACCTCTTGAGTGCCTGGAAAGATTTGCCAAACTCCTAATCACATTTGTTGTCAATTATTTATCTTCCAAGGTATGGTAGATCCTGTGTTAACAGAAATGTGCTTTCCGGTTCTCTGGAGTTCTTTTGTGCTCAGGACAGTCGCATGAAACCATAGCCAACAGAACAACTGGTAGGTTCCTACTGAAGCCTTATGTATATATAGCCAATAAAAGAGCCTATGATGAACGAGGACGTGTTTCAATTGGATAATGAGTGGGTGGCTGAGAGGCAGCAAAAGGAGAGAAAGGCACTGTAATTACATAAGCCTTTTCCCCCATGCGACACAAGATCATAGTGATCTGAACTGCCCTTTGCAGCCAACCGCTTGTTAACCTCTTTTAAACCGCCTAACATTTTAATTGTCCAACAGAGCTGAGGTCAGGATTCTGATGTGATACTTTGAAGTTTCCTCGCTTCCTTTGCTGCAGTGTTGGTCCCTCACACAATATCTCTAACATGGTTTAGTGCCGTGTATGCCATGGTAACCTTCAGGCTTCTGGCAACCACAACTCTGACAACAACCACTGGTTGTCCATTGATATCACCATCAAAATGCCCAGAACACAATGTTTTCCAACCTTTACCTCAGGAGATGATGATCCTTTTATACACTGCAGTCAATGAGTCAGATTTGGATTCAACTACACAAACAGGAGAGGAACATACAACACACCATTGGACAGTCAGAAAACACGACAGGAGCCACTCTCCTACTACTTTACTTGTTACATGTTCTGAGTTAAAAACTGGTAGAATAAAGCACAACAGATCCATCACACCTTGGACACAGCCTTCCAACTTCTACTACCTCGTGGAATTTACAGAGCACAAGTACACCTGAACATTATCATGTAAATATTGGCAATATCATAAAATCATGCACTCAGTGTACCTCATATAAACATGAGCTCATGCATTTAATCACCTACTCTGAGTATCTAAGCCAGTCAATGATGTAATTCACTCAGTATTTAATTCTTTGTTCCATTTTTCAATTTACAATCCAGATGTCTCTTTATATGTACCCATATAAACGTGGTACGTTTTGAGGCTTTGTTACACCCATTTTATCACATACTTGTTCTATATGTACATATGTCCATTCTGTTGTCCTTGTTTTAGCTGTATTCCTGTCTTTATCCTTCTATAAACTTTTCTAGGAGCGGTGTAAGTGCACTGAGAGCAGCTCCAAACCAGAGTTGAATTTCCTGTATGTATGCAAATCCATGGCGAAGAAAGAATCTGATTCTAAGTGTAAAGTCTCGTGTCTGACGATGGCTGTTTTTTTTTGCTACAAAGCATAAACCTCATGATAGTGACTGATAGTCATCAGGATACTTCAAGGACTGTGATAAAGTGCTCTGAAGTCTTTTAAAGGCGACACATGAAATGTCGTTGTTGAGCTCATAATCTTTATGACGCAAAACAACACCGGACAATATGACTGCCTTGACCCTTGGCAGATGCGGCATCTCGGCAAAAGGACAATGACACAGAGCTCTTGTCTACATACATTAGGCGTGGCCTTTCATTGTGGGATTACTGTGGCTTTCCGCACTGTGTTTACAGGATTATATCAGCTTTATGCACGAGACAAGAGGTCACTAAGCAAGAGGCAGGGGAACACGTGCGCACTTTAATAGACATGTAATTGTCATGAGGAGTTGTCAAAAGCTGACTGGTGATGAAAGTGGGATCACCTTGTTTTGGATTCAGCTGAAAGATGACTTTGCAGTTTTCAAGGCCAAGATTGAACATTCTTAAAGTGCCTATTTTTTAAAAGCATCTTAATTGCTCAAAATGTATGTAAGACTTTGGTAACCATTGAGATCTATCTGTAATATGAGTATTTTTGCAGTATAAAAATATGCATGACTTGAACTGACTGCTACATTCATATTACACAGATGTAGTGACGTTTGCTTCAGCTCATTTGATTGGTCACAGAGGCAAAGACATACCTTTTTGTCTCTGTGACACAAGTCTTGTAAGAAGAAATACACAATGGTTTAAAAAACAACATTTTATTGCATCTCAGTCAGAAATCATTATTGCAGTGAGACATTTCCCAATGTCAGCATAAAATATATTGATCTAAAGTATGGAAATGTGTCTACAGCAAAATACATTCTGTAAAAGGCACACGTGTTTTTTGCTTGCAGTAATGATACATTTCAAAGTTCAGCTGATGCTGGAGCTGTAACACATCACTATCAGCCCGGATGTGGGTCAATACAAGGATCAATTTGGATGCAAATGGAGCAGAAGTTTGTTGCCTTGAAGTCGGATTATTGCTCTACTGTACATATATCATATCATTATCTGTAAATACCAAATAAAAAACACTCGCCTTTGTTCATTGTTCTATATCCAAGGAAAAAGGAAAACACAAAACTAAAAAACAGCTAAATATCTACATTTAATATTTCACTGAAGTGAAAGAGCATTTACAAAAAGCATATATATTAAAGCACTCATTCTGAAATTCTTAGAATATTATCCTATCATGTCTGATTGAAAAGGGTTGAAATTCTAAGAAGCTGGGTGGTTCATTAGGTGATAAGTCTTATTAATAAATATGACAAGTGACTGGTAACTACCACTGTCAGATAAGCGTAAAGTAAAAGGACTGCGTTTACCTAAAAAATGCAAGAAAGTTAAAAACGCAAGCCTAAGTGCAGTTTTTAGTAAGTATAGTGAACCTAATTGCTCATATCTATTAAGATGGAAAGATGGAAGATGTAGAACATCTCTAATGACTTTGACCTTGTGATTTACTCCTTCTTTGATTTTCTTTACCTTAAAAGAGTGGAAATGAATGGTTTTGCTCAGATTTAAGACAATTAAAACTCTTTCTATTTAAGAATATAAATACAAGCTTAATAAAAAAAAGCCCATTTCATCTCATTCCCCATCCGCTCTTCTTCCATTCCCAATCATAATTATCGCCACTCTTTTCCAAGCGATTCACAGGTGTCAATGAAAACAAGCATTGAGGGGCTTGTCATCTAGCAGCGATCAGATGCATGCAGTCCACCGTGTGGTGCTGTGCTGTGGCTCAGACCAGAGGTCTTTGTTTGGTGCATGTTGAAAGGGAGGGCAGGTTGTGCTTGGATCATCTCCTATGGCAGAACCAGGCTCATACCCCAGTGACGTTGGCCCAAGCAGGGAAGGAGTCCAGATCAAACATGGCCTTACCCCAGGTGTTTATGGCCAGTGTAATACAAATGATGCCAATGATATTCATGACTATTCCTGTTCTTGCCTGGTGGAAAATAAGAATTTGTAGTTAGTATGAAAGCAGCAGCTGGTATTATATTTTGTGTTGCATCCTAGATGAGACTACTGGTCCAAAAGCCTTTCTATCATTAGTAGCTAATGAGTTATCAAATATTTTGCTTCTCATTGAAGTATTGACTGATATACCTTCAACTACTGACTGACGTTTCTGTTAACTATTTATGAGGATGCTGTGAAATAATAAAAATTGAGGGATGCGATTATAAAAGTAAGTTGCCGATGTGTGAATATGGTCAATGAACACATAGTCCAGCTATCCAGTGTAACATTGACCTTAAACCAACCACTTTGCATGTCAGCCTATAATTTACCCACCAACGCAACAAACCACAGCCATACTCACCATGTCAGCAACCTTGAGGTATCCATAGGAGAAGACTATAGCATTTGGTGGTGTAGCAACAGGCAGCATGAAGGCAAAAGAGGCACTTAGAGTACAAGGCACCATGACGTAGAGTGGATTCATCCCAATAGACTGAGACTGCAATAATGACACAGAAAGATTCAACAGTCTGAGACAGGGATGAACATAACCTTGATAACAAATCCTCCACTCCTCCATCTGGCTATTTTTCTGCGGCCGTAATCACTGACTCATAACTCAGAGTGAAATGTGTGCAACTCTGTGTGGAGTGAAAACTCTCATTAGGTGGGTGTAATTAAGATGTAATTCCTGCAAGCTTTGGGCTGAGTCATGGTATCTAAAATAGAAAAGCACTACATATGTAGCGATAATGGCAGACTACTAAGATGAAGAAAACATTACTCTGGAATTTGCTTCTGAATTACATGTCCCACAGCACAGCTGCTTACAAGTGCACAGTAATTTCTAGTTCTCAAAATAAACAATGGGTGAATATAGGTAAACTTCATAGTTAGTCCTGTTTAAACTGAGGGCTGTATATCACTTTGAAAAAAGACAATGACAGTGACATGACAATGACAGTGTCTGATGGTTTTCTTTAAACCAAGTGCTAAAGATTCTCTTGACACTTTGACACATAAAGTGAAATACCACAACCCATGACTACCACAAAGTGTCATCACTCCTCTTTCTGCTCCTTGTAACTAATCAGATGTTCTTTTCTTTTTCTTTTCTTTCTGTCTTTCTCTACGTTCACACGAGGGTCAGACACCCTTGGGCACCCACTTGGCTTCGTCCCCTATAAATATCTATCTGAATACCCCTGCTTGGCACTGTCTTTCACAACCCAGCTTTGGCGTTCATTCGAGTGCTCAGCTAGCCGGCACAGTAATGCCATTCTTCAACAGCAGCGGGGTGGGCAGCATTACGAGGCACTGGGCTGAATTGGTGTGTTTGGCAGATTATTAATGGGAGGAGGGGCCCAGGGAAGGGGACCAAACATATTCAGCCTGAATGACCAACTAGATCAGTAACCAAACAAGGGACAATGGGCCAGCCCCCACCGAAGTAGTTTCAATACTGCACTCCAATTGGGGACATTGGTTCAAAAGAAATCACAGTATGTAGCACTTCACTTCACTGAACCACTGCTGCCGAGCATAATAGTGGGTGTCTTGCAGTCTGAGATCCTACACACATTTCACTTTCTCCCTGAGAACTCACCATTGAGGCTAAGACAGGTAGGAAGAGCGTCGCTGTTGCCACATTACTGGTGCACTCTGTGAAGGTAGCAATCAGCAGGCACAAGATGATAGCTATCGCCCAGGGAGGGATGCTTTGCAGGGGGGTCATTTGATCTCCCATCCACTTTGAGAGGCCGGATTCCTACAAAGAGCATAAACATATACAGGTTTAAAGTCTCCTCTGAATATGTACACAGTATTCTTCCAAGCTGATAATCATCATCAGCAGCTGGGTTAACAGCTCATTACCTCATTTCACCAGTCTGGGGAACATCTGAGCTAGCAGCAAAAGGAAGCCTTAAGTTTATGTAGAAGTTTAATAACATTTTTTTAATTTTAAAGTAAATTATTATGCTTCTGGACATCAGAAGTGCGAGCTCTCTGAGTGTTTTTAAAAGTTAAATAAACACCTACCTTTAACAACCGGGCCTTTATTAACTTGTAGTAATTTCTTTTTAGCCTTGGACTGCATCATTAACATTGTTTTAAAGGAAAAGGTTCTGGTATTTATCTGTTCTTTTATCATTATTATTGTTTATTTCATTTGCAAGAGTGCGAAGACCATACAAGTGCTGGACATTAAACAGAACATAAAGAAAGGTAGTGTTGGGAACAGTGATCAACTAAATTATCAGGTATGATGAAAGTAGACAATACACAAACATATCAGACTATAAGAAACAACACAAAACCAAAACAAACAAAACATGAAATAAAATAAAAAAGAAAGATACATTTTATTTTTTAAATGATAAAAAAGAAAGGAAAGGATTTATTTTAAACTTTCACTGATATTTACTTTTATGCTTACATATAAACTTTATATATATATTTTTTAAATCATTTATTTACCATCTTCAGTCGTTTTGAACATTTTTGTTATTGTTTTAGTTTTTATTACTTTACCTAGTGATGTTATTGTCTGTCTGTTCCTTTGTGAGTACTTTGAGCTGCATGTTTGTACGTATGTAAGGTGCTATATAAATCAAGCTCAGTTGAGTATTTAATATAAATACATGAAATACCTATTGCTAAAAACATTTGATAATTTGTTATACAAATAAGATATTTAATTTCATTAAAATATCTTGCATATTTTATTACAGACACAAATTAAGCAACCATCATGCTTCCCCATAAGCTCTTGGACCAGTTGCCCATTAACATTACAACTGTCACTGACACTTACTTCACTGCCCTTTGCCAGAGCAAAACCTCCTCCAAGAAGAAGCACAATGCCCCAGGGTAACTTCTTCTGGGCAACTTTCCAGTTAAGGAGACGTGGAGTTGGTCCAGAAATCTGACGGGGAACTACAGAGGCAATAAATCCAATGTCGGTATTGAATCAATGCACAGTCTCCACCCTGGTTATAACTGTATGATGTGAAATAGGTTTCTCATGGGATGATAGCTCACCTGTGTCAAAACTATGAGACCTTCGTGAACAGAAACGTGGAGGTTTTGCTGGCAGGACAAAAAGGAGAACGGCAATAAAGATTGCCACCGTGGCGTCTGTCACATACCTGTCAAATGGAGTGATGAGGGAATGAGCAAACGTGGTCAAATAAAGGTGATATCAAAGCAAATCAACCACAAGGTGAAAACAAGGTTACTGTGTGGTTGGGGAATCAGGAAGAAAAAACGTTTGTACAAACTCTGCTTTGGAGTTGAAGATATTCGTGGCCCAGCCATGAACAAAGCCCGGATCCCTGGTGAACCACATCACCACCAGCAGAACGAAAAGACCCAGGACACTGATCTCTCCAAAGCACATGGACCCCAGAAGACGATGCTGCTCTCTGATCACATTGTAGGCAGCAATGTCCTTCTCTGTCTTCACAGCCCCACATCCCCATGTCTTCTTAAAGCTGAGGGGATCACATGAGAAAAAAATCTTTGTGTCACCTCTCCCTTCAAACACACCCCTGATGCGGTAAAAGCCTCTTGATGCCGATTCAAGTCTGTCACTATAATTAGGCTTTAACCATCACTAAACTCACTTGAATCCCATGAAGACAAACTGCAGCCAAAGCCAGGCCAACGTGAGCATGAGGATCATGTTGGGGAAGGCGAAGCCGAACCAGGAGGCAAAGTTAATCACATCTCCGTTTTCAGGGAAGAGTCTAAGGAAAACAATAATGAGATATTTTAAAGAACAAGACTGAAGTTAAAAAACACACCAAAACAAGTCTTTGAGGAAACACTCACTGGTTCATCTGGCCCTTGAGCACCAGATTGGGACCAGTTCCTGTGAGTGTGGCGGTGCCTCCAATGCTGGCAGCGTAACAAACACACAGGGTCATCCCTTTACACATCCTCCGCCTTTCTGCTGCCTCCCTATGCCTGGCAGCCTCCATTGAAGCATCCAAGAAAGTCACCACCAAAGGACCTTTAAACACAAAGAAAAACCTACTACTAGCAAGAATTACTACAACTACTAAAGTCCTTTGGGCTGTTTATTTTCTGGGCAAAACAGGTGGTGAATTGTGCCTCAGATGACTGTGACTTACCTTGTCCATCGTTCTGTTTCTCTGACTGAGGAGGCTGTTTAGTATCAGTTTCCGATATCTGGACCTGCTCGTCTGAGCTGAGAATCTGAGGTACCTCTGCATCACTATTACTCAGCTGCTCCAGCACTGCTTGGACAATAGGCACCATCATGGCTGTGGTGGCTGTGTTGCTGATCCACATGGACAAGAAGGCTGTGACACCCATGAAACCCAACATCAAACTGCCAGGGAAAGTTGAAAAAAATATTAAGTGTTGATGGCCTGAGATAGGAAGAGGTGGCCGCAAGTGTTTTACAACAAACAATAATAAAAGAAAAAAGGAAAGACTTTATGGGGGCAGTAAAACAATGAAAATGCTTTCCTTATCTCTACCTGATGTTTCTGATTACTATTTGATTAGATAAGCTTTGAAAATGTAAGCTAAAAGACGACAAACAAAACTAATGATCTGCTGTGAAGGGGTGCAGTTGTGGCACTCACAGCGCTGGACGCACGCCAACAAAGAGCAGCACTCTCAAGGCGATGCGCTTGTGCAGATTCCAGTGCTCCACAGCCACTGCAACCATCAGTCCCCCAACAAACAACAGGTTTGTGTCCTTCAGGTACTGCATACACACCTGAGAGTGCAAGGAAAGATGTGCGTGTGAGCAAATCTTCCTCCTCACTGAGCAAATTCAACACTCTACTTCACTTATTGTACTTACATCTTTGGATTGCATGATGCCAAATAATGGGAACAGGAGGGCTGGGAGCAGAGCTGTGACAGCCAGAGGAAGGACCTCTGTGCACCAGTAAACTGCCATCAGGATGATCACGTAGGCACATTCTGCCTCCTGCATGAAAACATGAGAGAATACACTGACCTTACTCTACAGGTCAAGATCTCACCCAGAGAGATGCCTTGCAAAGTCTGAAAACATCTTCTCTTGTCAAAATATTACATAATCTTTGACGGGGTGTTATAAGGTTCAAAGGGTAAAGATAAGAGCAGTTGTTGTTCTTTTGTGTCTTGTCACCTGTTTGAACATCCTCCGCTTGTGCTGTATAAACAACCATAAACATTATCATTATATCACATCTCTACTTATTGGGTTTTGTCTGTCTGAGCCTGTTTAACTGAACATTTTTTTAAAAACATATGTGATTTGAGATATGT
The DNA here is from genome assembly GCF_009762535.1 of Notolabrus celidotus. NCBI lineage: Eukaryota > Metazoa > Chordata > Actinopteri > Labriformes > Labridae > Notolabrus > Notolabrus celidotus. The sequence goes on along the minus strand of NC_048285.1, from coordinate 24,060,617 downwards.
TGTTTTGGACTTTATGTTACTAATTCTTTGGTCTTTTCTTTTTTCAGGCGAGAAAAAAAAACTAAAGATCTAGCCACCATGTTACCCTCCTCGCCCTGGTGTACCCCTTATTCATGACTGCTTTGCATTGCTGTCTATGTCTATAATAACATGCTTACAGCTTGCGTGCATGTCTCCATGTCACATGTAGCTGCAGCGACGTGGACGGAGCCCTTAGACGTGGTGTTCCCACGCTGGACGTGACCCCTCATGTTAACAACAATGAGTTAAAATAACAAGATTTTGGAGGGTTCATGCCTCGGGCAACACCGCACAAAGTTCTCATGCAATTTGCTGCGAGTGCGTCGCGCGTTTGCTTGCAACAGGTGCACGAGAGTTAATGCAAATCAGAGTTTTGAGTATTTTTGTGGCAAAAAGTTCAGTGGTGCGCTAAAACTTTGGTAATAATTTAGTAGAATAATTTCTTAAAAACGGAATGAAAACGAGGCTTAAAGTTTCCCTTATTTAACTGACTTTAACATTTCAAAAAATCCTCATAAAAGTTTGTAAGCTATGTCGAAAAATAACAACAATTATTGGCGAAAACACTTCGGCTAAATTATGCCGTGCGTAATTTAACAGAAGTTGCCTCATTTCTCCAAGTTAAACAGTATGAAAAAGTTACAACTAATTCAATCTGTTGTTTGACTCAAATAAGTTAGGGGTACATACCGATGTTCCGATCACCAAAGGCAGTGGAAGAAGAATAAATGGTGTTGAAAAGAGGATCAGCTCATTCTTAACAGAGCGAAGATATTTCAAGAATGCCATCCTGAAGAAAAGCGGAGAAAGGAGGCTTTCGCACCATGGATCGCGCTTTTGAGGCGCAGAAGAGAGGAGGAAGAGGAGGAGGAGGAGGGGGGAGTCCTACAGCAAATAAAAGAGAGAGAGGGAGAGTGAGAGAGAGAGAGAGGGATGTGCGGGGTGCTGGCACCAAAACAAAAGAACTGACTGGTTGATTATTCACTGAAGCAATAGGCGAGGTCTTTCCCTCGCAAACCTCTTATAATCACAAATATACGTTATTTTTACTCAAAGTGGGTGAACCACGTACACTTATATCTTCAGCTACCAAATCCTGTCAACAGTGGAGCATCAGTAGGTTACCTCCTATGAGTGCCGAAGAAAATACCCACAACCCTGACACTTTATTAGATCATTGCACAGATTGGTCATTGATCCACCCTGATCTGAAGTAATATTCATCAGAAAGAAAACAACAAGGTAACATAATGACAAGAAACTAGGTCAGAGACAGGTCAGGATTTGCAGACGCACCAATGCAATCCAATTGCAGTATACACAGGAGTGATTTGAGTCATTGCTGCTCCTCCTAAGAATTTTGGTAAACCATAAATGAGGCTAGGTATTGAAGTAATCTTCCTTGTGACTGTTTTTATATCTGTCATAATAAGATAAGGGCTGTATTGCGATTTGAAAAAGCCTGTGAAACCTTTTTAATTGTCACTTTTACGTATTGTATCTACCCAGGTAGTCTTAACACTACTTCAAATTCTACCACTAACTCTGAGAAAAACATATAAACATATATCTGTGTTGGAAAAATGATATCTTTCCAAAAAAATCAATACAAAATCTGTCATGAAATATACATTTTCAGATTATTGATCTTAAAATGATCAGTCAGGGCAAGCTTTGAAATTATTCAAAAGATGCATGGTGGCTTTACAAGACTGTTGCGCAAATTTAAGCATTAAAGTGCTTGTAATCTGTGTGCTAAATTAGTGGAATGTTTTCTCCTAATTCAAAAATATAACTTTGAAACATCTTTTTTGTCTTTGAAGTGTAATTAGGAACACTGTTTTTTGCTTGTGAGCAAAACTGATTTCAGTTTTGTTGTAGTTAAATTGACACAGTTTGTTTTTATTTATCTATTTAAGTTTTACCTTGTTTGCATGACAGTTAAGAGAATTCTGTAAGAAACTAATAGTATGCATAACTGCTCAACTCATGACATGACCTGAATGTATGTGTGTATTTTGTAACAACACAATGTTTTTCCCCCTCATGCCTGTGCGGGAAAGCCTTGGCTCCTTAGAGGAAGTCTAATACTTTTAAATAAATACATTTCTTCATCAACTGGGAACATGTTTTGACAGTAATCCAGATTGTCCTTTGTTGTGTAAGTCGTGCAACTATCCTGACTTGAAATGTTAGCCTGCGTTGTCAGTGTTGTTTGGTTTTGTGGTGCTTAGTACTTCTAGTTCAACCTCTTATTTCATTGCACACCGTACATTTTGCTCTTTGGTTCAAATGACTATTTACCAGGCAGAGGATAGGATAACTTTTGGTACACAACTACAAAGTGTAGAGAGAAGATTCGGGGAATAGAAAACATCTTGTGGTTGTTTTGTGTGAACTGATGGCTTGGAAACCATGGTCAAAATATTTTGACTGTCACATATTTATTTACAAGTTTTTTTTAACACCTAAAATCTGCACATTTCAAAATATACAACCGATGAAGTGGTGCTTTTGTACGCCACATTGACTGCAAGAATGTGTTACTTGTCATACTGTTGGAGACTTTATTTCATGTAATGTTATGTAATATAAAATTACAAACAGTGCTTCAGTTGATCCAGCTGCTTTTTAAGTACTGTGTTTAGGCCTTTTGCAGTGAATGCTTTAAACCCAAACCGACACAAAGCTTTGGGACACCAAAGGGACACCGGTCTGCCTGACAGAATTTTAAAACTACTTGAAGCACAACCAAAAACATAACAAGTTCCACCGAGCCAAGGAATGTCATGTTCTTTGACTGTATCCTTTCTTTAAAAGTGCTGACAGCAATTATGCTGCATTGGTGGCACGCAGGGATGAGGGAAGCTTTTAATTTGTGGCCCTGTAATTGTGAATCCATTGACCACTGTTGGACTTCTATATGCACTTAAATATGCTCCCAAAAAATTGAAATATTTAAACCTAAATAATGATTAAAAATACTGTGTCATTAATAAAGAAGATTGCTTGGTTCACAGCCTTAACTAGATGGCCCTCCAAAGTGCTGACATAAAGTTGCTCACTGAAAAGCGGGTTTATGTTTAACTTCAAATACTGAAAATGCTAGACTCAATATGAGTTTGCAAAAAAGAACATCACTCAATATAAAGTCAAAAACTAATATAGCATGTACATAATCTATGATGTGGCAGAAGCACTGATTCCAATGTTGCACTTGTAGACAATCACATTTGGCTACCAGCCATCATTCATGCTCTACCCACATGACAGCACATTGTACAAAAAACAGAACAGGGGCAGACAGAAGCTTTCCTTCTGTTTGTTTTTATGGGAAATCTCAGACTGAGACAAAGTCAGAGCCACTTCACCAAAATAAATACTTGAATGAGTGCAAATTAACATACTATATTTGGTTTGTCTGCACGAGACTGCAGACAGATTGACCTGTGAAATTACAGACATCATGCCACCTTGTGGAGGTGACTCAGACTACATCCAGTCACATTGACCTAGATGTAGATATTCATTTTCAAGTGAAGGAAAGACTGCCAGTTTGAAGAATGTCTGTTTGGGACTTGTTCCATAAATAAGAAAACTAATTTCTGGTCAGATTTGACATTGAAGCTATTTTTTAGGGGTTTTTTTTCAGCTCAGTGATTTAGCAGCATACTGGTATCTTTTGAAATCAAGGATTCAAGCTTACATTTGTCACCAGGGGCGTCGTAGTGGGGGGGAAAAGTGGGACTGACTACCTAGGGCCGAAGTGGGGAGGGAGGCCCTTAATGGGCCTGAAATTAAATGTCTTCTACTACGCTTTTGTTTTGTTACAACTGCAATAAGATAACTAAAATTCTCTGAATAAATAAAAAAACATTCAGAATTCCTTTCTGGAAAAAGGGTCGTCTCTTCCTGTCAACTAAATTGATCAGCTCCATGAGATGCGCGTCTCATGCCTAAAGTAAGGAATTGTCATATTTTCATAGCATCAAGTGTGGCTGAATCTGATTGAAAGTAAACTGTAGGTTTTTAGAGTGTTATTTTACTTCATGAGGTTAGATTACACCAAATAATACTCCCTTTTTTTATTCAACGAGTCACTTGGCTTCAAATAATCATTTTTAAAGAGATGGAAAGTCTGAAGGTCAATATTGTGCAGTTACATTTGGAGAAATTGTAAAAATAAAACCAACAACTATAATATTGATATGTAGATTTGAGTCAGTTAATCAGGATAGTTTTAAGCATATATTTTTGTTTAATGTAAATCAACCAGTATTGTAGCAGCAATGTTATATTTTGTAGGGTTGGCTGTGGTGATGGGGCCCACTGAGATATCTTTTCAGGGGGCCAAGAATTCCTGGTGACGCCCCTGTTTGTCACATGCACTCTAAATTATTTAGCCTATGGCAATATTTTAAGTTACATCAAGGAGATGTAAATACAACCCCTAAAATAAATGTATGTCTACTTTAAAATAGCAGAACTTTTTAATCAAACCTCTTACTATTGTTTTTAAATGTTTAATTTAGATTTATCCAATCGATATACATCATAGACATATATGTGTCTTTATTCCCTGTATGTGTCACTACATCTACAATACAACAGACTGTCCACTTCTTCACAAATGAACCACAGAAATCATGCATGGTGTTTCTTGAATGTTATGCAACCACTAAAATAAATGTATGTCCACTTTAAAATAGCAGTTTTAATCCACCTTGATAGTTTAAAACAGGATTGAACAGACTTCCGGTATAACACCCCTTACTATTGTTTTTATTGTTATTTTTTTTTCAAATATCTTTTTATTTAGATTTTGACACATTACAAAAAAAAGATCAATGCAAACAATTCAAGTAAGTGACGTTTTTTGTATAAGAAACACATTAAGAAAATGAATTTAAAAAATGACAATAATACGTGATAATATCTTAAAATAAAAGATTGATAAGTACTCAAGCAGGAAAATAAAGAATTGTGAAACTATAATACAATGAGTAGATGAATATCAAAAAATAAATAATTGAAAAAGATAAAAGAGCAATAAGTATAAAAATACAAATATACATCCATATATATCCAGATACACCTACATACATACATATATACATATATATACATGCACATACACACACATGGAAATAATAATATAATCATACAAGAAAAAAACGAATAAATTAATAAATAAACAAAAAAATAATAATAAAAGGAACGAAAGAACCAAAAACAAATTAAAAAGTAGAATAAACAAAACAAACAAAAACAAACAAACAAAAAACTTGCTATTGTTTTTAAATGTTTAATTAAGATTTATCCAATTTAATACATCATCAACATATATGTGTCTTTATTCACTGCATGTGTCACTTCATCTACAATACAACAGAGTGTCCACTTCTTCACAAATGAATCACAGAAATCATGCATGGTGTTTCTTGAATGTTATTTCCAGTGTATAGAGGAAGTGTTCTTCCTTCCTGTCTGGCAGCTGCAGCAGCAGAATCACATGAGCTGGGGCTGCTGTTGTGTCACGTGAGGTGTCGTTTCTACAACATGGCTCCAGCTAGCACAGAGCTAAACACCATGATCCGCTGACTGACTGTCGTTTGTCTGATGACATGCTCCAGCAAACAACGGGAAATGGAGCTCGTAGTGACGTGTGGTAGTGCACTGAAGGATGTCCGTGTTGTCGAGAATTAACGCAGTACAAAGTCATCATGCGTGAAGCGGAGCATCGTTAGCTTAATGTGGTGAGAGGTAAGCTAAAACACCAGACAGTGAGCTCTGTCTTCAGCTGACTCAGAAGTTACTGATGGGTGAAATCCAACCTGTGTGATTGCCATTGTATGACTCTGTGATCACAGTTCTGTTATATTCTTGATCGCTTTAATTCAGTAGTTATTGCAACGTTAGCCACTTTGTTAAGCTAACTGCTGCTAAGTTGACGTGAGTTCCTCAAACGTCGCAAGGTTGCAAACTCTCCTTATATTTAAAACATGAAGAAGTGTGTTTTTGTCTGAATAACACCTGCATGCAGTGTTTAATGCTGACAGTATTTCAGGAGACGCTTTAAATTGTGCATTGTTGTTTTTCAAGATGTTATCTCTGATTACCCGCCGAGCTCACATTTACTGTTTGTACCTTCTTTCTTACCTGCCCTACTAAATGTAAATCTTAGATCAATCAGACGCATGGGTTGATTGATTGCCTGTCATAAAGCTTCAATGTAAAAACTAAACTTAAAATCTGAGGCTTCTTAACCAACTATCCACCAGGGGGGAGTGTAGCTGTGTTGTTGGGGCACTTCAGTCATGTGAGCTGTGCTGAGCTTCAACTTCAGGGATTTAAAGAAGGACAAGGAGTCATGTGCATTCACAAACATCACATCACACTATGATTGTATCAGTCTCTACTAGGGATGTGAGGATACATGATTCAACCCACCATTTGATTTGATTCCCATTTTTTTGTCCACGATACGATTGTCTAACAGTTTTCAAGAGAACTGGATTGAACTCAAAATTTAAATCATTTTTTCAATTCAATTCAATTTTGCTTTATTGGCATGAACAAAGAGATGTTATTGCCAAAGCACATAAATTCATACAATACATTATATATTCATAACACACTACATTCATCCCATATACATTAATCACATACCATATTCATTACATATTATATTCATCACATACATATCAACCACATATATTACATTTTCTATACGCATTAATGAACCCTATTATTTCATTTCAGTTCTCAGATATGGACAGCTGCAATATATATTTTTTTCTCTTATATTTCTTTGTAAACAAAGTAATCCTTTTTCATTTTTAAGGTGTGTTGTAATTCAAATAAAACCACTGCACACTTTTTACGCACCTTGCAAAAAAACTAAAATCACCATACAAAAATACCTTGTTTGAAAATTTCAGAACAATTATAGAGAAAAGGAGAGTGAACAATTCCCAAATTAAAGTATTAAATATTAAAAAAAGGTAAATCTCTTTTGAATTAGGGATGTAAATTTCTAAAGTATTTTCTGTGATCGTTCTTTGTAATTGTTAACAATGAACCATCGTTTAATCATTAAAAAAACCTAAAAGTTGCCAAAGAATGCTAAATGCATTTTTTCCCCCTAAATTAAAATTTCCTTCACGACACAATGTATGTATATAACTGATGGTATTAAACAGCTACGGATCATATTGAGGTGTTCAAAATGTTAAACACGTTGAATATCAACATGAGGAGCAGGCTTATAAATAACCTCTGTGGACACATGGTCTAAGACTCAGACTTCAACATGTGGATTTACTGCAACAGGACAACTGAACAGGATCATATTTTGGACTCACAGTGTCCAGTTTTCTTCTTCTTATTGAGAAAAATAAGCAATTTAAATGCGGTAAGGTGTCAGCCGGGAGCGCAACCGGGTCAGAATCAGTCCGGCGGCGGAGAAAAAAAGCGCTCATGGAGACCTGTCACTCAGCTGCAGCCCCCAGCTGAGAGTCTCCGCTGTGTGCAACACCTTTAGTCAGCTGATTCTGAAACATGCTTTAAACTTAAAACACCTCCACTCAGCGAGTGACGAGAGAGCAGCGCAAGAGACTTAATGATGTTAAACAAGCAGAGTATAATACAGATAGCGCCTTCTACTGTTTAAAAATAATATCCAGATACAACCACCCTTGTTTGTAGTTTGTCTCTACTGCAGTTGCTAATCTGATTTTCCAATTATGCTTTACAGTTTCCTGAGAGGGACAGGCTGAAGAGGTGATCGCGCCTTCCCTTGAAGGCTTTGGGTTCTTTCTCCATGAATGTTTGAAAGTCATCCTAACAGAAGACAGTGAGCTGTGCGCAGCAGAACATTGTGGGACTCTTTGCAAGCGTTCAAGACTCACCATGGATTGGCTGATGCAAGCAGTTGAGAAAGACTTGGGGATTGACAGGAGGCAGCAAGGCCCAGGTCCCCGTGCGAGGGAGATCATTGCCATTGTTCCTACACGCTGGGTGATGGGCCTGAGGGAGAAGAGGGTCATGCGCTGTGCCCGCCTCGACAGCATCAATGAGGCTGAGATTCTGACCTACCTGCAGTGTTCCCAGGCAAAGTTGCCTCCTGGCTGGACACGAGTGTGCATTCAGGGTCTGAGGAAAAGCAAGCTGAGCTACAGATTGGCCAGAGATCCTTGCCAACAACTTATGGAATTCATGCCACAGGATTCTTATGTCAAAACCATGCAGTGTGTGTCGCATCATAACGTCAGGTAGTACAAATATACTCTTCCACTGTTGAATGTGTCTATGAATGCCACCCCATGATCCTCATTTTATTTACCTTTAACTCTTATTTTTGTGGATATAATTTCTTTCATCCTAAGAGCTTTAAGGCTTTTTGTGATATCACTTAAAAATGAAACAGTCAATCAAAACGGGAGGATTTCCTGCTTTCCTGTTCCAATTTAATATTTTGGTAACTGTCCTCAAATACTTCAAACAACTTGGTCAACTGAAATAAATGAGATCAAGATGAAACATTGAGCTTTTGAATCAGTTCCTTGAGCAAGTCTGAAAGTTAAGGATAACCAGTTTTAGTTTCTGTTAGGTTCGTGTGTTTTTTCAGTCTAATGAACCATATGTTATTTCTCCATTTGGTGTGATTAGGTCAACGTTTCACACGCATGTTAGAGATATAATTCTCAGATTCAGTATCATGTAAATGTCTGTTTGCAGTGAAGTGATCAGTTTGATGTCTTTTTCTCTTTCAGGAATCTGTGGCGAGAAGCCCACTACAAACGTGTGCAGAAATATGCAGGACCTAATGAGCAGATGCACGCTGCAGCCGTAGATGCACTCCGTCATGCTTTACAGAAGCTTTTTAATGCCACTTTCATCTCACCCGAAAGAGTTTCGCCATCCCTCTCTCCAGCCAGGGAAAAAGAGAAAGAAAACTACTTGCCATCCAGTTCATCTTGCACATCAAAGTCCCAGTCAGACTGTCTGTGTCCTAACGTTCTGCCCGCAGAGTGTCTGCTGGAGACTGCAGAGATGCTGTACGTAATTCTACCATACACTCAGTATTCACTCCATGACATTGTCTCCTTCAGCCCAGCCAAGCTCGCTAACAGCCATGCCAAAGTGTTGTTCATTCTCTACCAGTTACTAATAGCTCTGCAGGCATGTCATGCAACTGGCCTGTCTTGTGGAGAGCTCTCCCTGCAGGACATAGCAGTAGATGAGCAGCTCTGCAGCCGACTAAAGCTCAACCTAGCCCATTACGAGGACCTGGGGACAGAGGGGGATGCAAACAGTTATGTTACCGGCAGACAAGTGCCAAAAAGTGTCCTGCCAAGTGAAAATGTATGTGTGAGCCCAGAGAACAAGATACTTTGCAAAGACTGCTTCGGTGAGCTCAAGACGTTAGTTCTGGACTGGGTCCATGGCCGAGTTAGTAACTTCCGCTACTTGATGGAACTGAACCGGTTAGCAGGGCGACGAGAAGGAGACCCAAATTATCACCCAGTGCTGCCTTGGGTGGTGGACTTCACTGTGCCATTTGGAAAATTCCGGGACCTCAGGAGGTCAAAGTTCAGGCTCACAAAGGGAGATAAACAGCTGGACTTCACATATGAGATGACCAAAGAGGCTTTAGCAGCTGCAGTGGGTAATGGAGTCGGTGGAGGTGTTGTAGGCGGAGACCTCAGCGGCTCTGTAGGTGCTGGTGGTACTGGACAGCCAGAGCACCTCCATGTGCCTCATCACATTTCTGATGTGCTCTCAGACATCACCTACTACGTCTACAAAGCCCGGCAGACGCCCAAGTCAGTGTTGTGCAGCCATGTTAGATCCCAGTGGGAGCCAAATGAGTACCCGGCCAGTATGGAGCGCATGCAGAGCTGGAGCCCTGATGAGTGTATTCCAGAGTTCTACACAGATCCCTCCATTTTTCGCTCAATCCACCCTGACATGCCAGATCTGGATGTGCCTTCCTGGTGCAAGTCGTGTGAGGAGTTCATTGAGGTCCATCGGCGCCTCCTTGAGAGCAGAGAGGTGTCCCAGTATTTGCATCATTGGATCGATCTCACATTTGGCTACAAGCTGTCTGGTAAAGAAGCCGTTAAAGCCAAGAATGTGTGCCTGCACCTGGTGGACAACCACACCAACCTGACTACCTACGGTGTAGTCCAGCTCTTTGACCAGCCCCACCCGCCCCGCTTATCTTCTTCCCAGTACGCTCCAGCAGAACCTCCTCTCCTTGGCCTTGCTGCTCTAAACGTGCCTTCTCTACACTTCCCTCAAATCGACACCGCCGCTGACACTGTGGATGGAATGGTGCCAGAGTCCACAGGCTGCGAGTCCAGTGGCTGGACCATGGTAGACAGAGAGGAAGAGCTCGAACAAGGAATGGAAGCCTTGGATTCGTTAACATCCACTGTGTCCTGCGCTGTGCCACTGCCAGGCAATACTGCAGGAGGAGAACACACAGCGCTTATTGTATCCCAGTCCCCAAGTTCATTCCCTGGTGACCTAGCAAGCAGCTTAGGCCCGGGTTTACGCAGTGCCATGTTACAAAGAGGCGGGCCTATGAACAAAAAACACGCAGAGGGCGGTGTGACTTCCTCAAACGCAGACGAAATCAAAATCAGCCTCCCTGAGGGATTCAACGCATTGCAGCCCTTGGAGGAGCTGGAGAAATTGAACAATTTCTTGGTGAAGAGTCTGCACGCTGAAGTGTCCAGTGGCTGCGTAAGAGACAGCGGGATAATTGAATCTCTTCCCTCTCTTACACAGCTCTACCAAAGGGACATGCAGGCCCTGGGCGTTCTCATCGCAGAGATATTCTACTCTTGTAAACTGCGGGGAGTGAAACCAGGAAACCCCCTCAGACAGCGTTTCCAAGCTGTTATGAAGCTCTGCTCCGGCAGCCTCCGTGATGTGCCACTGTGCTTACATCATGCTCTGGAGACACTGCTGCTAATAGAGAAGCACTCTGGAACAGCACAAAGAGAGTTACCAGATTGCCCACGTCCGCTTCTTTTCAAGTATGACCCCATCCGTGACGGTGTGCCTCCCCCAAACCCTTGCCAGCTATTGAACTCAATCATCTCCCCCTTTTCTTTTCCCTCCTATTTCGCACCACTCCATCAATTTATCTTTTCCTACCATGCCAAACTGGAGACCACGTGCGGTTTTCAAGGAAGAGATATTGTGTTTCACCTGTGGCAGCAGCTTGAGACACTGTTGCGGGGTAGCATCACAGCTGAGGGTCTTGAGATTCTCTTACCCTTCATTCTATCCCTCATGCTTGAGGAGTGCACAGCTGTGTATGCTGCTTGGTATCTTTTTGAGCCCATCTCTCGAGTACTCGGTCCCAGAAATGCAAACAAGTACTTACTGAAACCACTAATCAACGTTTATGAAAACCCTCACTGCCTGCGAGGACGCTTCTATCTTTACACGGACTGTTTCATTCTGCAACTGATCGTGAGGCTCGGCCTGCAGGCTTTTCTGTCCAGCCTGCTCCCCCATGTGCTGCAGGTCATCACAGGGTTTGAAAGCTGCAGCTCTGACACTGCTGGAGAAGCTTGCAAAGGGCTGAGGGGGGGCACCTGTAATCTAGGTGAGGAAGAGGAAGAGGACTTTCAGTGTGGCGAGCAGCGCTCATCTTCTGGGTCTGTTAGTGGTGCTATGGGAGGCAGCAGCGGAGCTCCAGGAGGAGTCGGGGCGGTGGGAGACTCAGGAATGGTCGATTACTCCTCTGGCATCAGCCTCAATGACCAAGTGTTCCTCTCAGAGGCTGAGGACTTTCAGAATGGGTTCTATGTCAACAGCGGAGCAGGAGTGGCTGCTGGGAAACAGCAGAGCCAGAATGCTGCAGCCAAGGAGCAGGACCAGGAGTCTCTAAGTGTGGGGAAACTAAGTGACAAAAGCAGCACAAGTGAGCTGTCACTGGGTGATGGAGACTCAATGAGGGATCGTGCCAGTCTGAAGTCTGCTGACAGCAGCCAGGACCTCAAACAGGCCAGTGAGGGAGAGGAGGGAGGAGAGCTGGAGGAAGAGGAGGTGACTGAGACTAATGTGGGTCAAGAGGAGACAGATGAGCCCCCTGTTCACAACCTGGAGCTCACTCTTTCTGCTTGCACGATAGACACAATAGACACAGTTGCCACTCTGGAGGGTGAGTTTGTGAACGGAATGGGACTGGAGGAGACAGAGAAGGACACTGTGGGAGAGCAGGGCGAGGAGGAAGACCACGGTCCTACCGAGGAGTCAGAGGAGAAAGAGCAGAAGATTCTTCTAGGTGAGTGACAGACAGAGGTTCTGGTTTATCACTTCACTGCTTACAGAGTTAACTGAATTTATTTTTATCTCTGTTCACAGACACAGTCTGCAAAACGGTGCGATGGCTGTCTGCAAAGCTTGGACCAACAGTGACGTCTCGATACGTAGCCAGAAACTTGCTGCGACTGCTCACTAATTGTTACATCGGTACACACATTCAAATCTTTCACTTTTTAATTCTATCAATGAAATGGTACAGTTAATTATCTCAACCCAGCTTCATGTGTTGCTGCCTGTGTTTTCTGCAGCCCTTAATCTCCTTATATTTTCTGCCTGTAGGTCCTGAGAAACACCAGTTTGTGACCTCTCCGATTGAGGAAAGCGGTTTGGAGAGCGTGGGTTTGGGCAGTGTTTATGAGAAGAGACCTGTGGTTGGTGACCAGACAGCAGGGCCTGTGTTGGAGTGTCTCATTTATATAGCTCAACTTTATGGAGAGCCTGTACTCACTTACCAGTACCTGCCTTACATTGGATATCTGGTAAGAAAATACATCATGCAGAAAACCTTAATAACAAAATTAATAATAATAAAAATGATATAATGTATTATTATTATTTATTATTTATTATTATTATTATTATTATTATTATTATTATTATTATTATTATTATTATTATTATTATAAAAGGGGCGGCCGTGGCTCAGTTGGTAAAGTCGGTCGTCTATCAATCGGAAGGTTGGTGGTTTGATCCCAGCTCCGGCAGTCACATGCCGAAGTGTCCTTGAGCAAGACACTGAACCCCGAATTGCTCCCTCTGTTGTTCAGAGGTGTGTGAAGGTGAACAAATGAGATTAGCTTACACTGATGGTCCCTTACTAAATAGCAGCCTCTACCATCAGTGAGTGAATGGGTATGAATGGGTGAATGTGACGAGTAGTGTAAAAGTGCTTTGAGTGGTCAGAAAGACTAGAAAAGTGCTATATAAGTACAAGTCCATTCCTTAAACCTTATCTGACCAATCTTGATTTGTTGTTTGTAAAGTAACTTGGGCTAGATATATTTTTTGTGTAAACTATGTGTCTATGATTGATGAATTTCACAAATGTTGGTCCCAGGTTTCTCCACCTTCTTCACAACGCCTGAACACACGCAAGGAGGCAAGTCTGCTTGGAGCCGTTGCACTGACACAGAAGATCATCGTCTTTCTCTCTGACACCACCTTAATGGACATGCTGATGAAGATCAATCAGGACGTGCTTCTTCCACTTCTTGACTTGCTTACCACTCCACGCATGGGGTAAGTACTACGCGTACAGCCGCGCACATTTTCTCATCGTCTGTTGAAGTCTAACTTCTGACAGGGCTTGACTGTCAGGCTCGGCGTGTCAAATCGCAGAACATTGCAGAAAGGTTGTTTAGTGTTTTTTTTGTCACATACTTTTTGAAGTGTTGTTTTTATTTTTTTGAAAGTGGAATGTCTTCTTATTTTTGTGATGTAATAAAGTGAAATCAGATAGTTGCTACAATAGATCTGTCATTCAACCTCTGCTTGGTTGTACTTGTTCTGCTGTACTCAGGTTCCCCAGTGGGGTGCAGACTCGCACTGCCGTCTGTCTCAAGACTCTCAGCTTGATGGCTCTCATCTGTCTGCGCATCGGGAGGGAGATGGTACAGCAGCATATGGCTGACACTCTGCGCCGGTTCTTCGCCGTCTTCTCTCTGCTGCATTCTCTGCAGCCCCAGGTACGCACACACAAACCCCCCAAAATATACAAATCAAAAAGATTGACAAGCAGCACATCAGGTTTATTTCTAGAAGACTTTCAACAAGCAGATCTGTGACAAAGACTTTTTCAAAAACAAATGACACAAAGGCAGATAAAAATATGGATGGAAATAACAGGAGACAGAAACTTGAATACCAAGTATCTGACTGTCAGACTGAGAGTGCATGACTTTGTCAGCGAGGCATGATTTTGTTCCTTATTAAGTCAGATTATTTAGAAGTTTCTCCATGTTGTTAAATCTGCTTCTTTCACCTGTAATAACTAATGTGCTCCTTTTACACTGTAGCTGGATGGCGCCCCTCGCAGGATGATGGGAGAAGTCACAGTTGTGGATGTCTGCACTCCTGATGGGTCAAATGTGACTTATGAGTTAGGGGTGTTGGAGGAGCTGCAGACTGTTTTCAACCCTGAGATGGCCCATGCCTCGTACATCCCCTTCTACTGCCTCATAGGTGGGTCATATACACTGTACATATCTTCACTGGTTTGACTCTCCAGTGGTATACAGCAGGTGACTTTGTGATTCTTCTTCAGGTGACGCAGCAATTCGGAAACTGGTGCCCAACCACGAGCTGGTCTGGCAGTTGGCCCAGTCTTACCATCAGAGTGTGAGTCAGGTGAGTCCTGGGACAAACCTGTCATCAGCGTCTCGGGTGGACCTTCCTCCGCCCTCCGCAGGTGCTCCCTCTGTTTTTGGCAGACGTGTGGGTGGCAGTCCTTTCCCCGCACCTTCTTCCAACTCCATCCAGCTGGGAGACTCCCTCCCTGAGTCAGGCACGTTTGGGAGCCACCTGGTAGGAAACCGTATCCAAGTATCCAGGGACGCCGATTTTGATGCAAGTTCCACCTTGGGCTTGGCTGGTTCTTGGGGACGTTCCAGCCATATCACACCCATCATCACCACCTCCTCCACTTTCACCACTTCATCTGCTGGCACTGCGTCCTTTTCCTCCTCCTGGGTGGCAGACCCCACCCCCGAAGACAGCGCCCTGAAGCAGGAGCTTCCTCGTAGCGGGCGCTCGCTGCAGGGAAACTGGCTGGCCTACTGGCAGTATGAGATCGGCTTAAATCAGCAGGACCCACATTTCCACTTCCACCAGATCCGATTGCAGAGCTTTCTGGGTCACTCGGGCACCACAAAGTGTTTGGCACCACTGGCAGGAGAAGATTATTTCCTCTCGGGTAGTAAAGACAAGACGGTGAAGCTTTGGCCCCTCTATAACCACGGCGATGGAACGCAGGAGGTGGAGCCCAGGATGACGTATAACGACCATCGCAAGTCAGTTTTCTATGTTGGACAGCTTGAGGCTTCACAGGAGGTGGTCAGCTGTGATGGCACTGTGCACCTGTGGGACCAGTATACAGGTGAGAGAGATGAAACACAATAAACTTCTGCTGCATACAGAAAATTGCATCTAAGACATACGAATATGGCACTCAAATACTTTGTGAAATAACTACTTTTCTCTGAAACAACTCTATCTATTTTCCATAGGCAAGCAGATCCGCTCATATGAAGCCGTGGATGGGAAGAATCCCATCACAGCTGTCACCACTATGCCAGCCCCACACTGCAGTGTTGTGTTTGGCAGCGCAGATTCTGTTCTCCGCTTCATTGATCCTCGCAAACCAGGATTGCAGGTTGTAATTTCACTTAGCAAGCTCATTCTGGCGAGACTCAATCCATAAAACATCCACTAATTAACATTGATTACTGTGTTAACAAAATGCTAGCATTTTTTTTTTAAAACATTCCTCCACTATAGAGTTATTTCAGCCCTGACATTGACAAATCCTCCCCTGTGTCCTCAGCATGAGTTTCGTCTGGCATACAACAATGTGAGCGCCGGGCTCATCCGCTACCTGGCAGTGAGCCCCTCGGGGCGCACTGTGGCTGCAGGTTTCTCATCTGGCTTCATTGTTCTGCTAGACGCACGCACTGGTCTGGTTCTGAAAGGCTGGCCGGCTCATGAGGGAGATATCCTCCAAATGAAGGTACACTTAGAGAGTGTGTGGGTGTGTGGGTCTTTACCTTTCATCTTTAGAGCTCAGTCAGGCTTATTGTATATGTTTGGGCATCGTTACCTTTTGTTTGAAAAGCATTATGTAAATATAGAGACAGGAAATAGATGCAGGATGAAGTTGATGTGGTGCAAAATAAGATTTTTGGCCCAAACCTGGGAATTTGTGACAAGCTGTGCCAACTGCGCCTCCAGTGTATGTCTTATTAACACATTTAAAAAAAATATTTAACCATTTTTAATCAAATCATGACTATCAAAATAGATGGTAATTAATATTAGTCTCAGGGCAGCAGGAAGTTCCTGCTTTGAGGAATATTAATTATAAGGATGGGTGTGCTTTGCGGTTAAGCAGTCTGTGAATCACCAGTCTCTACCACTGCAATTGGTCAACCAGGATAGGGACATAGGATTGCATTGCTCTTTCATTTTTCCCCTTACTGTCACTGTGGCTCCAAAAACGAAACAAAAATTGAAAAAATAGCCGAAATTCCAAACTAAGGCTGAATAAAACTGTAGTCTGGAATAGTGGTTGACCAATATTAGTTTTTCACTGGCAGATAATAAGAGAGCAGGTCAGCTGATGGCTGATATAAAATGCAGATATCACATTGTTGTTGTTTTTTTGCGTTAATAATAATATAGTTTTTTCCATGCACATTACAATCTAATAAACAGCACATGGTTGTCTTAGCTATTAACATGTTTTAGATGCATTTAATTTGTAAAATAGTAAAATTCATTGTGTTATGTTACAGATTTCAGAACATGACTGATATTAATGTCAGAGGCAATATTAAACAGCGTTGTTGTATACATCATAACTGAATCGATATGAAACACTGGGCAGTTTTGGATTTGATTTGCTGTCATTTAGAATGGGACAAATGTGTTATCATTTATGGGGATGTTAACATTGCTGGACAGTAGCCACACTGATGAGGCTGCCTGCAGTGTCTGCAGCAAGCGGCAACCTCCGGTCACAAAATATGAAGCTCATGCAGAAGTGTTATAAACTGCAACTCATCAAGTATCCGCTTGAGGCTGGCTTCAGAGACACCTGAAACCACATAGACACCAATTCAGAAATGATGATCTTTACAGCATTAATAAACATGTTTACAGCCTGGTTAAAAAGATGGCTTGGGTCTACGTAGCTAATTTCTCTATCTGCACACACTGTACAGGGGGTGAATTTAATTATAACGCAACAGTTCAGAAGATATTAAGATTACCAGTTTTGCCCATGTAAGGACATGACTGACTTGAACCCTACAGCTGTTGGCTAGGAGGCTCAAACCCCGCCTCTTTACCTCACACTAAGTTTGGTTGAGCTCCTCCTGACAATTGGCTTCAAAACAGCGCTTCAGGAACAGATGGGTGACATCACAGATACTAACTCCATTATTTATACAGTGTATGGTCTCTGCAGACATTATTTGTATATATATTTTTAATTAGCCTGAGCACAGGAATGGGCCGACGCCAATTTTTCAAAATGCCATGAATTGGCCGATTAATCTGTCTATATCTCATCTGTAGACTATTGGGCGACATTAGGATTACTGCTATTTTTGTATTAGTTTGTATATTTTGAATGTCAACAAAAGTAGATTTTTTTTCCTGAAAGAAAATCTCAGTTGGGTAAGTGCCCTAATACATTTGAAAGGCTCTGTGTCCAGCTCTAAAGTGATACAGAGAGATCTGTGATAAAGTAATACTGAAACTAAATCAAGGTCACAAACTAAATCAAGGTCACAAACTAACTCCAGCCCTTGTAACAACAAGGATGCATGTCCATTTTGTGTTCCTCAACAGTGGGCTGACACGTGGGACTTTGTGAACAGTCGTGTTGTTTACTCGAGACGTGGGCCGTACGTGGGCCCTTCAATGTGTCACAAAATTGTGTGGCCACTCAAACTTTGTGTTTTACCTGATAAATCCCAGCCAAGCACAGCTGACAGTTATTCTGACCTCATTTAAATCATGTTGCAAGATACTGAGAACTATTTCAAGTCATTGTTGCTTAACTTTTAAATGTAGTCTGTATTTTGAGAAACCAGATGGAGCAGTGGGAGGATGAGAACATTGATATTGTCTGATTTGTAAGCTTTGGTGTAGTCGTTTGAAAAAACCTGGAGGGTTTGAAATTGCAATAAGGCTTTTTGGTAAACGGTGGAAACTTTTGGATGACTCCCACTGTGGAAATCACAACCCACACTGCACATAATCCTGTTAATCTGTCTTTCTGTGTTGACTCTCTGAGCAACCACATTATATCCATACTGTATGTCTGACCTAGACAGGCTTGGGTTGTCTACATGGGCTGTTAGATAATTTTACTCTGATTTTTGACCTCTTTCTGACTGTGCTGGAGAGCTTGAAAGACGCATCACTGCTGGTTGTCCTGCCCCTGATCAACAAACATCTTAAACACACTGGGTTTGTAGTTGTAAGGGAAGGGATACTGCTGTTTAATGTGTGTGCAGCATGTCAACCAATTGGTGGAGCGTTAATTAAGTTCCACTTCCTAAAAACCTGAGCTGTTCCAAGTTTTACAAAAACAACCCAGGATATAATTTTAAGAGCCAGTGGTTATATTCTTAGTAAGCTTCACATAATCAAGCCAGGAGGTGTGGCTGTACTCTTCAGCAGTCATGTGATGAATGTTCAATAAGGCTGTCAGCCAAGTGGCTTTTATTTTGACATTTTCCAGAAAGCTGGAGTTTATATACTAAGTGCTGCACGGATGGGGAAAGTTGTACCCTGCAAATCTGTTGTCAACAGTTCGCAAAGATTAGCAAACTTTATTTAACCCCAATTTAGGTCAAGGATTGTAGCTCTAGTTTTAAAGGCACAAGTTTAGGCAAATATGGACACAAGTTACTCATTATAAAGACCACTGTGGATCTCATTGGCACATTCATATTGCTCAGACTTCCCCACAGGTCTTACGTGGATCAGCCTGTGGATGTTTCAGTCTTTACTTTAGACACAAAAAACAAATACACTCCTTTTATTTTCATTTTTGATCTTATTTAACCCAAGTTTTGTAGTAAAATAACACACTAAACAAATTCAAAAACCTGTAAATCTGTGGTGACATAAACATAACTTATGATATATTCATATTTTTCATCAAACCTCAAAGTATGTTCAAATGTAGGGTTATAAGGAGGAAGGAAATCATCTGATATGGCTGTTGGTAGTTGCCTGATTTTAATGTTTGTGTTACATGATTGTGTTTTAAAGAATTATATCATAGATATAAATTAAAATCAAAGTGATGAAGTAGTTTTGTAAATATCCTGAATGTATTACAATATCTTTATTAATTTTCGTGTTTCTTTGTGTTTTTATAAGGACTTTTAATTTGTATTGAATGGAACTTAATGACACGTTTCAAATCTTTAGATGATATTAATCACCAGGATCTGACCACAGCAGTCACTGAACTCTTCTATTCTTTCATTTCAGGCTGCAGAAGGAAACTTGGTAATCAGCTCCTCCACTGACTACACACTCAGCGTGTGGAAAGATCTGGAAAACAAGCCTCTTCGCCAGTACAAGTCTCAGTCCGACCCCATCCACGCCTTTGACCTTTACGGCCCTGAGATTGTAACCGGAACAGTGGCTAACAAGATCGGGGTGTACTCCATGGCGGACATCTCCCTGAGCCCTGTTAGCAGCACAAAGTTGAGCTCAGAGAACTTCCGCGGCACTCTGACCAGCCTGGCGGTCCTTCCCACCAAGAGGCTCTTACTGCTGGGCTCTGAGAACGGCGCCATCCGGTTATTAGCTTAGAAGAAAATCAACGACCCCCAGAAGCACGAAACACACTTAAGACTGTCCTCCAAAGTGTCTTATTGGTGAAGACAGGCAGGTGATCTGAGCTGTATGTCCCCTCTCCTGAGCTTGAGGTCAGTTGTACAGGAAACAGTCAGTCAGTTCCTCTAAATTGATTTTCGGATGAAGCAGCACAAGCATAGGCATTGTATAAGCTACGTGTGTCTGAATCTTGCACCAAATTTGATTGACAGGTAATGTGTGCAATGCACTTAACATTTATCATGTACAGTAGATCCCATTTTTTAAAGCCTCTAGATGTATAGATAGTATATAATGGGAAATAATTATCTTGACAAGGTCAGTCGTTTCTTCAAACATGAATCAGAAGATGTGCTCAGGAAGGTGGAACCAAGCACGGTTCTCATGTAGTGTTTACACTTTCCAAATAGATGCATAACAACACCAAAAATACATCGACCTCCACTTTCATTTCCCTTCATGTTAGAAGACATGCATATCCAAGTGCACTGATTAAACTATGCAGTATTTGTAGATCAATCATTTGTTTGTGTTAGCTTCATTGCGTTTTACATAGACGTTTCTCAGTTCATTGTTTATGCATCATAAACAGTAAGATTACACTCACTGTTTGGTCCACAGTCTCTGTGCAGCCTCACGCTTCAACTGTCGCCAGATTACAAAAGTCAGTTACTGATGCACAGCCTTTAGTCTCCTGCACAAGTATGGCCTGAATTGTAACATTTGGACTCACTCAGATTTTAAAGACTGAATGTTTTTATCCACTAATAAATGACTTGAAGTTGCTTTGGGATTTTTAAACAGTGTTTAGAGACTCTTGATTTAGCCGTCAGAACCTGTAGCAACATTACGCCGGGGAGTATGTGGCAGATGCCAGTTTGACTGGGTTTGCCAGTTGTGAGACTCGCCACTTTCTCATGTCTGACCACAAAAGCTAACACAGAAACAGTCGATGCCAAGATGAACAATTTTCTATTTTGACATTTGTTACTCCATATAATAATTATATGTAGAGGAAATGCTTATAAAGATTTAAATCACAAAAAAGTAGTTAAATTGCTCCTTATTGTGGACAGCAAATTAATACACAATAGACATTTTTGTTCCTTAAATTCAGCTTGAATCTGTCACAGCTCTTCAGGCCTTTTAGCACTCAATAATCAAAGCTCAAACCTTTGTATGATTTTTTTTCATGATGTTAAACACAGTCTGCCTAATTTTGTAATTATTTGCCCAAAGCCTAATATGCTCTGACAAGTGTACTACACCTTTTTGATATTTTGTGTTTTTGTAAACTTGGAGTTAAAGCTCAGTAATCATACAATGACATTTTTTGTTCTTAAAAAAAAAAGGAAAATTTGTAGTTGCTTAATTGATAACAACTGTTTGAGCATCTCTCTGAACATTTTAAGAGAAGTCCATGAAAAAGCTTATTTATTAACTGGATTAATAAAAAAAAATTGCTTCCAGTATACCAGTTGTTCTGTGTGTTTCACCTGCATTCATTTGAAATCCCAGCATGCCTTCTCATCTTGTTTGAGCCACAGGAAATCAGATTGGACAAAGTCCCCTTTTTGTTGTTTGCAGACAGTTGTCATGTGATCTATAACATGTCTCTTTTTTAGCGGTGAGAGGGAACTGGATTAGTCAAAGAGGCTAATTCATCTCTTATACTGTTTCCCACTTTGATTAATAAAAGGTCTCAACATAAAACTGAATACGTAGAGCTGTAAAGTGTGGCAGTCTGTTCTGTGAAGCTGGAAGCCAATGCTTTCTGGGAAATGTGGGCTTGTGTTCTCTGATATCAATTGTGTAACTGCAGTCAGCAGCTTGTTTGTCCACAGAGCTGAATCATTAATTAATCAGTCATCTGTCCTGTCAAGAATGCAGTTGTGTCACAAGTCTAGCACCTGCCCATCGAAGTGCACAGCAGCTAACGTCTCTGTCTACAATATTTAAACCTTGATGAGTGTCAGTAGCTCCATTTACAAACAAATAGTGGCTTAAAGAGGCCCCAATCAATGTAAGTTGATATTTAACTGTTTGCTGAGCAGATGCCAATCTTTTACTCCCAGGAATTCTGCCATCCACAGTCACTTAGTCGCTCCTTTTTTGGACAAGGCAGCACGTTTTTTCTAATTTAATTTGAAGGTAAGATCAAGCTTATTATTATGAACTTTTGCTGAAGAGCTGCTTATTTGAATTATTTGAAAACTTAGTAGAAAACGGTAACTACGACTTAGTTATTGGTGGATTTGTCGTGTTTGTGTTTGTTCGACACTAGGTAGTATGGCTCTTTAGCAGTCTATTTGTTTTTTGCATGTTTTTACATTTAAACATTTTGTTGATTTGAATACATCATTTTGACTCTACAGCACACCTACTGTGTATTTGACTGTTTTTACCAACACAAACATATCTTCTGTCCATCAAAAAGCATCAGCTGTAATAACTTTCCTTTAAACAACAAATATGCAATATGAGAAGATGGCTTTAGATAACTTGTATATCAATTAAAAACACATAACATGCACTTTGGCGACTCATATCTTGATGCACTTTTTAAAGAATCTTTAACGCTGCTGTCATGTTTTAGGCAATTTTCCAGATGATCTAAGTTCCTCTAAAAGAGTGGGCGACTAAGTGGAGTGACAAAGATTTAAACCTGCATAAACTATATCAAGAAACTACATAAAAAAGGTAAGAATGTCATGATTGAAGAGGCTTCAGCATGTGAACTGTGTGTTTTAAAACGGGCAAATTATTCGGTTATCCGTCTTTTACAGCTGCAGTGTAAGAACATGGACTTTCGTCTGACACTCCTGTTGATCGGTCTTTGCAGCCGAGGAGTCACTGTAAATCACAGTACTTTTAAATCCCTTCTAAGAGATTGCTTGGCCATTTTTATCCTTGTAGATGCATAATGCTTGTGTTTTTATTTCTTTACTATCTCTGATCAACAGAATGGTGAGGTCGCAGACAATGAGTCAATTCCTCTGGTGCCTCTCATTCCTCTGATGCCCAGTCGCCCCATAGAGGTCAGAGACAAAAGAGACTTTTTTCCTCTTGTGATCATGTTAATTCACAGTTTAAAATGTGATGCCCTTGTTCTATTCCTGCCTTTAGCAGGTAGAAAATGAAACTACAGCACAACCAGAAATTGCATCCCCAACAGAAGAACCTTTCTCTGCAACTTCGCCCAACGGGGGCTCATCAGCGGAGGAAGATGATGAAGGTTGTCCGTCCATCAGCCGAAGATCACAGTCTAGGGAGGCCATCGCTGCTGCCATTCAGAAATTAGGAGTGCAGCTGCTGCAGAACCTGGAGACAACACCAGAGCAGCCAAATGTCATTATATCTCCTTTTAGCATAGCATTAGCACTCTCCCAACTGGCTTTAGGTATGAATCTCCTTCATTGACACATTATTTTTCTGTAGATATTTAATCACATTTGAAGGATTGTGTCAAAATCCTGCATCTTTATAGCTGTCCAGAGACTGACAAGGTTCTTTACCGATTATTCCCCCCTTCTTCCTTACAGGTGCAGTAAATGAGACACATGAGATGCTGATGCATCACCTTCATGGAAACACTCTCACCTGTTACCACGAGTCTCTGCATCATATCTTATCTCATCTCAGAAATAACCTGCAAATTGCCACCCGGATCTTCCTGCGTCAAGGTTTCTACCCAGAAGAACTTTGGGATAAACTTTTGTTTTAGCTTTACACAACATTTGTTTACTTTTAATTCTTGATTTAATAGGTTTTGTGAGACAATTTGAGCCTGAGAGAGTGTGTCTGTTTATCTTGAATTTTAGGTTTCGAGCCAAAGCAACAGTTTGCCAATGAATCCCAGCGGTTATATGACTCAGAGCCTGCAGTCTTGGAGAGCCTGGAGCAGATAAACACTTGGGTAGAAGAAGCAACGAATGGAAGGATGACTGACTTCTTGTCTGCTTTACCACCCAATCTGCTGGTCATGCTCATTAATGCTGTCCATTTCAAAGGTGAAATGAAAAAATGTTCTTTTAATTAGCGTCTGTTTTTAAGGTATCATGTTGGCTGAGCCCCCATCCTTTTTCTCCATCAGGCGAGTGGAGAGCCCGATTTGATCCCCGTTTTACCTCCAGAGGTGTTTTCTACCTTGACGACAAGAGCATGGTTGATGTTGAAGTGATGGAAGATGCCAAACATCCCCTGAGTTTATTTATTGATAATGAACTGGATGCTCAGGTATTTAAAGATTCTTTACATAGATTATATTTGAATACAATCCCAGTACCCAAAATACAGTCAACATTATGAAACTTAAACATGTCTGTTTCTTGTGCAGGTTGCAAGCTTCCCATTCCAAAAGTCCATGAGCCTCCTGGTGGTCATGCCCATGACTGGCCAGGTGAACATGTCTTCTCTTACTGCAAAGCTGAATGTCTCTGACCTGTATAACCGCCTACCAAAGCAGAGAGCCGTCCAGGTTAAAGTCCCCAAATTCAAACTGGAGTATGGCCAAGAGCTACAGGATGTTTTTACCAAATTGGGTAAGACCTCATTATGTTCTGTTTTAATCACTATGGTAGATATTTACAGTATACATACAAATTCTTCTCAATCTTTTGTACAAAATAATATGATTGACCCTGTTCTCTTCACTCTGTGTCAGGCCTCGGAGAAATGTTTTCCAGTCCAAACTTGGCTGACATGGCAGACGGCCCCCTGCTGGTGTCCAGTGTGATGCATAAGTCCAGCATGGAGATAAATGAAGAGGGTGCAGAGGCTGCTGCTGCAACTACTGTTGTGATCTCAAGAGCGTCCAACCCTGTTTTCCACCTCACCCAACCCTTCTTTTTTGCACTTATTGATGAAAAGACTCAAGTGCCGATCTTCATGGGTGTCATCAACAACCCGAATCCTGGAGCCCCCATCTTGGAGAGAGGAGATCCCGGAAACAAAGATAAAGTGGGATTCCCGATTGATAAGAGTCAAGTTGGCACATTTGGAGGCCCACCTAAGTAGGGACTATTAACTGCTCTGCTGTACCAGAGAAAACCCAGACCAAGACCTCTTTGATTGTACAGAAGAAATGTACAGTATCACTGGAACAAAAATTTGAAAAACCCAAATGCTTCATGTGTGTTTATTTCCCTGCAGAATAAGCACCCTGATGATGCAAATATGTCATGTGGAAACAAGTATTTCATTAGAAAAATAACGCTTCTGCTGCATTGGATTAGATGTCCTTTTCATGCAACACTTCAAATTATAATTACAGATAAAAAAATAAATACATTCATACCCACAGTAAACTCTAATAATTTTACAGTTCATTTATCTCACTTTCAAGTCATCTAATGGGGTAATAAATGGATTTGAATCACACCATGTCTTGGTTAAGAGTTTTGTTGTCTCTGTTGGTCACATTGTGAATGTAATCTGAATGGTGCATTAAAGTCACTGGGAAAAGAGAAAACTCATGGGATTTTTGTAGGGACTGTTGGCAAAGGATAAAAAAAGAAAAAAAGAGTGGCCTGTTTTGCTCAAACAAAAGCTACTTGTTGTTATAGCTGATAGTGTTTATTTCCTTAAGAAGTTACTATCTGGATGATCATGTTTCAGAAGCCATACTTGCTTTGCCCAAACCAGGGGTTCCCAAACTTTTCTGCCAGCGACCCCCAAAATGTAGGTGCCTAAGTATTGTGACCCCCGCTATCCCATGAAGTGATTAAATGTAACTTCACAGTATATTTTGCTGGTCTGCAGAAAATTAGACATCTATGCACATGTGGCTTTGTGTCCTGTGCTGTTGTGAATTAACTGCTGTTACTGATGCTTTTGTTGATAAACTGTTAATTGACCCTGACTCTAACCCTAACTTTAGGAGCCATCTAGCAACAAAGAAAGGCAGAAAACTAATGAAATAATGTATTTGTACGGTTTTAATTTCAAATTGAATTACATAAAAAATATATGTTTTCAGTAATGGACAATACACAAAGTTTTACATTACTAATAAGCAAAAAACATCTCAGGACCCCCAATCGGTGTCTGGCGACCCCCCAGGGGGTCCCGACCCCCACTTTGAGAACCCCTGCACTATAAAATAATTCCAAAAGTAGCGACTTGTCAATTTAAAGGTCAATTGAGACTATTTGTTCCCTTTTGTTTTGGTCGAGTCTGACTACTCTAATTTCCGTGCAGGTTTGAACGCGTCGCAGTCAGCGCCTGACGTCACAGTATGTTTGGCGCTGACTCCCCAGCAGCTGGTCTCAGGTCAGTTTTATGATTTCTTCAGTCATGTAAACCCCACGGTGCTCACTGCCTTCAAACTGAATCTGAATCTGTGAACGGAACCGGAAATGGACGAGGCACAGACAGCGTTTGGCGCGCTTGTCCAAGTTGTTGGCGCCACAGACACAATTCACCAGCTACTGTCAGTGAAAGAAGCACAGAGTCGGTTGTCTTACTGAGACTTTAAGTACATTTACTTTTTGACGCTAAATCACCCATTAACCAATATGACGAAGCTTTCAGAGGGAGCCATTGAGGTAAGAGTAACATTTGCATTTGAACTGATACGCGAAAAAATAACTTTGAAAACGACAAACTGCTTAATTGAAAGATTGTATGGGGTAGCTATTGTTCAGTTTAAGAGGCTATATGTCATTTGTTTGTTCTGTTAACACGAACATTTGTCCCAGCTAGCTTAATTTCAGAGTAGCATTTTTTAACGTTTGCATTGTTTTAATTTTAAAGTTGGCTCTCTTACTATCATCAATATATTGAACACGAAACTTTTGAAAGAAATGTTTAAAACTATTTTATACAGTCTATGGTTTAAAAGTAAGATGTTTGTTTTCAGGCTCTAACAAATGGCACCGGTGAGAACGACCTGATGCTTCAGTTGTTGGTGAGTTACACAGAAATATACATGGCAGTCTTTTTACGTCACTGCACGTCGTCTACAACATTATATAATTCACTCATTTATAAGCTACCTTATAATATAAACTCAATATACACCAATCCTCTTCTTCTCATGCATATTTGGTTGCAGTTGCATCTATTTGAATTAGACTTTGGGAGATATAAGATAAGATAAGAGATTCCTTTACTCGTCCCACAACGGGGAAACTCAAGTGTTACAGTAACAGAGTAGACAAAGTGCAAAAGAAATATATGAAGCAAACAAGAGCCTATAAATTACAATTATTAAAAAGTTGTTAGCAATTAAAATTAAAATCAAAATTAAATTGGTAAAAGATAAGCATATCTTAAAATCGCACCCATATATATATATATATATATATTGATTATAGAGTCTGACCACTGCAGGTAGAAAAGACCTGCGGCATCTCTCCGTGAGACACCGCGGGTGAAGAAGTCTGTCACTGAACAAGCTACTTACTGTTGTTATGGTCTCCTGGAGGGGGGTGACGTGCGACCACCTCCACAGGGCCCAGTGGGCAGCCCAGGACAGAGCTGGCCCCCTTCACCAGTCTGTTCAGCTTCTTCCTGTCAGCAGCAGAGATGCTGGTTCCCCAGCAGACCACTCCAAAGAAGATGGCTGATGCCACCACAGAGTCAAAGAAGGACTTCAGAAGAGCCCCCTCCACATCAAAAGACCTGAGTCTCCTGAGCAGAAACAGTCTGCTTTGTCCCTTCTTGTACAGTGCATTTGAGTGTTCTGACCACTCCAGTTTATTGTTCAGGTGAACACCCAGGTACTTGTAAGATTTCACAATCTCAATGTCCGTTCCCTGGATGTTCACTGGAACTGTGCATCAAAATAAGGCAGAATACTCCTCAGGCTGCAAAATCTACTGATACTAAATAGAATATTATAACTGTCGGCTCATGATGATGCATAATACTTCAATGATGAGCAGTGAGCAGCAAACATTAAACAAACTTAAAGCTCCTGTGACAAATGTATTTTAACACGTTATGAAACAGACTAGAAGTAACACTGATTTATTTATTTATTGCACATATAAAAGAACAAAACAAAACATTGCTGTTCAATAACATGAGCCAAGATATAACAGGTAAATTCAAAAATAAAACTAACCACTAACATGTTATGTGCAGGAGGAGCCAAAAAAACAGGCTTGTTGAGTGGCCCTCCAAAGAAAACTATCAACACAAAGACAAAGTATCAATCTAGAACAGAATATCTACATACAAAATAAAAAATGATTAATAAGAGGGAGTAATATTTAAAACAATGATGACAAGAAAAGAAGGGGAAATTAACAAAACAGAACAGAATATTTATTTATAAGTTAGGAAAGTAGGGAGAGTATGTGTTTGTAAATATATAGTTAAGATTCACATTGAGTGACATGTTTTGGTGCTAAAAGAAAGCCGGATGATGCTTAGATGTTTATATTATGTCAGAGAAACTCTACTTACATATGCATGAGACAGGGACAGCAAAGAGGTACTGCTGTGTCAACAGGAGGCGCCAAAATCTACAAACCGAAAACTCTTCACTTGAGCTTGAACACATTTTCAATACATACCACTCACCTAAACCAAATGAAATCGGACTGTAATAAGAAGCAGAATCAGTGAAAAACTATTAAATAACTTAATGAATATTTCATCTTTCAGAACATTCGCAAGCTTGAGGGAGGAAGCGGGCATACTCGCTGGAGGGTGATGATGAGCGATGGACGGCACACTATGTCCTGTGAGTTAGAGTCCTTTGTTGTTTTTGAGATATATATAAAACGGTTTTAATACAGTCTAATTCTTTTGAAGTTTCTTGACTATAGATGTACCTCTCTAAGCTTTTATTCTACCTCTGTTAACACTAAGGCACTGACAACACGGATAATATAAAATGAGTCATGTTGGTTTGTTTATGAATAAGTGGTTGTCAGTATAAAGTTGGTAAACCAATCTTCTAAATGTGACAGTCCTTAAAAGATACAAACAATGTTCAGGTTTTAATAAGCTCTTATGATAGCTGGAATAATATGATAGTGTCTGATGTTTTAGTAGACACTGAATGCATCATCGACACAAGGTTGAAGTCTTATCTGTTGAACTGCTCCTGTCTCACTTCCCCCCTGCAGCCTTCATGCTGTCAACACAGCTGAACTTCATGGCTGAGGAGAACCGACTGGTCCCAAACTGCATCTGCCTTCTGAAGAAGCATGTGACCAACATACTGAAGGACGGACGGTATGTATTTTCTGTTGTTTCTCGTCAGTGCCGAGATGTTTGACCATTCTCTGGTCATGCAAACATGTACAGCCTCTATCCTGTTACTTATGGGGACGTCTTTTTGCAGGCGTGTAGTCATCATTCTGGAAATCGATGTCATCAAGCCCGCGGAAGCTGTTGGAGGAAGAATCGGAGACCCTACTCCATTCACTGAGGGTGAGGCCTTAAAGCACATTTCATGAATACTGAAGAAGAATCTAATAAGTGTGTTTGTAAAGTGAGTTTTCACAAGTCATGCACAGTGGGTAATTGTGCAACTGAACGCTCACACTTCTATCACCTTCCTTCCAGGCGCGGCTAAAGGCCCGCAGACGGCGTCGAACCCTGAACCTCGCGCACCTCTACAGCAACAGAACCAGAATGAAGGTATGCAGGGTTTGTTGCAAGCTTTGAACAGAAATGAAAATGATTACAAGTGCAGGGTTCCCACTCGCCCTGGAAAACCTGGAAAACAGTTGACCAGTTTTCCAGTACTGGAAAACACTTGGGAAACGGGAGAAAGAGTAAAATGTCCTGGAAAATCCCATAATGTCCTTGAAAATTATTCCAACATGACTGCGTGTGAACTAACACGGTTAAAAAAAACACAACCCCATACATTGAAAGCTGAGTGCACGCTGTGCTGGAACAGACAGCGACACAGACCTGTCCGACTGAGCGTCTTTTTTCACGTCTTTTCTCCCTCACTTGGTCATAATCATGCATTCACAGAAAACGGGGGTATATTGTTTATGTTTTATTGTAAATTAACCTTGTGGAGTGCTCTTTTGATTCAAAGAGTCTTATATTTAAGTTAAAGAGTGAGCAGCGTAGTCGAGCAGAGAGCTCAGGGGTCTGTGCCTCACAACTTCACCTGCAGGTTGAGAGCTCAGTTACCGTACTGTAGCTAGTAGGAGTGCAAACTCCCGATAGTGAAAACAAACAGAACAATAAGAGTGACACAGCTGCACAGAAACTGCATGTTGTTGACATCACTGATCACAGTAGACATCGCCACGCAGGAAGACAGTTCAAAAAAATTTGAATCTCTGAGAGGGCTTCAGATACACAGTACGTCTTGTATACCGTTGCGACTTTTCCAGAGTTTACTGTAACTCAAATAAACATTTTTATTTGAGTGTGACATTTGCTTTGTTTTATATTGACCACTTTGAATATCCATGATAAAGCAGGTATATTTTGAGTTTGAGTTGAGAAACATTTGTGGCCATTTTTGTCATTCAGTTCTGTTTAGGTCAATTTATGCACTGATCCTCTGATCATCATCATTATTTATTTCAGTAAGGCAGCTTCCAGATTCCTTTGCTGGCGCTTTCGTTTTTTACTTAGCTAATTTTATATATTTTTTTGAGAAAAGAGAAAGCTGAGATGAGAGTTGCCCATCATTATTACTTGGTTATTTAGGAACTGAATTTAGACTGTCATACCAGCTTGATCATCACTAAAAATGTCCTGGAAATGTCCTGGAAAATGATCTCTGGAAAAGAGTGGGAACCCTGCAAGTGGTCAGAACTCACATTTGTGTAAAAAATACAAACAGCTCATGACTCTCCACTAGGTGGCAGCATTTCTCCACTTCTCTCTCTGATCCCTGACCCACAGCTTACAGGACACAAGTTGTTTTGACAGCCCTGGTGGAAGAAATATTTGCTTTTGCAGCCCAGGAGGCCTCTCAGAAGAGTCGTCTCCACATGCCAATTTTCACTGTTTCTAGAAATGAAACCGTGAACCTGTGCTGATGGATGACGGTGTCTGCCTGTGCACGTCAAACATAGCATGTGTCTATTTTGGGATGCTCGGTAGAACACAAACGTATACAGAAGCAGCCTTCTCAGAGAGTGAAAGTCAACCCTCATGAAGAGGCGTCTTGAATTCTGAAAGTGGCAGCTGTCCTTATCAGGTGTACGTGGTGAATCATAGCAAAGCAAATAACCTGAACCAGGAGAGATGTGCAATCCAGCTGTCAGAGGGGTTTTGCCGTCTTGTGTGTGTCATAGCAGGTATTCATCCGCTTAATCTTCCGTGCGGGGAATTGAGGTGGTGGCGAGCAGCGTCCTCATCAGCACAGTCATTGTTCATTTCTCTGTGTGTGCTGCTTGATCTGGGGGCTTAATTACCAGAAGTGCAGTGGTTGGCAAAGTGGGAGGACTAAAGTGGACACTTTGAACTCTAATCCTCCACGTGAGTCGCACACAAATCAAAAGTGCAGCGCTTGTTCAAACGGAAAATCTCAAAGTCAGGCAGCAGCGCTCTCCTGGGGAGGAGCAGCTCCAGTTTGTTATAGCATTTCACACTCTGCCCCGATTCTGTGAAATGTGAATCATCCTTCTCGCAGAAATGCTGGATCACACATCTCCCACTACTGAAGTTGACAGGATTCTTGTTTCCTGTTTCAGTCGTTCCTCTATTTTGACTCGGTGGTAAATTTCCTTTAAGTCATTAGGTTTCTTCTTTGATGAAACTTCCCTCATGAAGTGAGATAATTACAGTGATCAAGCAGTTGCAATCCACAGAAATTGGATTTTTGTAATTTGCCTCTGATGAATAATGTATGTGCCTCTCTCTTGACTTCTCTCCATCACTGCTCTTCATGGATCATTAATTTCTCTTTTAGCTCCTCAGACAGTGCAACGAGCTTTCAACAAAGACTTTGGGAAGAAGGGCCCATCTGCCATGCCCAGTACTCCAGGGGGCAGCTCCAAGGTTGTGCCCATCGCCAGTCTCAACCCCTACCAATCCAAGTGAGTGCTTATCCCAGTCAGTGGGTAATGATAGGTGCGATGAAATTCTGGACATAAAACATCACTGTGAACATTTATATAAAATAATGAAAACATTTATTTTAAGTCAGGAAAAAAAATCCTCAAGATTAAAAAGCAGAAATATACAACAAAAGGTATCAAGCGCCGGAAAACAGTTTGAAGTATGCTTTAGTGCAAGTTGGAGCTAGACAGTAAATTTTAAACACAATATTTGTAAAGCTTTCCTTTGTCACTCAAAAACAGTCTGAGAAGTGCAGCACTATTTTGGGGGGCTTTTTGCCTTTATTGGTTATGACATCCAAAGAGAGGCAGAAACCCTGTGGAGTAGGAAATAGGGGATGATGAGCAGCTAATGGTCGTGGCCGAGAGTAGTACCAATGACATCTGCAACGAGGACTCCAGCCTTTGTATATGTATCAAGCGGAAACCTTCGTCCCTGAGAACTAAAGCCAATCCGGAAGTTTTAAAAACTGCAGTTCCTCGAGTGTCCGCTTGAGGCTGGCTCTGGAAGTTCTAGAAACCACATACACACCAATTTAAAAGAGGCGATCTTTACAGCAGAAATAAACATGTTTACAGCCTGGTACAAAAGACGAGTGTAGTCTGAATAGCTAATTTCCTGATCAGCACACACTGTACGTGGGTGAATTTTTTCATAAAATGGCAATTATGAAGATATTAAGATTACAAGTTTTCCATAGTGAGAGGCAAAGCTGACTTGATTGACAGCGGGAACACTGTAGCTGTTGGCTAGGAGGCTCAGAGCCCGCCTCTTTACCTCACACTGACTTCACAGACGTTAGGTTGAGTTCAGCATTTCCAATAAGGCACCAGCCGACAATCGGCTTCAAAACAACGCTTCAGAAACAGATGAGTGACATCACGGATACTACATCCATTTATTCTACAGTCTTTGGTATGTATAGGTTGAATGTATTGGACTCAATGCTATTGGTTTAACAAGGAGAGCTACTTTTGCATCTGGGCACCAGTTCGGCCTGGTGGTTAAGTTGTGGTCCCTATGCACAGAGGCTACGGTACTCAAGTGATCGGCCTGGGTTTGATTCTAACCTGCAACCCCTATCCTGCATGTCTCTGCCTCTCCTGGTTTCCTGCTCCATTCACTGCTCTGTCCTCTGAATAAAAGCATACAAAGTCTGAAAAGAATAATGAATAAAAAAACAAACATTTTTATTTAAAGTTATAAGGGTTTGTCCCAACTGAAGACCTCATCAGTTAAAAAAGATTTGTCTTTAAGAAACAGCATTTATTATTCTCTGCAGCACCATTCCAAACTCCTACACCATCATACATGTGCCCTCAGTCTTACAAATAAAACAGAGCTCTAGTTAACTCTTGAAATGTTTTAATGCCAGCTGAGCTTCACAACCTCTCCAGCTAACATGAAGTGCTTCATGTGATCAGACAAAAGGGAAGTCTATGTACTCATAAGGGACTTGCTCATCTGCCAGACACACACGATTTACTGCACCATTACAACCCTGTTCTTTCCAGAGGTGCCAGTTCACCATCTCTGCTCTCCTCCCTTAGGAGGTGTTAGAATCTCTCTGGAAGGTCTTTTGCTGAGGAGGGAATAAATGTTGCATGTTTTCATTGACTGAGGAGGCAGAATACGAAGCACTGAAGAAAGAAATGGATAGATGATTAAATAATAAAAAAATAGTGACCACTTACATTTTCAATTCAAGAGGTTTTTGTAGAATAAAAGTGAGCTGATGGAGTAACTTCACTTTTGCTTTTGTCCGGTAGGTGGACAGTTCGCGCCCGTGTGACCAACAAGAGCAGCATCCGCACGTGGAGCAACTCTCGTGGTGACGGCAAACTTTTCTCCATGGAGGTGGTGGATGAGAGTGTGAGTGAAATAAACTAAAAGACACGTCAAGTTTACACCCTGCACTATCCCTCACCTACTTCTAATTTTGTCTTATCTTCTTCCAGGGAGAGATCCGTCTGACCGGCTTTAACCAGGAGGTGGACAAGTTCTTCTCCCTCATTGAGGTTGGCAAGGTGAGATGTCCCCCCCCCCAGATAATGATTCATTGTGTCCAGCTATGAACCAAACTGTCTCTCACCGCACTGTCAAAAAACGAATTTGGCCGTGGACCGTTCTTCCAACAGCTGCCAGGACTTTGTGAGTTAAAACCACAGAGGCTGTGAAAGAGTCACCTGGCTACACGGTGCCCATACAATAAGCAGCTTATGATCCCCTGCCAGCCTTTTGTTGATCCCCTCCGGACCGTCTGAAGTTGTATCTGGTTTGCACCATTCAGTCAGGTGATCTCTGATTAACTGTTGGTTCATCCATCTGTACGACCCCCCAGGTCTACTACATCTCCAAGTGCTCCCTGAAGATCGCCAACAAGCAGTACACGTCCGTGAAGAACGACTACGAGATGACGCTCAACGGAGAGTCCACCATCATCCCCTGTGAGGACAGCACTGATGTTCCCATGGTGCAGTGCGACTTCGTGTCCATCGGGGACCTGGAGAGCAGAGAGAAAGACGCCATTATTGGTAAGGAGTGGAAGAAATGACCTGTACGGGGATTTCTGAAGCACACCTGTGTCATTCAATCTCTTTCTTCTTTATTTATTTAACCAGGTAAGAGACTCATTGAGATTTAAAACCTCTTTTTCAAGAGTGACCTGGCCAAGAAGGCAGCACAAAATAGGTTACAACACACAAGCACACAAAACAACACAAATAGAATACGGTCACAGTTTCACATGGTTACATGATTACACAGTGCAATCACAAGATCCAAAGGAGCATGTTTCCTTAATAAGTCACTTGAATTCCCCCAGAATTACAAGATGTGTCAGTTTCAAGTCCTTCTGCGCATCATTCCAGGTAAACGGGGCTGAAAATTTAAAAGCCCTTTTGCCCGGTTCAGTTCTGACTCTTGGGACCTGCAACTGTATGATGTCCTGAGAGTGCAGGCCATATCGGCTGAGGTTTCTACACATGTGTACACACGAACATCTGTAGACAACTCAGTTGTTTTTCTTTATGACCCCAAACTGGATTTCACCAGGAGATCATAAACATGTGAATGTGTAACTATAGATAAAAAAGACACTCTCAAACTTCATATCTGTCCCTCAGATTCCATCTGCTCACACTTTGCATTGCTCCACTCAAATCTTGTCTTTATTAGAAAGTTAGTCTCCCACCGGTCCAAGTATTGATTCGATTCAGTTGCAGACTTTTAACACATTTTTCACCTGTGTTTCTAAAAGGTTTTAAAGGAGCATTACAAAGAATTAGTCGCAACTTTCAGCTGAACATACTTCAGACACAATCGTTGAACACAGTGACTGAATGACACCTTTACAGGCAGTCTATGCAAGGCGTGGAATATCCCTGGTCTGCAATGTTAACAGGTGCAAAACCTCTGTGGAGGTTTAAAGCACTGGTTTTATTCATCCCTTTGTCGCAGAAGTCGGCTAAAAGTATAATTTATTAAGCCTTAGTAAAGTTCCCTTTTATTTGAAGCCTCTTTTATTCCTCCCATCCTTCTCCACCTCCTAAACAACCTCTTATCTCACACTAAAATAGTGCACAAGCAGCTACTTAGATCACAACATCACTTTAGTCCACTTTAAAGCTCAGACACAGACTGTGTACACCCTTAAGGGCTCACTTTGTTTCCACACTGCATTGTTCTAGTGAGGTGATCTATCTACTAGGAGCTCTTTTTTCTGTTTGAATAGAGGCAACTTCGGCCAACACATTTTATGAGACATTAGGTTTGATGTTGTCTCATAGTATTCTGTGCCCGGACAAATGTACAGAGGAGAGCAGAGTTGTGTAACACGGCGTATAAAAGAGCAATAACACCGTTTCTCAGAAGGGAATGTACCATGAGCCAAACCACTGCTACTGGTGTCTTCTCTAATTCCTCATGTGTAACTGCACATCTGTGAGGACTAAACAAACCATAATTCTCTTCAGCGCAGCCAAAAACAAAAACCAACCAACCGACACTCGGAGCCGTGCTCCTACTGCAGCGTTCCCAAGCACCCAATCATGAGCTATCACACAGGGAGGGTAGAATTTGTAGCGGAACATATAGCAGGATATGCTGGGAGGCTGAGGTAATTACTGCATATGAGAAGAGAGATAAAAGTGGTGTTAATAACCCTGATGACAGTAATAGCCCGGAGTGCAGATTGACTTTGGGCCTTATGGAAGAGCCGATGAGAAAATGAGAACTTGCTGTCACAGGTAAGATGAAGTCATAGTAAGGAGCCTGCTCTAATTCTTTTAATGAAGACTGCAGCTCGGACTGCTCTTTGACTCATTTGTCTCCCGGCATCAAACGTTTAGTTCAGCGTTGTTAAACCCCTTCCCTCAGTAGGGGTCTGTGTTTACGGGTGAGTGATGGTGGCGCCACTTTTTGCACCTTTACAGATAATTAATGGCATCGCTTTTATGCTTGACTGTATAAGTCAACAAAGAAAGGCTTGATGAAGTGCAGTTATGAAAAGAAATTAAAGCCTGTTTATGGATTTCTTCTGAATTATGGATGTAAGTGCTGGGAACACAGGCCAGTGAACTCACACCTGATTAGAAATGAATGAATCGCTTATTTCCCAGGAGCCAATTTGTGCTAGAGACTGAGGGACCTGGATTGACCTGTGGGCATTAACACCTCAATCAATATTTATGATATGGATATGTGGAAGCAATTTGTTTGTCTTGACAATTACGCCATAAATAGCCATGGCCCTCACAGAAATGTCATAAGCATTGTTTAATAGAATCTGAACTACAAAATACAACTTAATGTAAAAAAAGATAAAACAACTCAGGGGTCAAAATTAAGTTTTTTTTTTTACTTGAGAGCACTTAAAAGAATAGGAGCACCAGCAAAAATGTTATTCAATTAATTAATATTTTTATATAATTTTATTTTATTGAGTGTGCAAGAGTCTAAATACATCAGTACATTCTGTGATCCAAATAATTAGTCATCTTAATTCCAAAATAAATAAATTCAACAAACAAGCTTTAGTAGCACAGTTACATTAAATTGATCTCACAGGTTGTTTGTATCCCTTACACCCACGCTGACATGTTTACACTTGTCCACCATACACCTTCACCGACATATAGACTCACACCAACACACACATAACTCTTGCTTATTCAATTAATTTAAATCAATCTTTATTTATATAAAAGCCCCAAATCACAACAAATGTTATCTCAAGACTCTTTACAAACAGAGCAGGTCTAGTCTTTAGTCTGTTCTATTATTAAGAAAGACCCAACATCAAGACAGGATAAGATCCAGTCCCATCTTACAGACAAGACTCAGTCTGATCTCATCTTAATCCACCATGAGCAGGAACTTTACCCTGGAACTAGGGACTTTAACTCTGAACTGCATGCATTTCGACCGGAGGAATCAGGGTCTAAATTTAGTTCAGGGGTAGATAATCTCCCCCCTGCAAAGCCCCTGCTTGGGGGGTAGTACTTTTCAAAGGTCCTGGGACTTTCAGTTGAATGTTACGGTGTTTGTGGAGTTTACACAGTTGTTGAAACACAGAGGGACTGTGGCGTCACTGGCCTGATTTGCACAAGCCACCCGGGACTTCAGCCCACGGTCGAAACGCAGACAACAATGGGGGCACAGGAACCTTTTAATTCCGGGGAAAGTAGTTCTGTAGGCTAAAAGACCCGGAACTCTTGGTTGAAATGCACCTTCACAGCGGCAAGGAGAAACCTCCAGCAGAACCAGACTCATGTTAGACAGCCATCTGCTGAGAGAGAGACAGAGAGAGACAGAGAGAGACAGAGAGAGACAGAGAGAGACAGAGAGAGACAGAGAGAGACAGACAGACAGACAGATGGAGCTCAGGGGCTCCCAGTAAAAATCTATGTACTGAGATGCTTGTGTATAGTTTCAAATGCAATGTTACCCACAAACTTTACAATGAACACGTGCATTGTGGAATTTTCTTAGCGTAGCCATTCAAAGTCTTTAAGCCACTCCCTCCAAGCACTGTGAGCCTTTCTTGCCTCTGGTGCATCCACATTCACCACATCTCCATCGCCAACTTCAGGAGTTACTTTTACAGCCTGCAAAGGAAAACCCAAGGCTTCATCTTCTCTCTTTAAGATCATCTGATTGGAGTTAGCTCTCTGTTGCGTGATAATGAAGCGCAGCAAGGTAGCAATTGAAGGCAAATATTAACCAACTACTCTAAAATCAGTGTGAAAGTTAAGAATGTCAAGCTGACATTTGATTGGTTGTGTAAGTGTTGGGTAGAGCAGAAGGGTGGTTGATTAGTCGTTCTTGATTGGTGTCACAACACTGCGCCTCTTAGCAGGTCTCACTAATCAGCCACTGGTCGCTGTATTAGCAAATGTTTAAAAGAAAAATGGGAAAAAAAGGTCACACCACACCACAACGATTATTCACACTCACACAAATGCTCCTAAATAATCTTTGGTGTGCACATGTGACTCAAATGATCCCAGCTTCGAGCCCTGCGAGTGAATCCACTTGGTGCTAATGTGTTACACTTTCCTCTTCCAGATGTGATTGGAGTGTGTAAGAGCGTGGATGAAGTGACCCGCCTCACCACCAAGTCCAACAAAGAGGTCTCCAAGAGGACAGTGGATCTGATGGACATGTCCGGGAAGGTGGTGACGGTCACGCTGTGGGGAGAGACGGTGAGTTTAAACGTTAGATAGAGATTAAATAAAAGGTGTGAAGCTTTTTAAATGTGGTGTAAAAATTAACCCTAGCATTATAAAACTAAGGTACGCCTGTTCTGACTATTAACCTTTCTTCTCAGAGCACTTGTCTCTTTAAATGTTAACCATCATACGACTGAAATTATCTGAGCTCCAAGACCTTTCTCTTTTTACTTTAAATGAACGTTCAGTAAAGGGGGCACATTGACCTGCAACAAATGCTCCCATTGAGAAGATTGTGTGCACTTTTGAGATCGACTGACAGAAAGGTGTTTAATTAAACACATCAGCTGAACCTCTCTTTAGGCGGCGTGAGAATCAAATGCATCAGAGTCTAATCCAAGTGGATGTGTTAGAAATCTTGGGGCTGAATTCCCTGTCATGAGTTGATGAAGTGACTGTCCTCCTGCAGTTGATTTTTACCTGTGGCGCGGAGGGACTGTGCTGAGTTTGCCACCATTTCTTTTCCTCCTGACAAGCAGCACAGTGCAGCATGTTTGTTTGTTCGACAGATACCTCCTCTCTGGAGGGGCCGCCGAGGTACACAAGATGTAGAGTTTATAAAGAACAATGGGAATGCCAAAAAGCAAGTGTTGGAGATATTTCCTCCCATATCTAAAGGCTGTACTGTTGCCATCTCTTCTTTATTACTGTCGTCTCTCAGGTTACTACTGTAATATAAAGTAGAGAACAACACAACTGAGGAGCAGGAAATCATAAGACACATTTTCAAGGCAATGACAGTAAGTCTGGGTTTGGATTGTCAAAAAGTGTGATCATAGTTGATGTCAGGGTGGTGTAAAGAATAGTGATGTCTTGTCTGTCATTAGCTTGCGTAATTGGGACACTACTTTTGGTTCAGACCAAAATATGTTAGTAAAATTTTTTCTTAGATAGGATTTGGTACAGACATTTTATGCAGCCTAGGCTTTGACTTTCCCTTTCTTTTTTTTCTCCTCACTCCAAACGTGCCCGGTCGTAACCTGTGGTCCCCAGCCAAGCCTCTGCTCGCCATCCGACAGTCAAGGCTGAGGACCAGAGGTGACCGGGCTTTTCCTGTCAGACCTCCCACCCTTTGGGGGAGCTCTGACGGGAGAGATCAGATTGGCAACTTCTTTATCCTCCTGTAAATCTCTTTTCAAACCACATTTTATTGATGTGCATTCATAAGAGATGCCACTTGATCATATTTAAGTCCAGATGTTTTTTTTGGGTTTTTTTTCAGGCAATATCACTGTCAGGATTTTATAATTTTATATTTCATATCTCTGATCTTTTGATCGTTTTTATCTTTTATCTTTGGTTGCTTTTATTCTTCCAATGTTGTTTTATTTCTTTTTATTTGTTGGCGGTCATACACACTTTTTATCTTCCTTCATATTTCTGTCACTTCTTCTTGCTCTTACCTCTCCATTTTTTTTTTTTACTTTTAGACATTGTCTTCCTCACATTTCTTTCTTAGTTATAAAGCCCTTTGAAACCCTGTTTTGAAAAATGCTATATAAAGAAATATTTATTATTATTATTGTTATTATTATTATTATTATCTTACTAGTGTTATTGTTATTGCTATTATTATTGTTGTTGTTATTATGTCCTTTTAATTGTAATTGTTGTTATAATTATTATTTTAATTCCACTATGAGGTGGAAATGTGTGAATTCAACACATTCTGCATGGATTGCTGTGAAGCTTACTACAGATACTTGCATTTAGCAACTGTAATAACTGTTGAGTCATCTATTTTAACTCTCTTTGTTTCTCAATAATGAATCAATCAATCTTTATTTGCATAGCGCCAAATCACAGCAACGCTTTTACAAACACAGCAGGTCTAGACCATACTCTGTTAAATTCTTAACAGAGACCCAACATTAATACAGGATAAGACTCAGTCTTATCTCATCTCAATCCACCATGAGCATTGCACCTTATAGTATTTAGCTAGTTACAGTGGCAAGGACAAACTTCCTTTTAACAGGCAGAAACCTTGAGCAGAACCACACTCATGTTAGACAGCCTTCTGCCTCGACTGAATACTGAAGAACTGACTCATCAGCCTTTGTTGTGACACTGTGCTCAGTGCTAATTAGCAAATGGACATGCTAAAACATGGTAAACATATAGTATCTGGTAATAATCAGTGTGAAAGCATTATAACTGCAAGCGTTTCAGAGTCCTGATGTTAACATTCAGCCTCTTGACTCCGTCGACTCTTCTTCTTGTGCAAAGTACCAAAGCATAACCTGATGAGCCAAGAAACATGTTCAATTAACTCCAAACAAATCCAACAAAGTTCTAATGTACTCTGTGATCATCTTTTGTTTGTGCGTAGGCCGAGACGTTCGATGGCTCTGGACAGCCCATTCTAGCCATTAAGGGGGCAAAGCTCTCAGACTACGGAGGCCGCTCCATCTCCGCATCCTTCAGCAGCACCCTGATGATCAACCCAGACATCCCCGAGGCGTACAAGCTCCGAGGCTGGTAAGTGAGCCTAAAACAGGGTCGTGGATAATGCAGTGCAGAAAACTTGTCACGGGGTATACAATTGCTGGAACATATAAACAGAGCGCTTTTCAGAGCAGGACTGGAACATGGGATGCGTTCAACGCCAGCTGGCTTCTTATTTATTCCACCCTCTGAAGCTCCCGTCTGTGTTGTGAGTTTTGCTGTTGAAACTGAAGAACTCAGAGGGTTTAATGGCGAGTTTCCATTTCCCAAGTTGTGAGAGTGCATGCTCTGATTCTCATTATCAAGATTAGTTTTCCCCCATTAGCCACAATGTTGGGGGTGCTTCAGTGAAGCATTACATATAAATGGAAATCATACTTAATCTGTGGAAATGTGTTTTTTTTGCTCCGCTAAGCGCCTTTCGAGATAAAATGAAATCCAGTCTAATTTCTGTGTGATTATGCTGATTGTAGCGTCTCTTTTTGTATGTATGTGTGTGTGTGTTAGTTTCTTGTGTGTACATTTCCTTTTATGTTTGTTTTCACTTCAATGTGTAGGATTATCTGGAACTTTCTCAGGACAGCTTTGTCTTTGTAATCAGAATTGACATCTACTTACATGAAGTCGCTACAACCAGACGCAGCGCTGTTGGTGCGCGGACACATTTAATCTGTATTCCTGGAACGTCCGTGTTTGTTTTTCTTTCACTTGGAAAACAGAATATTTAAGACAAGAGCTTTCATCTCTGGTCTCACGTGTCTGTTCCTCGATTTCTTCTCTTTAAAGTTGTAACCTTATCCTCTGTGGGAAAGCATGACCAAAAATAGGCATGCACTGTATGTTTGCATTTCCCCACACGTGAGGATCAAAGACATCTTGATTGTTTATTTATTTGTTCTAATTTTAAACGCAGACAGCTTCTCGCATGGATTAAAGTTCTCCGTCGCCATGATGGATTTCCCTCATTTGGAAAATGAGAGGAGGAAAAAACTCCACGTGTGTTTTGTTGTGGTCCCATTAAGACCTATCCTATTAAACTGACAGTGCCTTCAACAAATACAACTAGCCAGAGCCATTGTTTCAACCAATCAGAGGCAGAGCAGGACGGGTCATGTGCCAATGCGCGATGGGCCCGTGTGCGATGGTGCTTATTTTACAATATCATCAGAACCTGGTGAAATTTAACACGGGTGGAATGGTCTAACCAGGATTCCCACGTGTCCTGGAAAACCTGGAAAACAGTTGACCAGTTTTCCAGTACTGGAAAATACCTGGAAAATGGGAGAAAAAGTAAAATGTCCTGGAAAATCACATATAGTCCTGGAAAATTATTCCAACATGGCTGCGTGCGACCTGACCCTATTAACAAAACACATCCCCATTCATTGAAAGTTGAGTGCACGCTGTGCTGGAAAAGACAGCGACACTGCACAACTTTTTTCACATCTTTTCTCTTTCACTTCATAATCATGCATTCACAGAAAACGGGGGTATATTGTTTATGTTTTATGGGACATTAACCTTGTAGGTTAGAGTGCTCTTTTGATTCAAAGAGTCTTATATTTAAGTTATAGTGTGACCAGTGGAGTCGGGCAGAGAGCTTGGGGGACTGTGCCTCACAACTTTCTCTGCAGGCTGAGAGCTCAATTACCGTACTCTAGCTCAGTTGTTCTCAAAGTGGGGTCCTGGGACCCCTGGGGGTCCGTGAACCATAGCGTCGGGGTCCGTGAAATAATTTGAATACATTTCTAATGAATTCTAAAATTGTGCTGTGTCATTACAAAATAGCATATACACCATTGTTATACCATTTGGTGGCTCGCAGGGATATGTAAGTCTTGCTACTGTTAATTTTCTGAAAGCGTTTAAGATCAATTACTTGAAAAGTATAAATGCTGTCATGTTGAATCCACAAGAAATGAAATGACCCTCTGTTTTAAAGTATCCAAGTGGTATTGACTTGATTCAAATTGAAGTGTTATCTGTTTATCACTATGGTACAGGTCTGAAGTATTTACATTGATACGTTTTACAATACAAATAGTTCCAAGGGCAACTAAGAGTGCAAATGGTAGTAAGCATGTGCTTTAGTGATGGGAAGTTCGGCTCTTTTCAGAGAGCCGTCTCTTTTAACTCAGCTCCCAAAGAAGAGCCGGCTCTTTCGACTCCCTAACGGCTCTTAATATAGGATCTTTTGTTGCCGTATGTTTTACCTTAACTTTGAAAAAACTAATGGTTTGTGTTGAAAACCCTTTAACGTACCGTGTTTTTATGAAAAGCCTTATATTGCCCAATTTTGTGCATTTCTGTTACAAAACCATTCTCACCCTGATCCTAGGGTTAGGGTTGTAATTAGGGTTAGGGTTACGATTAGGGTTAGGATTAGGGTTAGGGTTGTGATAAGGGATAGGGTTAGGGTTGTTATTAGGGTTCAGGTTAGGATTAGGGTTAGGGTCCAGATTAGGGTTAGGGTTCAGATTAGGGTTAGGGTTCAGATTAGGGTTAGGATTATGGTTAGGGTTCAGGTTAGGGTTAGGGTTCAGATTAGGGTTG
Source organism: Notolabrus celidotus (assembly GCF_009762535.1). Lineage (NCBI taxonomy): Eukaryota > Metazoa > Chordata > Actinopteri > Labriformes > Labridae > Notolabrus > Notolabrus celidotus. The sequence continues at coordinate 24,016,944 of NC_048285.1, read as the reverse complement.
TGATTAGGGTTAGGGTTGTGATTAGGGTTAGGGTTGTGATTAGGGTTATGATTAGGGTTAGGATTAGGGTTAGGGTTGTGATTAGGGTTAGGGTTAGGATTAGGGTTAGGATTAGGGTTAGGGTTGTGATTAGGGTTAGGGTTAGGGTTCAGATTAGGTTTAGGGTTAGGGTTCAGATTAGGGTTAGGGTTGTGATTAGGGTTAGGGTTGTGATTAGGGTTAGGGTTGTGATTAGGGTTAGGGTTGTGATTAGGGTTAGGATTAGGGTTAGGATTAGGGTTAGGGTTGTGATTAGGGTTAGGGTTATGATTAGGATTATGATTAGGGTTAGGGTTAGGGTTCAGATTAGGGTTAGGGTTCAGATTAGGGTTAGGGTTAGGGTTGTGATTAGGGTTAGGGTTGTGATTAGGGTTAGGGTTATGATTAGGGTTAGGATTAGGGTTAGGGTTGTGATTAGGGTTAGGATTAGGGTTAGGATTAGGGTTAGGGTTGTGATTAGGGTTAGGGTTATGATTAGGGTTAGGATTAGGGTTAGGATAAGGGATAGGGTTAGGGTTGTTATTAGGGTTAGGGTTCAGGTTAGGATTAGGGTTAGGGTCCAGATTAGGGTTAGGGTTCAGATTAGGGTTAGGGTTCAGGTTAGGGTTAGGGTTCAGATTAGGGTTATGGTTAGGGTTAGGGTTCAGATTAGGGTTAGGGTTAGGGTTCAGATTAGGGTTAGGGTTAGGGTTCAGATTAGGGTTAGGGTTAGGGTTCAGATTAGGGTTAGGGTTAGGGTTCAGATTAGGGTTAGGGTTCAGATTAGGGTTAGGGTTCAGATTAGGGTTAGGGTTAGGGTTAGGGTTAGGGTTCGGATTAGGGTTTAGGGTTAGGGTTGGGGTTTGGGTTAGGGTTAGGGTTCGGATTAAGGTTAGGGTTAGGGTTCAGATTAGGGTTAGGGTTAGGGTTCAGATTAGGGTTAGGGTTCAGATTAGGGTTAGGGTTCAGATTAGGGTTAGGGTTAGGATTAGGGTTAGGGTTAGGGTTCGGGTTCGGGTTAGGGTTCGGATTAGGGTAAGGGTTCGGGTTAGGGTTCGCATTAGGGTTAGGGTTAGGGTTCGGATTAGGGTTGGGGTTAGGGTTAGGGTTCGGATTAGGGTTAGGGTTTGGGTTAGGGTTCGGATTAGGGTTTAGGGTTAGAACCAGAACTAAACTTAAGTAAACAGAACCAGAACCAAACTCATGCAAACAGAACCAGAACCGAACTCAAGCAAACACAACCAGAACCGAACCAGACCCGAGCCAGAACGTACCAGAACTGAACCAGAACCGAAGCGAACCGCACCAGAACCGTTCCAGAACTAAACCAGAACCGAACCAGAACCGAACCGAACCAGAACTGTGCCAGAACCGCACAAGAACCGAACCAGAATCGAAACAGAACTGAACCAGAACTTAACCAGAACTGAACCCGAACCAGAACCGCACCGAACCGAACCAGAACCATGCCAGAACTGAACCAGAACCAAACCAGAACCATAACTTAACCAGAACCGAACCGAACAAGAACCGAACCAGAACCGTATAAGAACCGAACTAGAATCAAACCAGAACTGAACCAGAACCGAATCAGAACCAGAACCGAACTCAAGCAAACAGAACCAGAACCAAACTCAAGCAAACATTATTAATGTCCTCAGGTTGGCATTGAGAAAAATCCGATGCCTCAGCTTGGTTGGGCTGATCTGATTTCTCCTCTCAGTGAGTATTTGCCCGGTCTTCAAGAAGACTCTCTCTGAAGGAACAGATGAAGCCACGATACAGAGCCTCCCCTCCATCACCTGTATCCTATATCCTCACATGTGATTTGGCTGCATGGCTGCCAAGCTGACCAGTCAACACAAAGTTCTGCTGTGAGCAGAGCTGGGCCTGAGCACTGTGAGAAAAAAACGAAAGGAAAAAACTGGGAGCCGGCTCTCTCTCGATGCGAGCCGGGTCTTCTGATTCACTATAAAGCATCGGCTCTCAGAGCCGCAGCTTTTAAACAGCTTTCCTAGACTACATGTCTTTCAATGTAGACTTCCACTGAGAGGAACATATTAGACTATTTAGGAACTAAATTAGGAACTAAATTTAGTCATACCAGCTTGATCATCAATGGAAATGTCCTGGAAATGTCCTGGAAAATGATCTCTGGAAAAGAGTGGGAACCCTGTCTAACGTTATCTGTGGAAATCATGCAGTCTATTGTTGAAATATATTACTAACCAAGGACAGCTGGTGGGTCCTCTGAGAGCGGCTTCTATGGTACGTTTTTATTTGTTACTTATTGAGTCTCTGTGAAGTTAATGTTGAAGAAGGGTTATAGTACACAATAGCGTGTAGCGCGAGCTAACCTTTTATATCTTCTTATCTTTTATGGCTTAGTGATTTTTTGGGATGAATGTGTGATAAAAATAAGTTTATGAAGACTCGACAGAAGCGGCCGTGTCTGCCTGACTTTGTAGCCGTAGTCAGCGGCTTCTTTTCCATTGAATTTTGACAGCAGTTGGACCGACGAAGTCTCTCCTGCCCCCGATTGTGTTTCCAGTTCTTAAATCCAGTTCTTAGTACTTTGAGTGTTTTTCAGGCTCATTTAGTGTGCCAGCATGGACGTGCTGTTTGTTGTAGAACGCTCTGATGTTTTGACCATTGACAAAACTGTCAAAAATAAGTGGAGATGGGCTTGGTTAAATGAAGATGGGCTTGGTTAAATGAAGATGGGCTTGGTTAAATGAAGTGGGGGAGAATGGAAAGCCTGTCGGTACGTGGTGCAGTCCTAAAGCGCCATCAGTCAGAGAATGAACCCAAGGCCGCTGTTCGTGCTCTGCAGCACACCTCCTCCCTGCCAAACGCTTTATTAGGGTTCCCAAAGTGTGGGTCAAGACCCCCCTCCGGGGTCGCGAGACACAAATGGGGGGTCGTGAGATGTCTTCCAGAATGTTTTTTTTTTTTAAGTTATCTAAAAATAGTAAATTTTACCCATTATAGTAAAAAATATTGACAAAAATAGTAGCTAAACATGAAATAAAATCTTGAAAATATAAAATGTGATGAATTTTCTGCCTTTTTTTTAGTCAGATCACTCCTAAGTTCATGGTTAGTGAACAGGTAATTATCAAAAGCATTAGAAGCAGCAGGTTAATTCATAACGGCACAGGAAACACAGACACATGCTCATATAGGTAGGCAAATTTTCTGCAGACCAGCTAAATGAAGCCACGTTAAATCACTTCGAGAGACAGTGGGGGTCGTAAGTCTTTGGCACCTATATTTTGGGGGTCGTGGGCTGAAAAGTTTGGGAACCCCTGTATTAGAGGACAGTATACTGTGTACATGTCCTTGGGCTGAAGGCATGTACCCTGTATACTCCTTTTCAGGTGAAAACCTTTGGGAAGTGACCGATAGGCAGGAAAAAAGGCTCTTACATGTGTGGCATGGTGGGTTGATGGTCGAGTAGTATGATTTGGTATCAAAAAATGTTTCAGTCAAATGAATTTTTTTTGCTTTAATCCCTGTTCTTGTGTGACCGTGTGGGATGTGATGGTTTACAGACGCACTGTTCCAGCTGGCTGTATGAAGAAGTACGGCACAGGTTGGCACATGATTGATAGATGAGGCTGCAGTCACTTTGGCCGAGGTAGGGCTTGATACTTAACCTCACTCCCGCTCTGTTTTCAGCCTGATTGATCTGTCCTCCTTATAGATCCTGCTTAAACAGGCGCGCTCTCTGCCCCTCCTCTCTGACGTGAAAGCCAATGTCTCTATTTCGTGTGTGGAGATCCAATCGATTCCATCCAAAGGGTTTTCATTTGTTTACCTCCCAACAACAGGGCCCGCTCGGCACTCAGGGAGTAAACAGTTCAGATTTATTTTGCGACAGGTCCAATGCAGTCTCCTCTTCTGCCTTGACAGATGTGACTGTGAGCAATTTTACATGATCACAGGAGCTGATCTGCATAATCAGAGCAGTGAAATGTGACTCTTGCTTTGCAGGTGAGAAACAGAAAATCACAGAATATGCTCACGTTTGCCTCTTTAATCAGAAGCCTGGGCTCAGGGTAATTTTGTGATAGCTTTAGCATCAGCCTCCGGCTTTTCTGAACATATATTTATTGTTTTCTTTCATTCTTCAGAATGCCAGCAGCTGCAAACTGGTATCTTGTTTTATTATTGGATTATTGAAATGTTGCTTGATGATTGAGTGTTCTATTATCAGGACCACTCCTGGCTCTTTACCTCCTTTACCTGAATCATTCACCTCCCTGCTGTGGCTTAGTCTACTTAGAATTCCTGTGCTCCTTTCTGTATAATAACACTTTTACTTGGACAGCCGGAGATAATGATCCTTTAAATCCTTCTCTTGGTTTGTGCGCTGCAGGAAAGGGGTTGGTTCACATGGGTCATCTTTAGACAGGGGGCTCCTGTAGGTTTGCAGACAGCCACAAATCACCAGTTTAAAAGTCACAGATGGAAGAAGGCAAGACCTCACTTCATACCGAGTCAATTTAAGAGAACAGCACAGTGAAGACAAGGTTGTTATGATCGGCCAGCCGGCCTCCTGCAGCGCCAAGGATGGACACAGAAGCCTCCTTTTTATTCGTCTTTGTTTCAGGTCTCCTCACAGAGATGATGTGTAGTGATGAGAGTAACAGAACAAGGAAGCAAATCAATTACACTCTGAGTGAATCTTCTGATGATTCTTTTTTAATCTCGCACCAAAGACGCCAAAGAAAAAGAGCCCCACAAAGATTCACCTTTACTGCACAGCCAAGGCTGCTGAAACATCATTGTTTTACTCTTGTGGAGGCGTCTTAATTTGATTGTGTTTTGGCGCAGACCTCTGGGACTTTCTCAAATGAATAGTCTATCCTTGGTGGGCTGCTAACACAAATCATGCATAGTATTAGTCGTGCGGCTCAGCATTTTCCATTGTGTTTGTAAATAAGACTGCAGCCCTGCGCACTAATTATCTTGATCTTAGGTTAATCTGGGGTCTTGTATATTGTTAGCTGCATGTGCTGAATTCCCCTCCAATCCTGTCTGATATTACTCGACACCGGTTGTCAGCTAAGCACTCTGCAATAACCCCCATCTTGTAAAATAAAAAATAAAAAGAGCAGCGTATAAAACTGATTTCACATTCGCACTCTTTCATCCAAGTGTGTAAACGCAGTTGTCCATTAGATGGCAACAGCACATTTGGAGACGGTCATGTTGCCTGCTCCTGCACTGACAGGCAGGGCAGCCTCTGTTCTCTTAACTACAATTTGTCATATTTATATCTCAGTGCTTGATGCTGTCACCCTCAGACATTCACCAAAGACTCATTTAGTCACACAAATCCATCCTGACACGTTCTCTGTCTGCTTTATCATGACTGAAGTCCACATGAGCAGGCTGCAACGTCTAGTTAGGACACTAATTATGGCAGGCCAGAAGCAAGAGAGCTCCAACACACCAGTCAGTTGAACATCACTCCTGAATTGATTCAAAGTAAAGCATTAGTAGCTGATTTGCTGCTACTGAGCTATAAGCTGAAATTAATTAAAAACAGACTCACTGAATGTTTTAAACCAAATTCAGTCAAAGGCTTCAGACGATTAGGAACTCCTCCCTCAGTGGCGTCCTCTTGTTTCAGTCACTGCAGGCACAAAACTCATGACCAGATGTTTCACTGGGTTTGATTGATTTGATACAACGCTTTCTTGTAATTCATGCCAATCCATTTTTACTCATTTGATTTATTTAGTTTGACAAGGCTGTAGTCGATATATATCAGCACACAAGTGGGTGAGTAGATGGGCAGAAATGAAATCAGTAACTTTTCAAATATATATTTTGTAGTTATAAACCAAACAAAAACGCCAAATCTTTTCTGGGTGCAGATTTTAAAATGTGAGGATTAATGAGTTTTTCTTGCCAATGTATGAAAGCAAATGAAATATCTTAAAGCTTAAAGCGTTGGTTGGACTAAACAGGCAAATTTGGCTACTTAAGGGTGAACACTTGGAAATGAATAAAGATTAGAATGAGTTAGAATAAGTCATAATTGTAAATTTAGAGCTTTTACGTTTAAATTACTTTTAATTTTTTTTTTTTAAAGTTACCTCTTAGGGACTTTTTGTTTTTATTAGATAGCACAGCTGAAGAGAGACAGGAAACATGGGGAGTAGAGAGTGGGGGGAGATGTTCAGGAAAAGGCAGCGGCTGGTAGTCAAACCGGCAACCTCTGTGACAAGGACTATAGCCTCTGTATGTTGGGCGCTTAGACTGCAAGACCACCAGGGCCCCAACATTTAAATTGCTGATAACTAATAATAATGATGAACCATGTGAGGTGGGTGAGACGCGCTCTCGTTGTTTGAGGCTACGTTACTTTATCTTCTGTCTCTTCAATAACTTTCTGAATCCTTTGTTTTCGATCACAGTAAACGTCTGTTGGTCTTTGGTTATATATTCAGCTACATTTTGAGATTGTAACGCTCACACACTGCTTCAGGAAGTGCAGCTGTAAACGCTTCCATTAGAGGCTTTATTTTTTTCTTGTATCTCCTGAAATATATTTTCAGGGTGCTGATTAGCCAAGCGGGTTCTCATATTTCTCAAATTCCTTTTGTCTCTCTGTTCCTCGCTACTGGCGTTCACCATTTTCGCTGAGAAAGTGAGCAGAGCGCAAAGGATGATGGGCACACATGAGACATTGGTCCTTGTAGTTCCTACTTCCCTCCACTTCAATACTGCGCGGCTGAAATAAAACTACACTTTTGCCTAGAAGACCCTTTCATATGTTTCATACGGCACAGCTCCATGAAAGTATAAAACGATATTGACAATACGGTTACTTCCACATGAATTATAATTCAGAGGAACTATTTAATTTTTGGGTGTACATTAATTTTCAGGATAAATCCATATTTTTTTCTTCCATTATTCTTAACAGTATTTCATATATGGCTGGGCGTTAATTCAATAATGTTGATTATCGCGATATAATTTTCCTCAATATAAATATAACGAGTGCTTGATAAAAATGTAGTATATTTAAACGCCCGTAATCCATTGTAGCCTTAAAAGGGAGTGCACTACTCTAGAAACTGATACACAGTATACAATGTGATATGTCTTTGTTGTAAATGTAAATCAAATGTATGTAAATTGTAATTGTAAAACTGAGAAATATAAGAATCCACAAACTAAAACTTCACAAAAATCTCATCTTACACAAAAAAACAGTGAACAATGAGGGATTCAAGAAGCTTATCAGAGAACTAAATACAGATACAAGCTAATAAACCGTGTGATTTCTTAAACTTTCAAAAATCTGCCTTGTAAGTGAAATGTAAGTGAAATAATGATTTGATATTTAGATTCAGATTCAGATAACTTTATTAATCCCAGAGGGCAATTTGGTTTGCAGTGTACCAGCTTGTTGATACCATAGACTGTGTCAAATATGGACGTAGTATCCGTGACGTCACCCATCTGTTTCTGAAGAGCTGTTTTGAGACCAATTGGCTGCGGCAGCCATATTGCTTCTGTCGAGCCAGTGTGACGTAAAGAGGCGGGCTTTGAGCCTCCTAGCCAACAGCTGCAGTGTTCCCACAGGCAGCTGTGCCTCTCATCGGAAGACTGGTAATCTCAATATCTTCGAAATTGCCGAATTAGAAAAAAATTCACCCCCCTCACAGTGAGAGGACATCAAGAAATTAGCTATTCAGACTACACTCATCTTTTGTACCAGGCTGCAAACATGTTTATTAATGCTGCAAAGATCGTCTTTTCCCCATTCATGTGTATGTGACTTCCGGTACTTCCGGAGCCAGCCTCAAGCGGATCCTCGATGAACTGCAGCTTTTAACACTTCCGCATTGACTCATATTTTTAGACCGGAGGTTGCCGCTTGGTTGATACACAACACAAACACTAACAAACAGACAAACAACACTCAACAGTCAACATGTCAGTGACAACAACAGTGCAAGATGGGGCTTGTCATAAAGAGTAAAAGAAGGTTAAAAATAGACTAAAATAACTTCTTTTTAAAAAAAAAATGTATAATCACAGCAGCCAGGAATAAATAAAAAACAAACAAACAAAAAAACACCTTATAAATACACAATCATGATAATCATCAATACAAATGTTATTGTGATAACATCTTTTTCAATATCGCCCAGCTCTAATTTCCAATATCGGTCTGGTTCAGTGCCTCTCTCTGCACCAGTACTTTCTACTATTTGGAAATCAAGCACAACATGGATGTTTGTCTTTTGCTGCCATAATCCAAAACTGAGTAAACCAAGGAGACATCTTCATCCATGTTTCACATTTAAACTTCCTCTGTGACTTTCTTTAAGCCCCTGGCAGCTCAGAGTGCGACCACATGTCATTCACTGCAACCAAACTAGCTAACACCATGTAACACACGAGAAGGAGTAATCGTGTTTGTGGTGTGTTTGCAGCTCTCAGCACAGACTTTAGAGTCTTAGCTCAAAGCTCAGAGCACTGCTTACTGAGACTCCCCCATCATCCCCTCACGCCTCTTCCTCTGACACATCTCTGCTCCCGCCCTGTCCGTGCTCATTGATACACTGACACTTGACATGTCTGTGTCATGTACATGCATGTCTGCCAACCCCCCAGTCATTTGTTTCCGTGTTCCTGCGGATAGTTTGTCTCACTGAAGCAACACTCCCTTAAGCTTGGATGTGCCTGCTCTCAGATGACTGTTGCACATTTTCTGCCAAATCTAATTTGCCCTCTTTTTTTTTTAATCTCCTTCATCACTATCACTGTCTGCCGTGCCATTTCTGTTTCCTGTGCTCCTTGTCTCGTGTGTGCTTCTGTGTGTGTGTGTGTGTGTGTGTGTGTGATAAAAACAGCAGCCGCTCTAAAACTTGGAGACCGTCACGGTGGGATCTTGTTGAGCGTTTTTACAATCCTTTTGGGTGTCTGTCAAATCAGATGTCCAGAGCAGCCGTGTACCATAGTGAAGCTTCACTAGTCTGCAGTCTTATCTTTTAAAAAGTGTGATGCATTTTTAATCATCTCAGCCATGTTGTCCCTTGAATTTTTTTCTTCTTTAGTAGAACATCTGTCTTCGGAGAGATGTTGAGCCGTGACTGAAAGCGGATCTGTCAGAATCTCTTTTTTTTTAAGCCCCTAACGAGGTGGAGGCACAATTACAGCACAGCGGTGCAGGTACTCTATTGAGGGATCTGTTGCCACCATAAAGCATGGCTCATATTTGTCAGAAGGAGCGGGACGTTGGCAGACTGTTTGTTACTCCAGCCACAGTCTGAGCTGTTAATGAGGATATTTTCAATTAGTCATACCTCCAGGAGCAAAGCGCGCTCTCGCTGCATTTACAACCTGACCCCCCATTGTGCCCCCCTCTGCCTTGTGGCCGACAGATTAGGAACCGCTATTGATCTCGGGGACCATTTTAAACTGGGATCCCAAACTCCACATACACCTGTAGTTTACCTCCACCCATCCTCCCTCCTCCATCCATCCATCCTCCCCTCTCCTTCCCCTATTGTCTTCTCTGAATTACCGGGAACATTGGGTGAAAATGGGTTTCTTATATCACTGTGACAGCCCTGACCCTGGCCAGCTCATCTGTCCCTTTGCTGTTGATTCATTTCACAAGCCTCTCAGCTCGCCTTGCTCTCAGCTGAACCGTCCCTGCTTTGACAAACACAAATGGTTGCTGTGGGCTGAACAGGATGTTATTTTTTAAAGCTTACTGTTAAATGGACAGCCGGCAGTTTGTGGACAGCCATGTGTACGGCAGCGTATTGTGTCACTTAGGGTTGTCACAATACTGGAACTTTAAATTCGATACAGTTCTGGTGGAAATCAAACAATGTTGATACAAGTTTCAAAACCACAGCAACAAAAGATGAAGCACTGAGGCTCCAGGTATTAGATCACATTGTTGTTTTTAATTTTCAACACACACGGTGCTGATGCAGAAATAGTTGCTACACATTGGCATCTTGTTATTTATTGTATCATTGGTATTGTTGTGTCATTGGTATGCCTCAGTGACATGGGTTCTTATCTTGACAGTGGGCATGTTATTGTATGTTGAATGAATGTATTGTTTGTGAGCAGCATTGCAATTATGTCCACGACAAATTTCCCCCCGGGGACAATAATGTTTATCTTATCTTATCTTATCTTACATACAACGTGCTGTTCAGAGTAGGGATGTTAATTTCAAGTATTTTCCATGATCAGTCTTTGGAAATGTTAACAATCAATTATTGATCAATCATTAAAAAAAACATAAACGTTTTCCTTGTCAAAAACAATGCCAAATATGTCTTTTTTCCTCTGAATCAAATTCTCCTTCACGTCACAATGTATATAACTGACAGTATTGAATAGCTACAGATCGTATTGAAGTGTTCAAAATGTTAAACACGCTGAATATCAACATGTGGAGCAGGCTCATAATCTCCACGGACATACTGTCATAAAAGTGAAAGCTCAGACTTCAACAAGGGAACTGAACAGAAACATATTTTAGACTCAGAGTGTCCAGTTTTCTGTCTACTCGTTCTTATTGAGAAAAATAAGCATATGAACGTGGTCAGGTGTCAGCCGGGAGCGCAACCAGGTCATGATCATAGACTGTATGAAATATGGACGTAGTATCCGTGATGTCACCCATCTGTTCCTGAGAGCTGTTTTGAAGCAAATCGACGGCAGCAGCCATATTGGAAATGCGGAACTCAACTAGGCAGAGTGTGACGTAGTGTGAGCCTCTTAGCCAATGGCTGTGTGTTCCTGACCGGGAGTCACGTCAGTCATGTCCTTATTTGGGCAAAACTCGTAATCTTAATATCTTCTGAACCGTCACGTTAGAAAAAAATTCGCCCCCCCTTACTGTGTGCCAAAAGAGAGATTAGCTTTGTAGGGCCAAGCAGTTTTTTGAACCAGGCTGTAAACATGTTTATTAATGCTGCAAAGATCGTCTTTTTCCCATTCATATCTATGTGGTTTCTGGTGTTTCTGCAGCCAGCCTCAAGCGGATTTTTGATGTATTGCAGTTTATACCACTTCCGCATTGGCTTCATCGTTTGAGACCGGAGTTTGCTGCTTGGTCATAATCAGTCCGGCGGCGGAGAAAAAAAGCGCTCATGGAGACCTGTCACTCAGCCGCAGCCCCCAGCTAAGCGTCTCCGCTGTGCGCAACACCTTTAGTCAGCTGATTCACATCGAAACCTGCTTTAAACTTACACCTCCCTGATGGCTGAATGAAATATAAGACCACATGATGATTGTTCCATGCGATAGAAAATGGAAACAGAAAAATGTGTTGGAGTACGTTCTTAACAATCAATTAATCGAGTATCAATTAATTGTTGACCATTCCTAGTTCAGAGTAATGAAAGGTAAAAGGGTAGTGGCCCCTAGTGTCTGTGTGTTATTGTGATGTAGTCATGTGTCCAAGGTGGCAGCCAATCAGAGCCCTTGTTGTTCTGCCCTTAAATCCCTTATGTGCAAGCTGTCGTGTCTTTAAAGTAATGGTGGAAGCATCTAAGTGGGCGTGTTGCTAAAATGTAAATTGTCAACTATATGCCATCCATACATGCATGCATGCATTCAGAACAGAACGCACACGCATGCACGCACGCACACACACATGCACACGCACCAACATATAAACCAGCTGTGATCCATAAACATACTGAAGATAACATCCCATTATCCCTTCATTCTTATGCACCACAGTAACCACACTTCCCCTCCAGTCCAAGTTAGTCATCCCCCATAACGTAGAACTTCCTAGAAAATATCAAAACCAATGAAAAATAAAAAATTCCCTCTTTATCATTATGCACAGAACAGAACCGTTGAAGTGTGTGCTGATGTTTGTATCTTTAGAGAATCCGCCCCTGTCTGTATTTTCTGTTCCTCATTATTTTTTTGTGTTTTGGACATTTGTGTGTCAATCATTATACAGTGATGTGCAGCTCACAGCAAACATTCCCCAAGTCAGGACTAAAAGAAAACGCAGCACCCAGTCGACAGTGATGTCTTAGTCATCCACTTTCTGTCCGTCTGCAACAGATTCAAATGTAAATTGTGTATCTTTAAGAGGTGTAAAAAGGCTGGGACAAAATGTTATTTGCAACCCTGTGTATGAGAACAGTTGCTGTATAGGTTAGGGCGTGACAAAGGGCAAAACAGATGGGATGCATGGTTCAGTCCGGGTAAAGCATGGCTGCATTTGAATAAAATCCAGTGGCCTGTTGCATCAGCTCTGTATAAGTTGTGCCCTCTGTTAGGGTGTAGAGTCCACACTAAACCATACGCTGAAACTAGCTAGTTTGTAGCTTAACCATAGACTGTATAAATAATGGACGTAGTATCCGTGACTCCCCATCTGTTCCTGAGTGCTGTTCTGAAGCCAATCGGCAGCGGCAGCCATATTGGAAATGCTGAACTCAACCAAACTTTGTGTGAGGTAAAGAGGCGGGGTTTGAGTCTCCTACAGCTATGTGTTCCTGCCTGTGAGTCAAGTCAGTCATGTCCTTATTTGGGCAAAACTCGTTATCTTAATATCTTCTGAACTGTCGCGTTAGAAAACCAGGCTGTAAACATGTTTATTACAGCCATAACTATAGTTAATTGACAAACAACAACTTAAAGGTATGTAAAGTATGACAAAGCATTTTGACATGGTGCTGATCTATAGTGTGAAGTATCAACAGTGACATCTAGTGGTGAAATCGTCAACTACAACATGCAGTACGTTAAAGCTGCTGTTGTTAGTCCTGGAATAAACATCAGTTCAGGGAGAGATTTTGAATGTCAACACTACCCCTCCACACCAGATTTCCCTCTCACTACACCCCTCTCCCCCCCTTCTCTGCTCCTGTAAGCCCCGCCCACAAACAGATCATAGTGCACGCTCAATCAGGACGATGTAGGAGGACCAATCAGGAGACTGGCTCTGATTGGTCAGAGCTGACGGGAGCGATTGGAATTTATAGATCGCTGGATACAGAGGCATAGGACAATACAGTGATTTCACCCATAATCTTAAAATGACTAATTTGTTTTTCAGTGTTATGACTTTTTTTGCGAAACACAGCACAAAATAAATACCTTTTTTTTACTCCAATCCTACAAACTGCAGCTTTAATATAACAGTACTCTAATATTACGCAGTTGTGCGGTAATTATCTTCGCTTGTGGGAAACGAATGTGCAAGTTGAGATCAGAGTGATGATACGTTTTTTGATTCATGTAATCTAAAGCATAGAACATACTGCTGGCACATCACAGCTGATCAAACTCTCTGCTGCACCTCATCCTTCAAATGATCCCATCTATGAAATCAGTGCGCCATGACAGCCGGTCTTTTAAGGAGGACTTTAAACCTACTCAGAGCTAGGTGTAAAATTGAAGATGTAGCTAATGCTTACGTTAGTAGGGCGTCAACTCCATCCTAAATTAGAAATGGCGTTCAAACTAGGCTACATTTGGACTTGCTCACAGCTGGTGCAACCCAGCGCAGCTCTTTACCTCCAGTTTGAGATGTAGGCCTGTACGCTTGATCTTTGGAGCGTAGCTGCAGTGAAACATTCTGAAATAACTTCTTATTTCTCATTTTCACAGCTTTGTTTTCATTAGTAACACTCCCTGACTAACCCTTTTAATGTTGTGCTTTTCAACACTATTAAATATAATATTAGAGATTGATATTTATTAATAGCACATGCTTTTAAAGAATGCAAAGTTTCGACTTTTTTAACAACCGTAACATCACTGTCTTTGTTTCAGACTTATTAAAGGAAGTCACGATGCAGCCCGAAAGGTTGCCACATTATAAATCCTTAAGATTAGGATGCAGCTGTTTTTAAAGTAAGCCTCTTTCTCTGAGGTGAAAAAGGTGATGACTGTTGCAGTCCCATTAACTATGACTGAGGTCATTGATCACTGCTCGTTATTCTCTCTCCTTCACATAGGTATGACAAGGAGGGTCATGCCATGGAGGGACAGTCTGTGACAGAAGCCAAAGGCGGCGGCGGGGGAGGAAACACAAACTGGAAGACTCTGTCTGACGTGAAGACCGAGCACCTCGGACACGGAGACAAGGTAAACGCGTGATCCGGATTGCTTTGACTCACAAACACATTGAAAATACGGCAACCCATGATGTGTTATTATTATTATTCAAGAAGGATTCTTTGAAGATATTCAAGGACAAGCTGAAAGGCTGGCATTGAATCTCAAACAACACATATAAAAGTGCCCACAGTAAAGCTGCGGTTCTGCACGGTACACATTGCAGCTCTATATATTCCTGGTACAGGGTAACCTTGTCACTCCTAGCTCCGTGTTGCAAAGGTGCTTTTAGCAGAGAGACAGCGTGATGAATCTTCATAATCACTGACTCATAAAATCCCTGCACCACTAAGTATCTGTGCTGAGGTCCCCGGTCTGCTGCTGTTCATTAATCCCATGTGTTGTGGGTGTCCTCTCGCAGTCTCAGTGTATCTTAGTGATGAAAATCACATTTATCCCTGCTATTGATTACTGGAATTACAGCGACTCTATGCTTTGCCCTCTTTGATTAAATTACTATCCTCAGATGAGTGAAATAATGTGTTCTTTAATATCCCTGCTTTTATATTTTTACACTTCAGAGGAGAGGTGCCCAGAGAAGTATCTTAAGCATTCTGCAGATAAATGGACCTGCACAGAGATCTTACCTTGTCTAATTTCACCTAATTTAATACGCTCTAGCTATTAGTAATCATCACAGATTGATGAAAATATCCCTCTACATGGATGTGACTATGACAGGACACCAAGATATTTCTCAACAACTGAGGGCCCTTAATTCCCTAGAAAATAGAGAGAAATAAAGGGATAGATCGATTGAACAGGAGCAGCAGTTATTGGTAATTCCAAATAAAGTGAAAAAATGTTTTTGGAGTGAGGGAATTCAGGATGTTTTTTTCCAATGAGAGTTCTGTACTGCTGCACAAAGCTGAGAGCGACCCTGTCCTACTTCCACTTCTCTCATAACTCTCTCCTCTCTGGTCTGAACTGCAGGATTCCCGGTCACAGATACTAACTGGCTTACTGCTCCTCCTTATGCCTCTTTTAGTGAAGCCACTTCAGCGGTCCCATCATCTGGAGCTTTACAATACAGCTCAAGTAGCCCTATCTATTTCTTCTCCATGAAATTCCACACCCACAAATCCTGTCCGGGACCATTAGCCCCCCCCCCCCGTCAGGTGGAAGTTCTTCTTCTGGCATTAGCTCCCTGCTGCTCAGGGAGGAAAGGTTTGACCCTGGGCTATGTGCAGGCTCCTCAGCATGGTGTGTGATGAGGCCTCAGTACTGACAAAAGACCTGCTCCAAAGCTGTCCTCAATCCCTCCAAGACATCCCATACACAGGGGCACGAGGGATCAGGCCTCTCCGGACCCCCCTCCCCTCTAGGCAAAGTGTGGTGCAATTAATTGTAGCTGTCACAAAGTCTTTGTGTCACAATCTCCCGTTTTCACATTGCTCCTGTGCCCTCGCTGACAGTAAGTGGTCACCCTCCTCTTGTTGGCTTGACACTGCATTTGTAAAAGCCTATGATAGAGGCGGGGGAACACGCTTCTTCTGTCAGCTTCCTGCTGCGGCAGCTTGCTCAGTCATACGCCATTTGAAGAGGTGTTTGCTTGATTAATTGGCCCTCTTTTGGAAAAGCAGCAGAGGTTGATGTCAGAGTTGTGTTTGGTAAATCAGAACGGTAATTAAAAGAGCATAGCCAGCGGCTCTTTTTTTGTTTGGGAGCGTGAGGATTCTTTCTTATAATGTTGCTGTCACTTACCACTCTCTCTTAAGGACTGTTTATTTATCCAGAGTGACATGGAGGATCATTTGTCCTGTTAGGGAGTTAATTGGGGTCGAGTGGCCTGATTCAGTGGGCAGCGCCTCAAGACAGGAAAGAATGGACTTTTGCTGTTCTTTACTGGGACTTTCATTGTTGAATAAATTATTCAACTTTTTTTTATCTTTGGCATATTTAACAACATCAGTAGAAGCTTTTTAAAAAAGCTTAGAGTACCCCTCAGCAAGTCATCTCTTAAATGTGTGCTATTAAAAATGAATCAGGATGGTTAGTTCAGGAACATATTTTAAAGATGCATTAACCTTTTCATAAAAAAAGTGAATCCTTTTAGAGACACGATAACTCCACATGACTTAAGGTTTCTCAGTTAACATTTACATATGACTGGCTTAATGACTGGTTGATTACGAGGATGTTAGGCTCAAAGGTTACAGCTGCTGCTCTGCTCCCTAACTGTAAGCCCTTATCAAAGCGAGCAGGGCCCTTGTGTCCTCTCTGTTGTCAGAGCCAATACTGATGTTAGTAAGAGGGGGGAGACTCTGTCCAAAACAATCAGTCTTTACTCCGAGACAACTATCTGTCTTGTGCATTAGGGCCTGCCCTGCGTGAGGGAGCCCTTCTAGAGGAGGAGACACGACGAGCCTCATCTGCAGACGTGTCAAAAGTTCTTCTGTTTGTGTTCATCTGTTCCTATCAAATGGGAAACTCGCTTCCCTCACTCAGGTGTTCTTGGAATGGTCCCCTGAAGGCTGTTTATGTGCAGCCATATTCCAAAGTTTACTTCCCCTGTAGCAAAGTAGAAGCCGCAGCGCTAGTTTGCATCTGTGACAGAGCCATTAGAATTCAGGTTGGGTACGTAGCTCGTGCGGAGCTGCTTTGTGACAGTTCATACAGCGTTTTATGCTCCAGGAAATGTCATGTTCATGTTAATTCCTGCCTTCCTATTCCCAGTATTCCACAGTCAACATACTTAACATACAAACACAAAGGTTGGGAGAGAATCCACTTAGATGTTTGTTTGTTTATATTCTCTTTCAGGCTGACTACTACACCTGCATTGCTACCATAGTGTACCTGCGCAAGGAGAACTGCCTCTACCAAGCCTGTTCCAGCCAAGACTGCAACAAAAAAGTGGTAGATCAACAGAACGGCATGTTCCGCTGTGAAAAGTGCGACAAAGAGTTCCCCAACTTCAAGTACCGCCTCATCCTTTCTGTGAGTAACTCTGCTTTTGGTTCCCTAAAACTTGGGAGTCTTTGTCAGACGTGCCACACATACACTCACTCACACACACAAACATATGCAAATGCACATCTCTGAGATTCCTGCTTTGTCCTGCCCGTATGCTTCTGCTGAGGCTACGGGTATCATCATCTCCTTTCCCATTTCTTTCTTTTCTCCCGTCCTAGTTTCCTAATTCATCTTTCTGCCTCCCAAGACTCGAGCAGCTCCTCTTCTAATGGCTCGCTCCCTGTGGTTCAACACTGGCCCCAATCTGCTCTCAGCAGCTAAATTTAGAGACCTTTTTTTAAAGCAAATTTTTCGCTCTTGTGTTTAAATAAGAGCTACAGCCAGTTAATTTGTGCTGTGCTCCATTCTGCGCCGTTAGTTATTGTACAGAAAGAGCAGGGATGAACATAAATCCAGCCTATTTCGCAGCTCAGCCTTTTTTTTTTTTACACAGTATTGTTTCAAAGAAAAACAACATTGGCAACAGAAAGTCTCTCAGTCAGCAACAGAGAAATTGCCAGGCACCTGACAAAGCAGCTTTTATGTTCTCCCTCTTACCAGTCGACATATTGTTTTTCCTTACATGCTTTAGCATAAGCTGTGAATGTGCTCGCTCTGTATGCATCACAAACGCACAGTGACTCGGCATGCTTTGCCAGGTTCAGCAGCAGGATATGGGCTAATTACAGGGTGTAATGATTCCACAACAACAGAGATCCGTGAGGCTAACATAGCAAAAGTACACTGATCCTTAATTGCGCGTGGCGGCTGTTTTCTCTTACCTTTTGTCGTCTCTATCATCTGACAGGCCAACATTGCAGATTACGGGGACAACCAGTGGGTGACTTGCTTCCAGGAGAGTGCAGAGGCCATCCTGGGCCAGAATGCAGCTTACCTGGGGCAGCTCAAGGACTCGGTGAGATCTCCTTCCAGAAAATAATACCTGCCTCAGGAAATGGCCAGGGCAGGAGCTAAACCTCAGACTTTGTTTCTGCCAAACAAGCACGCTCACATACACACAAATACACTCAAGCATTGACAGACTTTCTGCTTAAGACACCCACTGTGCTTTGTTTCCTCCAGGCATAATATCTTAGAGAATCACAGGAGGCATTTTTCATTGTTCATTTATCAGACACTTGATTTATTTTGCACTTGAGACCGTGATGAAACTAGCCCATGATTAAAAGAAAGCGTGTTCCTCTTGAAATTGAGCCAATCAGATGTTGTCAATTCCAGAACGAAGCCGCCTTTGACGAAGTCTTCCAGCAAGCCAACTTCAACACGTTCGTGTTCCGCAGCAGAGTGAAGCTGGAGACGTACAACGTAAGTAAAGTAGGAAATGTTAATTAGTCCGACGAAGCGCCTGGAGGTTTGTTGTCATCTCAGCGTGCTTTGTAGGCGGACCATATTGCTGCATAAAATAGAAAATATGCTCCTGTTAAAAAGCTGTGAAGAAAAAAAGAAGCAGCTTCAATCCACAAAACCGCCGTCATTGCTTTGTGAGCTGAAAAATGCACAGCACGTAAACAGCTACTTTATGCTTTTACCTGTCTGTGCCTTTTTCCTCTTTGATAGTTTCCCCATTTATGAACAAAAGTGGCCGCTTTCATTTTGACTGACAGAACCATCTTAGAGGGGAAAAAACAAAAACAAATACGTGTGTTTGTCCAAGACTGCTGCTCATTTTCAGTGGCTTTGTGAGAGGGTGCACACACAGATTAGTCGCGGTCACCATTTCCTGTAGGCCGCACAGATAGAGGTTTGTTTTTTAGGGAAGCACATAAAAGAATTGATTGGGCTGGGACTCTGAGCAGGAAGTCTGGAGCCGAGCCAGAGGCTGCATCCGCCTTCAACACACAGAAGAGGCCACTGTGTCTGTCGCATTCAGCTCAGTATCCCCGCTGCCAATGGCACTGCTACAACCATGTATTGGCTGCTGCCTCCAAGCCCCATATTCCTTCAACAGAGACACCTGCAACCTCTCTTTCAGCTTGTTTTCTCCTTCTCTATGCGACAAGCCAGCCATTGTGCCCCGCTGTCACATGTTGTCATGTGCACAATGTTGAACAGGCTTGATGTGGGACCCAACAGGTCCTCAACGGTTAATGACACACATCCATCGTGTTGCATCATAGTGGGAATTGAGCTTTGATAGAAGTCTCTAACAAGATTTATGAAACCAGCGGAGGAAATTATACTCATTTGTAATTCAAACAAGATGCTGCATCAGTCACACGAGGAGTGTGATGAAATTATCCTCTTTAATTACATTAAAAGACACGTTTAAAGGTCACCCTGGGTAAACCTAATGTAGGGAAGGTATGCATAAAATCATTAGACATGTGCATGTGATGTTAGCACTGATATAATTACTCTATTAGTGATCAAAAGAAGCTAGATTGATTTAATTTGTGAATATATATTAACAATAATACGTCTCTTAGATACGGTGGCCCTGAAGGACTAAACAAATTTGCAAAAGATGAAACACTTACAAAGTAGGAGACAAATTTACATTTTTGAAAACATTTTTACTTTTTATAAAACAAAATTACATCAGAAAAACACTTACCAAAGCCAAAACAAATTTACATTTAAGAATTTTTTTTTACAAAAGATGAAACCCGTTTACAAATTTGGAGACAATTTCACAAACGACAGAACACTTTTACCATTTCTGAAACAAATTAACATCGAGGTAGGGGTCATTTAGTTTGTTTTGATGGAGACAAACCAAACGGAGCGACATGGTTCACATAGAACATCCTCGGGTCTCAGAGTGAGGTGTCAGACCTCAGCTGAAAAAGCATTATGTCTCTGGAAAAACTCTGTCATATCTCCGCAAAACCTTCATCATGTGTCAGGATTCAAATGAAACGGCCTCAGACCACATAGCCTCAGGGTAAACAGAGTCAGGCTAAAGAAAAGTCAGACTTAACGGTAAAAGTGTTCCATCGTTTTTAAAATTGTCTCCAACTTTGTAAAAGTGTTTCATCTTTTGTAAATTTGTTTTGTCCCTCAGGGCCACCGTACTTAGAAGCTGTATCATGCTGCTTCCCTGTTTTATCTTATTGAATCACACAGTAAGCTATCTGAAAACCTTAAAACATATTGGGTGTTCAGTTTCCTGACATTACAGACAAAGTAATGAAAAATGTAAATCATGAGTGGAAATGCTGATATGAAAACATATGGAACACATAAAGCTACAGCATCATCATTTTACGTCAGGGATCAGGCAAAGGACTTGCATTTTTGTGACTTTAGTTATGAAACTGAAGCTTTTGTGACTTGATGTTGTAAGAAACACTCAATGAAGCATAAAGTTCCTAATTAGCAAAACCTCCTCATTGCTGAAGAAACTAGTGTGGCATTAAGGATGAAGTCAAAAGCACATTCAAGTCTGCTCAGCCATGATTAATCTCATTCTGGCAAAAAGAAAACAAACAGGAAGTCTGTTTAGGGATGAACGCGCTGTGTCATTGACAACCCCAAGACTCGACGCTGTTCAATCAAAACACGCCATTAATTACAGAATAATCATCAAAACAAACATGATGTGATTAATCCAGGCAAATCATTATCACACGTTATATCTGTGTTTTCAAACCACTGGAATCAATTTGATATTGAGTGCAGGTTATTGTGTTACTCTCAAGATGTCAGTGGATGACTGAGTTTCAATGTGTTGCGACTGTCAAAACAAAATCTTAATAATATCACCTCCCGGTTCTGGACTCGCTGACGGTCTTAAATCTTAAACTTTCCCGACATCAGGAGCGGCTGCTGGTGCCTCTAATATCCACACTGTTGTGCTGCTGATAAGGCTTGTTGTCCCTGTAGGCTGTCTTGACATTGTAAACGATTTCAGTGCCTCAGATAGATGACACTAATGAAAATGATAGAAATAATATGGAGTATTAAATCATTCTTTATTGCAGATTTAGCCGCCTCTCAAACAGCAATGTGGTTTATTTTAAAGCAGACATCTGGTCAGTGAATAGTACCACTCATCTTTGTGTTTGCTTTTATTAACCAGAACACTTGAACACTTCTGCACTGTGGATGTAAAGTTGTCCAAGTGACCCCCAAAATAAAAGTGCCAGAGACTGAAGACCCCTGTTGTCCTGAGGTGGTTAAATGTTCCCCAGAGGAGCCGCATGCTGGAACTTAAGGCTGATTTATACTTCTGCGTCGACCCTACGCAGCAGGGGCTGACGTGGACATGAGCCCCACATACTTGTGCGTTGATGTTTCCATGACACGCAGCAATTCTCCACCGAAACGCTTAAGGGCAGTGTGGTCTCTCTGACAGCCGGTCGCCTGCTTCCGGTCCCGCTACGATCTCTGTTTACTTTTCCACAGCGATTCAGAGCATGTTATGTTAATCTACAGCTGATGCATGTTGCTGTTTATCATACAGACATGATTACATGAAGAATAGAGAGGAGGAGATGAAATACACGGCCAATGAGCGGGGATCCCAAAAGTGCTGTAAATGGGGGAAATACAATGCAGCCAAGCAGGGCTTGCGTTCCACGTCGATTTGACGGGTAGTTACATTTTGGAGGAGGTGCATGTCAGCTACGTGTGTAGGCCTCTGCATAGGTACGGGAGCTATGCGGATCTTCGCCGCAAAAGTATAAATCAGCCTTAATAGACCAATCCAAAAAAACTACATATTTAATTGTAAGACTAGAAGCAGCATCATGTCATCAGGGGTCATATGACAAAAAAAACCCAAAATATTCAGACTTTTTTGTTTTTGTTGCATGGTCGGATCTGAAATGTTAGTAACATTTATGGATAGAATATGCACTTTATTTATTTTTTAAAGTTAAAATTTTTGGCCTTTTTACCTTTTAATTGATAGGACAGCTGAAGAGAGACAGGAAATATGGGGAGTAGAGAGTGGGGGAAGACATGCAGGAAATGGTCGACTGGCCGGGAATCGAATTGCCGACCCCTGTGACTAAGACTGTAGCCTCTGTATGTGGGGCGCTCAGACCGCTAGGCCACCAGCGCCCCCAGAATTTGTACTTTAAATAAAATCTTATTTCTTATTGTTTTGAGGAAGGCAACTCGAGACCCCTGATCAGTCTTGTGACCCCCAGTGGGGTGCCGATCCCCACTTTGGGAACCACTGTCATAGTACATGCTCCAGCTTTGGCCTCCCCTGTGACACTAGCTTGACTAACCTGTCTATCTAGGCTAAGCTAACTGTCATGATAAAGCTGGTGGACAACAGGCAGTGCACCTGTCTAAATGAGTTATCACATAGCATACTACAGAGAGGAGGTTGCACACTGGGCCAGACATCCAGTAACAAATAGTTCAGGGCAAACACACAGATTTATTTTTATCCCATCTTTTGTGCTTTTTTGGGGCAGCAGTGCATGCTGAGAGCGTGGTGTCCAGTGTTCCTGAATCCTGGTCGTCCTGTGCTCTATAACCTTTTTAAACCAACATTTGCACAGTTTTAAAAGCCACTTATGTATCAATGTGTCAAACATCCGATATCGGCAGGTCACACGTAGGTTAAGAATTTAAAGTGAAGTTTGGAGTGATGTTTAAGCTTTTCATCACATGCAGGTGTTTGAGTGTCTGTGCCAATTTACAGTTGACCCTTCTTTCCCGCTGCTCTCTTTGTAAAGGCTTTGTAGGAGATAAAATGTCTTGCTTCGCGTGTGTGAAATGGTGAGTCTCCTGTAGCTTTAAGCGTTCGTGGCGAGTTAAAAAATCTGTAATAAAAAGGTCACCGCAGAACAAAAGTATGTGTGTTGTTCCTCGTGTGCTTATGCATTTACACGCTGGCTGGCTGAAGGGGAGCAGCACAGGTTGTTCAAGTGTGGATCAACACCTCACTTGGTTGCGCATGGATTCTCACACACCTTACTCTCCCACTCATCAGCTGTAAGCACAGTTAACACAATCATCGGTGTATATGTTGAAACACACAAGAACACTGTTAGAATGCTCAGATGATAATTCACTCTCTAAACCTGCTGATGTGTGCTAATCTGTGGTAGCTACTACCATTTGGTTTGCATGCATACAGCTCTGACGGCTAAATTCCACCAGATCCATATCCAGTCCGTCTCTTAACAGTCACGGCACCGGATCTGATAGCTTTCTATTCTAGTCAATCTGTTAACTCCCACTGGATCCGCTCTGTCCGAACGCAACGGATCAGATACACAAGACTTCTATTTTTGCCGGATGTCAGAGCACGACGCATCAATCAGCTCAGAGCAGATGGAGGGGGACAGGAAGTCAGGCACCAAAACAAAATTAAAATATCTGGTTAATTTTCAGAATAAAACACATTGTCTTACCATTAGATCGTTTTTAACTTAACTATGACAAAAAAAAAGTCATTTTGAGCAGAGGCAGGCCTGGAGTCATCAAGTCAGAGGTTTTCAGAGGCTTATAAAGACAACATGGATGAGGAGAGGAGGTGGAGAATCCTTGATTCAGTGATTATTGCGGGAAAACCTTGGTCACATGACTCCAGCTGTCCAGCAGCCCTGCTCCATGCTGAGTTCTGAAAACTCAACCGGTGGGTGTTGACGAATGAGAGAGCATGGAGCCGGACTGCAGCGGATCGGAGACGGACCGGACATGGATCTGGTGGAAGTCCTGTGCGAGCTTCTACACCAGGGGTTCCCAAACATTTCAGCCCGCGACCCCCAAAATATAGGTGCCAAAGACTTGCGCCTCCCACTGTCCCTCAAAGTGATTTAATGTGGCTTAATTTAGCTGGTCTGCAGCAGTTTCCTGTGCCTTTATGAATTAACCTACTGCTACTGATGCTTTTGATAATTAACTGTTCACTAAACCTCCACTTAGGAGTCATCAGGCAAAAAGTAAGGCAGAAAACTTATTACATCTTCTATTTTCAAGGTTTTATTTCAAGTTTAACTACTACTTTTGTGCACATTTTTTACTATAATGGGTAAAATGTACTATTTTTAGATAACTTAAAAAAAAAAAAAAACATTCTTGAAGACATGTCACGACCCTCATTTGTGCCTCGCGACCCCCCTGGGGGTCCCAACCCATACTTTGGGAACCCCTGTTCTACACCATTAGCATAGACAAGGTGTTTTAAGCAGAGCGCTATATCTTATGTGGTTAAATCAAGAAAACAAATCTAATACATGCTCATTTTATTATCCCCTCAAGATTTAGATGAATTATTGTGAAAGTAACCGGCCCCACGTGGGTCTGTACGTCTGAATAGAGGCTTCACCATTTAAAATAATTACATTTGGGAGCTCTGCATTGATAACTACATTCAAGTCACAGAGCTGAGCAACACTTTCTCTGAAAGTTAAGTGGCGACCTTTAAGAAACCCAGGTGTTCTCTTGAACAGCACTTAAAGGTGCCCTGTGGAGTTTCCTTGTAAACAAACTTTTTGTTTATATTCACTGCTTAACTAAGTGCATTGTTTATACTCCAGGCATTGCAAAAATCACTGAATGCTATTTAATCCTCAAACATCTGCAAAGTTAATGATTTGAAATTTCTACATCATGCATTGTTAATATCCTCGTGTGCTATCCCACCATCCTCCTCTTCTCTTTCCCTTGCTGTTTCTTGGCACTCGTCTGAGACCAGTGCATTGCTCTCGATCATTTTTGCGTTCTAATTCACTCGCACGGTGCAAACATTTATACTGCCCATGCAGTGAAAATATCTCCTGAATCCTAACAGATGGCTCTTTCCATCAGATTCCCATGTCGCTCCCGCTTCCTGTCTCGTGCCAAGACAGTACACAGACATGAAAGATGTGTTCGTGCGATGGAAGAGTTGTGATATCAGGTTCATTTGTCTCTGATACTGATGTATAGTGGGATGAATCACTTTGTTCTCATTCATCCTACCATAAGTCAAGCCCTGGTGATGAATTTTACAGTTATTCAATATTTTTGTTTGTAAAAAAGTCAATTTTTCTCTTGTATTCTACAAGACAAGCCGAGAGATTTATATCCTTCTTTTGTGAAAGTGTGTGGGCAACAATCCAGAGGAAGATAATTTACATTTCACCCGCTTGAGCTGCCGGCGATTAATGGAAACAAAATGAGTGTAACCTCTGTTTAAATGCAGAGAATAATGGCCCTGCTAAGAATGACCTTCCTCTGTCTAGACAGCTGTGGAGGTGGTTACAGCTTTAAAAGATGCCTCCTTTTTTGAGAAACATTCATTTGAATGCCAGCACAATTCTCATACCCGCTTCAAACGGCCCACATTGAACTACTTTGTCACCGGGGAGGGGAAGGAGACTGTATATTGTGTTTGTGTGTGTGAGAGATATGCAATGTACCTTGGAGTCTTTGTTATTCCAGCACAGCAAAGTGACCGGATTGTATCATTTCTTCATCTTACAGGATGAATCCAGGATCAAGGCCTCAGTGATGGAGGTGAAGCCTGTTGATCATAAGGACTACAGCAAGAGGCTGATCATGAACATAAGGAAACTGGCCGCTGAGTAGAAACACTCCTTTGTGTTGAGAATACTGTTTTTGTTTTTTGTTTCTGTACAGTCAACAAACCGCTCTAAACATGTGCTAAAGTTAGCCGACAAAGCTTTTGTGTTTTCTTTATTTCCCTTTGTTTGTTTTGCTTCCTGAGAGTGAGAAATCCTCAAAGTTATTGTGACTGTACACCTCCACTTTGTGAAATAATGTTTGGTGACCTGATTCTGAAAACCCCCTTTCCTTTTTTTGTGTGTGTGTGTGTTGGTGAACATAACAGACAATGATTTTTTTTTTCTCCCCCCTTTTCCTCTTTGTTATTTGAGGGAAGCAGAGCAGAGAGTGGGTCAGTCAGCCACAAAAGAAATCATCAGCGTGTCTTAAGTCTGCCGGTAGTTCCTGCATGCACTGTGGTCATGAAGGAGGAGGGGGAGGGGGAGGAGGAGGAGGAGGGCGAGACCAGAACAGTAGCTAGCACTCTTTCCACTTTGTGACGCTCGCAGTCAGAATGGCTCGGTTGGACCTGCACAGTCCTGATAAGACCGTTTACTCTCACTCTCTTCCCCCGTCTATTTCTCATATACTTGCAAACATAAGCACATATACACAGTGCAGACCTATTGGGGAAATGTACTGCAGTCTATTTAAGTAGATACAAGGTGTTACCAGTGTGTCTGAGTCTTTTCAATGTGTTCTGTAGTTCTGTTTTTTGTGATCATTAACTTGAGAATAAAATATTTGTTATCAGTTTGTGTCAGAGTATTTGTATTAACATACATAATAGCATGTAAAAGTGACTCTACCCCTTTCAGCACCTGATCCAAACCTATTAAAAGCCAAACATGTTAGAGGGTTTATTCAAGCCCTGGTACACAATGCCCTCTATCTCCTCAGGTTTGGCTCAGATGTGCAACAGATTCCACCGCAAACTTGACTTTCATGTTGTATTAAAGCAGAACACCAGTGAGGCTGCACCTCCCCGTTTTTCGTGCGATAACATCTTGTTTGTGCTGTGCTGCAGCTGTTGCCTGTAGTGTGCAGAGATGGATTAAACCTGTCTTTAAATGGTAAGGGAAGGTAAGTTTCACCTGTTTATGCTTGGAGATATTGATTTTAAGGTTTGCCTGTGAACACCTCCTTACATCAAGCCGCTGACAATGTTTGGTTATTTGAACTACGGTAATAGTGTGCTTCCTCTGAAGATGTTTCAATGCATCTTTTATAGAATGCGGTATGTGGTGTTAAAGGTCGCCTCTGACGCTTCACCCTGTTCTTCTCTCTGACTGTTAGTCAATCATAGAGCAGCAGCAGCAGAGAGGGCCTGATAGTTTTTGGAGCCTCTTTAGCCACGTGAACAGAAACATTTTATTCAGTGATGCACACAGCACCGCAGAGAGAGAGAGAGAAAAAAAAAAGGCTGTACTCCTGCCAGGGTAAATCTAGCAGTTTCCCCTGGGACTCAGGGCTGGAGAGTTATTTTCTGTCCTCATTTACATCTGGCATCCCATCAGCTTCTATTTGAAGCAGGGAAACTGGAACTGTTGTTGAAGCCTCAAGTGAAGTCTCCTGATAATTCAATCCTCACACCTGTTTTGTAATTTTGATTAAGCTGATTACACAGTTCTGGTTAAGTAAAAAATTAGATTGTGATGCATTTCTAATTGATCTTTTTGCACTTGTTAGAATGAGATCGGCCGACCAACGGGACCGAATCACGTCTGGTACTCAGGAATCGTTTGCTCTGGCTGTTTTTATTAGCAGCAGATGAGCATGGCTAAGTAGGATTGTCACACACAACATGAGGAGAATTTAAAATCTGATCAGGATGTGTGGAATAGCACTCTGCGAGTGTTTTGGGTTTGATTTCATCCTTGCCACCTACTGCATACTGAAAATAACAGCTTAAGAGGTCTATTAAAGTTATTTCTGATGAAAGTATTAGCAAACTATCATTAGCGCATGGTTTGACACTCATGACCCTGCAGTGGATGTCAAAAACTTAGAGCAATCAAAGAGAAAGTTTCCCTATGTTAAAGTTAACTTTGAAGTAGTCTCAACATCGGTGGCCCGTTACCTGCCTGCTGCGTGAACTTCCTCTAAGCACTCAAGTACTCTTTAAGCTGAACAACCGGTTGACATGTTTCTCTTTCACTCCTGTTTTCAGCTTTGACATTTTGTCACAACCTGGGAAAATATCTTTGATTGTTAATGTCTGCCTTAAAAACAACATGGAGTGAATTCTAAATGTAATGCCTCCAAGTTTGAGCATCCAAGGCACCTTGTTACACAAGCCATGTTTATCATTAAATCCTCTATACTGTGTTAATCCGAAGCTCTGGCAGCTGCTTCCATGATTTAAATGTTGGATACCTATTACTGTATTCTGTGCTGGTATTCAGAAATTCATAAAAACAGGTGTGTAGTCGGTTTCTAACATTTGGTTTGATTATGAACCCATCTCCAGGAGAAGGCGATGGTAAATGAGGGTTTAACATCTGGTTGCCTAATAACATCGTTAAGGCCAGTTTGGAAGGTATAGATCTAAACATTTATGCTACATTCAGATACTTCATTAACATGTAGAACATTATGCAACCTACACTGCTTTCATTGCAGCTTAATCCAAGGGATTATGGCTTTTTGGAGCTACTCAGTGTGTCTACTGTGTCAATATAAAGCCCCAAGGACTTAATTTTATCCCCCAAAGGCCAGGGACTGTACTTTCTGAAATACCATAGACTGTATGATAAACGGACGTGGTCTCCGTGATGTCAGCCAAATTGGAAATACTCAACCTTACTTTTGGTCGACCTAGCAAGACGCAAAGAGGTGGGGTCGAGGCGGGCCTTTAGCCTCCTAGCTAACAGCTACAGTGTGCCCGCCTGTCAGTCAAGTCAGCTGTGTCTCTAATTATGCAATTCATGTAATCTTAATATCTTCTTAATCGCTATAAAGAGATTCATGTTGTTTATTTTTTCAAGATCATGTTTTTTGAATGGGTGTGTATGTGGTTTCTGGTACTTCCTGAGCCAGCCTCAAGTGGACACTCTAGGAACTGCAGTTTTTAGCACTTCTGCATCGGCTTCATTACTCACGTCCAGAGGATGCCACTTGGAAAAAAATGGAGTTTTGGAGGCGGGACTTGTGACACTGAGCACTTCTGATTGGTTGTGTACCCAAAGCATTTAGGGGAGCAGTAGAACAAGTAGTTTGACTATCAGGATGTGACCATACCATGTTTAAATATTTAGAAACCTTGTGGGAGATTGTGGCTGTCAATGTCACCATTACAAATCAGGAAGGTTTGTGTTAAAAGGGGTGAGGATATAGAGAGGAAAGGAAGGAAATGTCTAATGTTGGTGATGGTGATATTTGAATAATTTACATTTGAGTTGTACAGCTTTGATAATTATAGATTTAAAGAATAGCACGAGTGTAACCCCATGCTTTTTCAACATGTCCACAGATGCCCACTTTTCATGGTTCTCAGACCCTGATGTAAACACTAGAAACAGTGTAAGAACTATTTAGTCACTTGAAAGAAACTGAAGAACAAAGGAGCCTTAAGTCCCTGGTACTTTTGGTGGAAACGCACCTTCAGGAAAGACACTTCAAATTGCTCTCAAGCACCTAAATCTGTTGTAAATTGTTGAAAACTGCTATTTTACAAAAGTGCCACTATCATCCCCAATGTTGCCTGCAAGGTCCATAAAATTCCCCTGTACTGGATGGTTTTTCTCTTTATTACTTTAAGCACACGCTCGGCCCTCTCGATAATAAAGCTGTTAATCCTTTGCAAACTCGATTACATACATTGTTGGAAGCTTTAATGGAGCCATTACAGAAATTGAATGTGGTTGGATAGTCCATATAGCAGCTACCTGACAGTGGAACAATCACTGCTCGTTGTGGATGAGAATAATACTGACAACGTCTTGAAATAATGCTGAGACTTTTCAAAAGAGCACATCTGAATCGTCATTGTGCTCAGAGGCAGTCAGCAATGTCTTTATTAAATGAGGCTTTGTCTAGTCTGCTGGTTGTTAAACTTTCTGTGCATAGTGTAAGAGAGCCTACAGGGGCTGAATAGGCAGGACGTGGATCCCTCTGCAGTGCTTTAAAACAAAACGGAGAGAAAGAAATGCGTGCATCTCCAGATTCATAGGGCCTAGTTTTTGTTCTGGTCCAGATTTATTAGCTTATGTGTTTGTAAAGAACGTGTTCAAGGTTTAGTGTTTGAGTCTTGGGAACTGTCAACCTAACGCCGCTCACATGTATGCACCCGTATAGCTTCTTTGTTGTGACTGAGCTATTCCAGCAAGGAGGAAATGAGAGGAGAAAATGCAAGATCTGTGCTCCACTTCAAATGGGTTGAGGAAAATTGCACTGACAGTCAAAATGTCTGGCAGGTGGAAAGCTGATTGTTACAATAATTGTTGCAATCAAATAAAGTAATAATCTATTGTTGCCCTGAAAAGCATTTCAGATTGAATCTGTAGATACCAGACTGTGTCGCGCCCTGATCCTGTTTCCACTTTAATTGGATTTGTGTATAGATAAAGTTCTATTTGTCCTCTCAAGCACTAGATTATAAGGCCTCGCAGTGAGTTGGTATTGTTTCTTCTTTGCAGTTCTTCTTGTCATTGTCAATGCGAGTTGCTCTGAATAGCACTTTTTTTTTACCTTGATTCAATTTGAATGAATTGTTTTTGTTTTGGTTTCTTCGTTGCAACTTCTCTCAGTATAATGTCAGGCTAAGGATAGATTTTCTTTATACAATTCTCATCATAAGTGTTGTGACAATCTCCAGTGTCTGCAATCTTCTCTTGTAGAGTAAGCAGTTCAGGTAGCAGCACAGGAAGTGGACGAGATGCAAGGATTTGATGTTTTTGGGTCAAGACTGAGGCAGATATGATCTCTGTCCCTGACAGTGTTGTAGTGTTGGATGAAAAGCAGATATTTTCTTTTGCCTGACTTGGCACACCCCCCACTCAAACACACTCAGTTTTCTCACTTGTTTTATATTCTGTCCTCCTATTCAACATGCAGTAACCTTTATTTAAACCGTGTGCGTGAGAGGTTCTTATTCATGTACCCATGTGTAATGAATTTGGCTCTCAGTTTAGGTTTATGTCAGACACAATCAAAGGAAAGAATGGGGTCAGTGTATTGTTTAGATGTATTTTTTTCTATTTCCTGTAAACTGAACATTTCATATAAAGGACTTTATTGAAGTTCATAGGTAACCATGTCCTTATAAGACATTTTAAGACCATTATTAACAGTATTGTATTATTAATACTGAATATGTGTAAATAAAGGCATTTTTAACACACATAATACTGGACTCAAACACCTCTATATAACTTGTGAAAGCAGTTTGTTAAAGCCTGATGAGATTAGCATAGTTTAGAATTAAAGTTTATTCATATTAAGAGATTATTTTAATGCACCTAATATGAGGAAGTACTCATTGTTAACCTTTCTTTATCACAAGGACTCTTATAATATACATGTTAAATACTTGATTCTGATTGGCTGATACCCTATGACAAAGTCTGCCTGTTGACAGTGTGGCAAAAATGTTAGTTTTCATTTCAGACTGGTCTTGAGTGTGGAGAAACAATACTAGTGAGAGCAGCTTGAGGAGCTACTTGGCTTTAACAGTCTCTGATACGGAGAAGTGGAGCGAAATCCTTTCCTTCAATCCAGGCGACAACAACAGAACTGGTGAGTGCATCTCTAAGTTGCCAATCTCTATAAATAACTTGAACCATAATCCATCCATCCATCCATCCATCCATCCATCCATCCATCCATCCATCTCAGCTTTTCTGGGTTCCGGTCGCCGGGCCCCATAATCGTTAGTAATTATAGCAACAATGCTAAAAGTTGTGACATTTCCCACTTTATGCTAAATGGTGTGTCAACGTGTTCATGCCTTTAGTTGATAGCCTGGTAAAAAAGCAGGATAATGTATAGTGAACAGGTGGTGATGCAAATTAGAATTCTTTAAGGGTAAGATAAGACTCCTCTGCTTTACGTTGACATCTTGCTCACCCTGTCAGGATTCAAATTTGCATGACTACTTGTTCACTATACATTATCCCATACTTGGAGAAATGTAATTCCTTTTCATATTAAAATCACTAACACGCTTTAAACAATGCTCAACGAACCAATTCATCCTATGTGTAATGTACTCATAGGTAAGAATTGGGCATCTGAATAAAGTATGTGAGCATTAGCAATTACCTGCGAAAGAAATATGTGCATTCATTTGAAGAATTACATATTTTCTTAATGTTTGACTTTCCCCCTCTGTCAACTGCTCATGTTACACATCCTTCAGCAAAAGAAAATAAGTGTACTTTGTCCTGCTTTAACTCAAGGTTTTGATTTCTACATCTTTCTTTTATGTGTTTCAATCTGTGCAGGAGTTCTCTGAAAGATGAGAAAAACATCTTGCGAGCATGTGTTGTAAGATTCTGATGTAACTCACATTGATTAGGCATGATTTCCATATGTATTAGGAAAGACGATCGTTTGTCCTGTAGCTGTCAGGTTTTTTTTTGAAAGGCCCAGAATCAGCACCACAGGGGCGTTTTGAAAGGTGCTGGTGGAATATTTTTCCAGACACTCATTACATTCAAGGAGGGAAAAAAGAGGAAGAAACATCAAAGGTTCAGCACGTCACTGAAATTACTATTCCTGGTACGGTTTCCAATATCGAAATAACTTTGAAGTTTCATGTTGCTCTTTTGTAAACCCCACAAAGGAACTGACACCCCATGCTTTGAGATCGGCCAGTCCTTATTCTGTATGTGCAGGTGCACATGACCTTGTCTAGGTTCTCTTTTAATTGGATGACCCGCTGCTTTGAATAAGGGCCGCTCATCAGTGAATATTGAGGAGGGGAATCATCTCCGAGTTCATTGAAGTGTCAAGATAACAAGTGATTAGACTGAGTGAGGAGACGTGTTGGGAGACTGTCAGAGCCCACTGCCGCGTTGAAAACATCAAATGTCCGTTTTTACCCCCCTCTGGAAACACTTCTGTCTCCATGAATGAACCGAGGAAGCATTACAAACAGTCGTTTATTATGATTCAGATACTGTACAGCTCAGTGGATACGTGTGCGTCATCACTACATCCACCCTCTCTATCCACTTCCTTCTTGCTTTTCCACTTTTACACCACTCTGCTTTGCTCTCCTCTGTAGCCTCCATAAAGAGACATTTTTAATAGTCCTCCCTGTGGTGTGGGATTTGGACAGGCGTTTTAGTTATGTAACTTGGCCCTGCTTCTGTGCCTCTCTTTCCCTCCCTTCTTGTTTTTTCCTCTCTCTTCTCTTCATTTTTAATGCATTTGGGGCTTTAATTGTTTAGAAATGCTGGTGGAGCATATTTATTCCTATCCCCATTAGCCATAGCCAAGGTAACAGCTACTCCTCCAAGGGTCCACACATGTAATACAGCATTCAAAATTACAGCATTTTAATTGTAGAAATAGTTAACACTTTATAGTAAGGGTTGATGAATTAGAAGAGGAAAAAAGCATCACACACTCTGGTTCCATAAGTGATTATGTTTCGGCCTCTGGCCTTCCTTATAATCATCACATACTAAGATACAGGCACAGATCTCATGTAGGTCACACTCCTCCTTGCACACGTGCAGGTGATCAGGTAATCATCCTCCAACATGTTAGGACGAGAAAACATATGTGTCATTATTTAATCAATCTTTATTTATATGGCGCCACAAAATATGTTATTTCAAGACAGGATCAGATCCAGTCCCATCTTACAGGCAGGACTCTGTATTATCTCTTCTTAAACCACCACAAGCAGAGCACTTTGCAGCATTTTGCTAGTTACAGCGGCAAGGACAAACTTCCTTTAAACAGGCAGAAACCTCAAGCAGGACCAGACTCATGTTAGACAGATATCTGCATTGACTGTGTTTGAGAAAGAGGGATTGAAGGAGATACATGAAGAGAGAGAATGCAATATCATCTCCAAGCTCACATACAATAACTCATTCAGATCTGAAACCTTGGATAACTTGAATTAGAATTGGGGAGTAGTGTTAAATGTAATCCCAAGTAATATAGTAATGATTTATAAGCATTACTCCATTTCAATGTCATCATGTCTGGGGCCCTCTTAATAAAGGGCTTTGAGGGGCCACAAACATGAAGAAGTCATTCACCAAATACCTGGAACCAACTCCCAGAAAATATCAGGTCTGTTGAAACTTTCAGTTCTTTTAAATTGAGGCTGAAGACTCACTTGTTACCAAACTAACTTTGAATAGATAATGTCAACCAATTATGTTAATACCTATCTCAATTATACCACACATTTAGTGTAACTTTAAAAAATGACATTTTAAAACAGTTTAATGATATTTTAACCTTCTTTTTTTTCTTCACTTTTATTATTAATTGCTTGTTATAATTAATTTAAGCGTCTTCTTTTAACGATTTTTAAATGTCTTCTTTTTAGTTTTTTTTCTGACCTTTGTCATGATTCTTGTAATTTCTTGTCTAAAGCACTTTGAATTGCCTTGTTGCCCAAATGTACTATTTGATAAACATGCATTGTCTTGTCTGACAAAATGAGCTCCCGTTTTTTAATAGTGATTTTCATGACAAACAAATAAACAGACAATGAACAAGGTTACACATTTTGACAAAGGTGTTACTGCAGATTCCTTAGCTTTTAGATCCAGCCTCTAGTGGACTCTCAAGAAACTACACTTTTTTTTTGCACATTGGCTTTGATTGATGATTGATGACTGAGTGATTGTTATACGAGCACAGAATCTCTTCAGATCAAAATGTTCTTAACCCTCCGTAACCACAGGTATGCTTTGTCCAATGACTAAAGGCTGATTTATACTTCTGCGTCACCCCTACGCAGCAGGGGCTGACGCGGACATGAGCCCCACATACTTGTGCGTCGATGTGTCCGTGTCGCGCAGCAATTCTCCTCCGAAACACTTGAGGGCAGTGTGGTCTCTCTGATAGCCGGTCGCCTGCTTCCGGTCCTGCTACGATCTCTGTTTACTTTTCCACAGCGATTCAGAGCGTGTTATGTTAATCTACAGCAGATACACGTTGCTGTTTATCATACAGACATGATTACATGAAGAATAGAGAGGAGGAGATGGAATACACGGTCGATGTGCAGCAGATGTCCGGGATCCCGGAAGTGCTGTGAATGCGGGAAAGACAAAGCCGCCAAGCGGACCAATCACAGAGCTTGCGGTCCGCGTCGGCTCTACGCGTAGTTACATTTTGGAGGAGGTGCACGCCAGCTACGTGCGTAGGCCTCTGCGTAGGTACGGGAGCTACGCGGACCTACGGCGTAGGCTACGCCGTCGATTTGACGCAGAAGTATAAATCAGCCTTAAGTCACATTGTGATAATGCCAGTTCTCTGTTGCAGTGCACAGCCAGTTTCTTTAATATGTGACTTGTACTCTGTGTTTGTGTTGTGCCTCCTGGGTGACATTCCTGCACACAGACAGTCGATGTAATGCTGCTTTCTCCCTCTCTGTACACTCCACAGTGTTTCTAAATTGGTAGTATTCATCAGAGTGAAGATTCACCTTTAGCATTTCCCTTTATTCCTCTCACTTTGTTATCCTGTGTTTCCTGGGTATCCATCTTCAGTGAGCGTCTGCACATTATCTCCTCGGTGCAATGAGAGTCCAGGTGAAACTCATGCATTCAAACATGTTTGTTTGAATTTATGCCAAGGTCTTGTTTGAGAAACAGAATTTGCTTGCTCCTCTGTTTCTCCCTGGGATACAGATTAGATCTCCATGTCAAGCAGGCCGATTGGGGGAGAGGAGTCACCCCTCGAGGGGGGGGGAGGCTGTTGCCCGAGGCCGTGATACAATATGTCTCAGCAGTCTGAACCTCTTGATGATGTGGTGATGCACAGCGGGGACAGAACAGTTCTCTTCTCAGTTCACACAAACCCTTTCGGGTTGTGCAAAGAAATTGGCTTATTTACTTACCGTCAGTGGAACCTGTTTCTGGAACAAGATGAAAAAAGAGGAAGTCAGGGAGAGCGACTGTGCTGTCTCAGGAGCTGACAGAGTCCTCGCTCTGGCAGCTTTACACACTTCCTGCACCATGATGATATTTTGACATCTTTTTACAGACCCCTTGAAGGCGAGGCAGATTCTGGAGGAGCCCTTTAATAATGGCATGAAGGAGGTAAAAAGAAACGCTGCAGAAGTTGAATCTAAAAACCTTCTCTGGAACAATTTTCCGTTTCTCTTCCAGTTCTTCAAACACGTTGCTGCGTTCATAACATCACTGCCTAATTTAAAGTATTTCCACTGACACTTTGTGATGTCTTTAGCTTATTACTGAGAGGACGTATGTGTTTGCAGCTACTGAAGTGAAACTCTGAACCATACACTCCAGACTATTACAATTAGAGCTGCACAAAGAGACACTTGAAGACTGGAGTTTAGAGGAAAATCTATTTGAAACTGTCAAATCCCACTGTCACTCAAATCACCAGGTTGAGGAGCACAATAAAAGAACATTTCTGTGTCACACTGAGCTGTCAGCTCTTTGGTCAAAAGGCTTAGGGTGTCAGTTTGAGGCCTCAATCCTGTCTTCAAACCAGCACAACAAGCAGAGTCGGTATTTGGGGATTCCTGGCAGTACCAGTGACTCTAGGTTCCTTCCTTTTCTTTAAATTATAGTGCTCAAACCGCCTCTCACAGTATCATCCTCATAAAAGAGAAGACACACGACCCAGCTGTCAAGGTGCTTCAGCTTCTGCCCTGCCAACCAACATGGCTTCAAATCAGCAATACCCTCCAGCTATCATTTCACATCATTAAAAGCCTTTGCGCCTCATGTTTAGCTAATAAAAACCAGCAAAGTGAGAAGCAGAGGGATGCTTTATGACAATCATTAATGAGGTAAATTTAAGCTGATGTGCAGCTGAAGATCTATAATTAAACAAGAAATGTCCAGTGCCAGCAGAGTGTCTTGTGAGGCGCTGCAGGCACTGCATGCATGTCTGTAGTGGGAGAGATAACGCCGCTGTGTGGGCGGGAATGTCTCCCCGAGCCAGGAGTAGCCTGAACTAGCACCCATTGTTTTGCCTAATTGAAGTCCTGATTTGGCCAGGCAGTGACCTCTGTGTTTCCTGGCCTGTGTTTGAAGTTTTCCTGGTGAGGTAGCTGCAGGGCAGAATTTAATGGTGTGTGTGTTTGGCCTGCATTTGGACTGTTTATCCCATCTGCAGCTGCACTGATGAACCGAACAGAAGATGAAACAAACAGCAGACGAGGGAAGGGGAGAATAATATTTCACATTTGAACCTGAGGATGTGTTCTTGACTGTGCTGGAAACTTTTCAGCAGAAAGCAAGGTGGTGGTACAGAGTGACACCAGGTTTTACTTGCAGGCTTCAAAAGCCAGGTGGAGAGATGTTTGGGTCAACATCTAAATCCTTTCTTTTATGCCTGTCAGCCCTGGAATCAGCAACCACCCCTTAAGACTGAGGTTTAGACTGCGTATAAAGACAGAAGGCCTGCTGCAGTCCCCTGCCATGTTCTGTACCCTGCTTTATCCCGATAAAGACATGAGCCCTGGATCTGGTGTCACCAGGAGCAAGGTTTCAGTCTTAGGGGATTTCAGTAAGATGTTTATTCTGTGATGAATAAACAGTGTAGTACATGAGTTTATAGTAGAAGGATAACACAGTTCCTGGTACAGATAAAAAGGAACAGAGCAACAGACATGATATCATTTTCACACTCTGAGGTGGCACAGTATTCTGTTCAGTGGAAATAATACTGAAATAATGTGAGCCCTGGTTGAAGATGTGTGTTTTCTAATGACTGTATTCTTATTTGAATACCTTATTTGAATAACATCATGGCTGTTAATACTACATTACCCATAAGACTTGGTTGCCATCTCAATAGTAAAGAAGACAAAGTAAAATCAGTGCAGATTAGGTGTTGTTAGTTATGATCTGGAGCTTTGATAGGAGGTAGCAGTTAATGAGGAGTCATCAGTCAGTTAAACAACCATACAACCAATAACAAAAACAGTGACAGTAAAAACAGTGGAAACAACAACAGTAATAAAGACATTGACAGTTTCAATAGGAACACAGAGGTAACAAAAGCAACAACTAAAGTTAAAATTGTAGTAAAAACAGCAGTAACAACAAAACTGATGATAGCAACAGTAGTGACGACAATAGTAACAACAATCAAAAATAAGACCGTATCCGTGATAAAAAACAGTAACAAACACAGTGGCAAATGATGGTGGCAATAACAGTAACAATTCTGTTGGTACTGTGACAACAACAGTTATTCTGACAGTAACAACAGTAGCTACAACAACCGAACCAACAACGATAGTAGTGACAATAGTAACAACAGCAGTAGTGACAACAACATAAACAATTGTAGTATCAACTGTGTAACAACTGTGTCGATAACAATAAAAATAGTATTGACGATGATAGTATTAAAGGTGACATATCATGCAAAATGGACTTTTTAATGGTTCTTTACCTGAAATATGTGTCCCTGGCATGTCTACAAACCCCCCGAGAATGAAAAAAATCCATTCTGCCTCTGTTTTGATTTCTACACCTTTCTGTAAATGTGTGTGAAACGAGCCGTTTCAGACTTCAGTGTTTTTGTTACGTAACAACAATATCCGGTCTGTCACGGAGTCAGAGCTCGGAGCTTGTTCAGCCCATAGACTGTATAAAATAATACTGAATCCCTCCCCCGTTTTTCATTACCTGCACAAATGTGTGCTAACAAGGAGCTTAGGAGGGAGGCATGCTAGTTGTAGGCTGTCTTAATAAACACAAAGGTCGGTTTTACTCCCCACGTCTGCAGATTTGAAGATCTAGTGGATGATTTTTATTTGTCATGGATAAGTGCTAGCGCTAATTAGCATAGCCACATAGCTACATGTTCGTAGCTGTAGCTGTAGCTGTAGCTGTGTACCAAGACACACGTCGACATACTGACAAATAAAACAACAAGAAACACTAAATCTATGACCAATCGTTCAGAAAGGTCCTGCTACAGGCGCCTCTCCGTCAGGATCAGATTCAGAGGGTTGAAGTAACGCGATCTCTGAGCAGCCGTGTATATTCAGCCAACATGTAAACATTAGATCAACGTGCTGGAGAGCCGAGGCACATCCACTTCCGGAGGGGGCGTGGTCAGAGAGAAAACACAGTGTTCTGAGGAGGACTGAAGAAGAGGACTTTTCAGGCATGCCAAAATCTGATTTCAAAGTGTTTTTTTGAGCATAAACTTTAAAGACATGTTTTGGGGACCTCTTAGACCAATATATATTGATGAAAAAAGCGTGATATGTCACCTTTAACAACAACACTAACAACAACACTGGCAGTAACAACAGCGGTAACAGCTGCAGTTAAAACAGAAGACAGCAACACTAACAACAACCGAAACAACAACAGTTTTAATGAAAGTGACAAAAACAAATACAAAACATGTAGCAACAACAGAAATAATTGTAGTGAAAATAAGCTGTGACAAAAATAGTAACAACAGTAGTGACAACCATAAAAATATGAGTAGCCACAACAACCGTAACAACAACAGTAGTGACAATAACTGTGGCAACGACATTTACAAGTGTAGTGACAGCAATCATAGCAGCTGTGACAACAGTAATAACACCAAGATCAGTGAGAACTAAAGTAGAGACGATAATTGAAACAACTGATGAAGACAACAGTGAAAGCATGAAATGGGGGATTCATTTCAGGACCCTGTTCAGGTTGATGTAATTAGACAGCTTACAGAGTCCTCTATCAGGGTTGATTTTATTAATCATCTTTCAACTATTATTTTTGCTTTTCAAAAATGTTCTTTAAAAAACTGTGGTAACGAATCATTAGTTGTACAGTTGGGCACAGCTGGCCTCGCCTGAAGTCCTCATGACCAAAGATAACATGCTGTTTTGTGGTCTGATATCAGCCGATGTAGGTGATCGGATGTAAAACCATTATTTTATTGAATCTGAGAACAAAGTGCCTTCATCAAGTTTTTTATCAGAAGAAATGTTATACCTATTTAAGATGCAGTTTGTGTTGTTTACTCAACATTGCACTTCATTTTTCACTTTCAGCTGCATCAGGCCTTTGAGACTGATGTTTTGTTTCTTATCGAAAAGTAGTTCACTTCATACCTTACTTTTTTGTGTGTTCAACGTTGTATCCATTACATCTTCCAAAGTTTAATCTTCTGCACAAATGATTCAACCAGAGGAGTTATTTCAATCCAGGCTCCAAATGTGAGTCATGCAATATTACACTGGTAAAAATAAATGGGACCAGAGATTCCAGAAATAGCTCCAACAGCTTTGCTACTTTATTTAACTCTCTTCCCAAAGCTCTGAAATTATGTTGCTTAAAAGAGTAACCGAACAAAATCTTTTGCTTATCTCTAGTGGTTTAACTTTTCACCTCTGCAGTGATGCACAGGTGTAGGAAGCCATGACATTATAACTAAGTGATTCTACGTATAAAGGATAGTCCTGTCAGAAGAGGGTGTTTGGTTTGTTTGTGAGGTTAAAAAGGTGAGAAAAGAGAGGAGAAGGAAATGTTGCTTTTCAGCTTGGTGTTTCTAGGCAACCTGGCTGACTGAGAGCGAGGGGAATCGACCTTTCTCCCAGCAGACATTTTGACATTTCATATCAGAAAGAGCACAGGTGTGACGAATTACTGTAGTTAATAGTGACTGTGCCTCTTTTAGGTGTGCCACTTCCAGGGTCCAGGTTTTGTACTGGAGTGGTTCACTGGGACATGTAATAAAGCAGAACCACTGTCTGTGTTGAAACTCACACAGGCTTCTTGTTCAAAATATCTGCTGTAAAAAAGACCTTAGGGAACACGAGCCTTGAATGACTCCTCTAGTGAAGACTGCTGTGTTCATTTCTTCTTGTATTTTTGTGATAAAACTATTTAAAAGTGGAAAAGCAATAAAGTCAGCAAATTGACTTCTGTTTGTGTCTGAGGACTTCCTGTGAATAGTTTAATGGTGACTTTGTTTTTAGGAGAAAGGAGTTGAAATGAAAAAGTTCACAGCGAGGTTTGCAGATAATCCAGACTAACCCAGGCTTTGTTTTTGGGAACAAATTTGCTGCAGCTGATTTTTTCTAATTTCTTTATCAATATTTTGACCACCACACAGAGAATTCAATCCACCCTTATTATTCGGAGGTGAAACATTAGTCTGAGTACTGGATATCTTAAAACTGCAGCAAACAAAAGGAAATTTATCCGAACAGCGAGACACCATGGGGAGGAATAAGAAAACGTGCCATTGTGATTTGGTGAACTGACCCTCTCAACAGAACTTCAAGGAAGGAAAATAAAAATAGTTTTAAAAGAAGTGACGGGTCTATCGTGGAGGTCTTTCAATGTTTTCTTCTTTTCCTTTTCTTTTTTGAACAAATCCCTGTGGACTAATATTCAATAAACTTCAGTATAATAAATCCCAACAGCCCAGCTTTGACAAAACAATAGAGTAGTGTTCACAACCTTCTTAGAATGCCAAAATATGAGGAGCTTGATAAAGGCTTTATTCCAGGGATGAGTTGCATTACATTGTGTAGGTGTAGCTCATAAACTGTTCACTTGCTGTATGTTTAAATCACAGAGGAGTCTTTAAATGTACTTCTTCAACCCGGATTCCAAAAAGAGTTGGGATACTGTGCAAAATAAAAACAGAACTTGTTGTTTTTTACACAGAGAAACATATTTCAACCAATTACATTAATTTGCGACAGGCCAGTAACATAACTAGAAATAAAAAGGGCTCTCAAAAGAGGTGGAGTCTCTCAGAACGAAAGCTAGAAGATATCGAATGTCATAAAAAGATTCACAGAATCTGGAGAAATCTCTGTAACTGATACTGGATGGATGTGATCTTTGTGCCCTCAGGCAGCACTTCATGTAAAGCGCACATGACTCAGTGGTGGAAGTCACTACATGGGCTGAAAATAATATCCACAAAACACTGTCTGTGAACACAGTTTGTGTATGCATCAACAGATACAGGTCAAAACTGTACCAGGCAAAGAGCAAACCATCTATTAACATGATCCAGAATGCTGGGGACTTATTTGGGCCAAGTGTATTTGTTTCATTACACTTAATATGAGCTACACTGACCTGAAAAGTCAAGACATAAATCTAACTTCAAGATATCGCAATTCAAAAGACTTAACTGATTGCAAAGAGTAAAAATGGCTGTCAATGCAGCAAACACAACTTTAAAAAGTTTCTTGAAATAAGTCTTACATCTTGTTTCAAGAAACATATCAACACATTTGTACATGTTGCTACTTTGGCAGCCATTTTTTAATCAATAAAAGTCATTACTTTTGGCTCATCATATCTCGAAATGAGATAGACATCTGAACTTTTTCAGTCAGTGTAGCTCAGTAAGTGTGATTAGGTATTTTGACGAGACAAATACTCTCAGTCAAATTCGAAAATTTTGCAGTGAACAAAAGTATTTCCACAGAATGGAATCAGTGCTTCAACTGAAACTAAGTATTTGAATGATTCCTCCACGGCTGCCTGCAGTGAACTAACTCAGAATCAGATTTGACAAGCCAGTAGATGCATCTTTGAGCAGTAAACAGCTGTCACCAAGGACTTGAGGACACTGAAGCCTTTTGGGGCTCATATCGCTTGTTTCAGGATAAATGGGAATCCAACCTGGCACAGAGAATGGCCTGACAAATATTGACTTACCTGTCAGCCTGTCTGATCCTTAATGATGGCTCTGTGAGCCTTCAGGGACGTCATTCTTTCGGCTAAACACATGACAGCTTGTTCTGGAAAATGCAGCCAAAGAGAGATGGAGAGGTGTTGATTTGAAGCTAATTTGTGACTAATTTTATTTGAAGGTTCAGTCAAGCAGTGCGAATGATATCCATGGGCAAGACATGTTTGCAGCAGTGCTGATGCTTTGCATTAAGCAGGTCTATGTCTTCTCATGAGGCTGAGCTAGCAGTGCTAAGTAGGTTTTTCTCATCAATTAAATGTATTAAAACAACTCTGCAACCTTGCACCCATTGCCACAATGACGTGTTTACGAAGGCATTATCGCTACACTACATTTATGATATTTGTTGAAGGCAGCTTTTGTGATTAGAGATGAAGAAATGTTTGTGTCCACATAAAAAAAACACCAGAGGCTGTGTATATACTGCATGGTATAAAATGAGTATTAGCTTAGCTCTTTTTCTCCCAGAAGCACCATGCATATGCAGCTAAAAGCAATTATTTCTGTGAAAACACTCACAGCCTCCATTAACTCATACATCACACTGGCCAAAACCCACATTATCTGTCACTGAAATACTGCAGTGCTGAATTTGATAAACAAAATAAAAAACCCTTCTGCAAATATCAAAATTGTTTAATGACACAATTTCAATTATCTTCAGCTGTATTCCTGCCAGCCAGACGAATCAGAGTATCGAGGACAAATGAAACAAAAAAACCTCCAGCTGAAAGGCTGCACTGCTCAATGAGAGTGAAAAGCAAATATATTTTGTATTTGCCTCGGTTATGCGGTCGTAACAACAAATGTCAACATGTGTGAATGTGATTAAATTGTTTTATATCACATTATTTTCATTGGTTTGCAGGGACGGTTGATTTTATAAGGGAGTATCCTGCATGTGGTAGTGCTGTGAAGTGGGAGTTAATAAAAAGCAAGCAGTGTTCAAGACGGTACGTAATTGAAGTGTTGAGAGGGAATCTTGCCTTCAAATGCAGATACGACAGGAAACTGTGCTGATATAATTGTCTGTGTTGTGCTGGGTAGTGTGTGTGTATGTGTGTGTGTGTGTGTGTGTGTGTGGACTAGATAACATCAAGCAGCTGACAATAGAGAAGAGTTAGATAAGAGACAACAGAGACAGAGAGCAAACCATCTGAATGACAACTCAGTGAGAGTATAGTCCTCCTATTTGCTCCTACGACAGGAGATATTGATTTAGCTACAAGTGATTATGACTTGAAATAGCTTTTTAGAAGACTATGTGCTAAGTAGGAATGGAGTAATTGGGTAAAGATGCATTATGGTCCATTAGGTTTGAATAAAAACATGATCCTGCAAAGACAGCAATTGATTCAGGGCCTGGCTGTCCCAATCAAAGGCTAACTGATGAGAGGAGGACATAATCTTTCACAGATTAGCCTTCACCGACAAAGACCAGCACAGGTCAGTGATCAGTTTCTTTAAAGGAATAACTGAGTCAACACAGAAAAACCTCTAAGGGAGTTTCGGCTTCTTCATAACACCACCACACACAAGCATATTTGTACATGTCCACCGTGGTCAGTGCTCATGTAATTAAAAAGCCAATAATGAAGCAACCTGCAGTTATGATGGAACTCACACGCAGTGACCCCAACCACCCTCACTGATCAATAAGCAACTGGACGCCGCACTCTGTTTATTGGCAGCCGCTGGCGCCTTGCTTTGGTTGGCTGCATCTGTGTTGTTACTGTAAATGCTCCCTCAT
Organism: Notolabrus celidotus; assembly: GCF_009762535.1. Classification (NCBI taxonomy): domain Eukaryota; kingdom Metazoa; phylum Chordata; class Actinopteri; order Labriformes; family Labridae; genus Notolabrus; species Notolabrus celidotus. The sequence goes on along the minus strand of NC_048285.1, from coordinate 23,972,744 downwards.
TAACCAAAATCATTTATGTGCAGGATTAGAAAAGCTGCCAAAGCTGCCCTTTAATTACGGCAACCATTGATTACTTAGTGGCAAACTTTCAGTGGCTCTGGTGTGTGTGTGTGTGTGTGTGTGTGTGTGTGTGTGTGTGTGTGTGTGTGTGTGTGTGTGTATGTGTATGTGTGTGTGTGTGTGTGTGTGTGTGTTTGTGTATGTTGGGCTGAAATTGTACTCATGTAGTGTTCATTTGTATAATGAAAATTGATTAAACACCTGGTTACTCTGCTGCTGGGTCTGTGTCTCCAAAGCCTACCTGAGGTTTTACTTTTTACTTTTTAAATTTGATTTCTTCTTGCACAAAATTCAGGGAATTAGGTTTAGATATATGCATATTTCTCAAACATTAATTAACTTTAACTTACATTGATATTGCTAATCTTAGAAAACAGTTGCCTTGGATATGTCGAGATACTGTATGTTACAATAGGCTATGATGTACCACGATGCACCATGATATTTGATAAGATACAAGTCAATGTTATACGACACGATGCAAAACATTGCAATGTGTTTCTTTGCAATGAATTGTGTTAAATTGTGTTCTAATGCGTTGCAATGCATAGGGATGCGTTAAATTCTTTGGGTGACGATGCATTGCGTTGCGATGCATTGTGTTGTGATGCATTGTGTGTGATGCATGAGTTGCTATATGTGCGTTGTGTTGCGATGCAATGCGTTGGGATGTGATGTGTTGCGATGCGATGCATTGCCTTATGTTGCATTGCGATGCAATGTGGTGCAGTGCAATGCAACAGTTGCCATGTGATGCTATGTGATGCATTGCATTATTTCTTGAAATAAGTGACCATCTTGTTTGTAAAAATGTATAAAGAAAATTTTGCTTTTGGATTGAAATATATCAAAATGAGATGTTCAAGTTATGTTACAATAGGCTATGATACACCACGATACGCCATGATATTTGAAATGATACAACACAATGCTATATGACACGATGCAAAGCATTGTGAAAAGTTTTCATCGCAATGCATTGTGTTGTGTTCTTATGCGTTGCAATGCGTTGGGATGCGTTGGCTAGTAATATGAAATTCTATTTTCTGAAATGAGATTTAGAGTAGGGGAGAACGGGGTTCGTTGTCACACTTTTTACTGTTTTGATGATTGCTCATCATCAAAACATCTTGCAATAGTCATTCCTACATTAAATTGAAGCTTAAGGTGTTGGCTTGAAATGTGTATCCCTCTCATTTTCCAACTCATTGTAACAAAGAGGCAATTAATTATCAAAGACACTCTGACACATTGTGACAACCAACCCCAATACACCTACTCAACTAGGCTACACACAGTCACTGTCTGAGTTACAGTGATGGCAAATGTAGGGTCTGCACACTCCAAATTTCACCATGCATGATTTTGCCAACATAGGGGTTGGTTGTTACATGTGACAACCAACCCCAAAGAGAATGTGACGACCAACCCCAACTGGATTTTTTTTGCTAGCATCAATGCTAACAACCATCTAACATCTATTTAGCTAGCTAATAAAAATCTAAACTATAGCTTTCCCTCACACTTTGTAAAGGTAACACTTGTTTTGTTATATACCCATCGTTTAAAAGCCTAGAAGAAAAATACTGAGGAGCTGAATATTTACAATTTGACATGAAAAACACAAAAGGTCCTCTCACCTCAAGTTCAGCTGTCTTACTCCAGAGAAGACTATGTAGGTGAGCTCTGATCCTAATTCTGTAAATGTCCATACCCCAATTTGAGAGACAGTGCCCTCTGGTGGTGAGATATAACAAGTGTGCCAACCAACCCCGTTCTCCCCGACATCTGGTCTTGTCAGGTTAATGTGGCTTATACCAAATGTAACAAAATATCCTGACTAGTAGTGAGACAACTACACTAAGATTATTATTTCTTTCAGTATAAACATAGTTGTGTAATACATTTGATTTATAAACACACTGAGTATAGCAGCTTTAAAAGTCAGTATTTCAGAGAGTTAGCCAACAATTAAATAACTCACTCTGCAGGGATGGATTTCTTCTTCTGCATGAAGCGTGTTGTCTGTCATCCATGATGGACATACTTTTCTTAATTGTAATGTGTTGTTTGTTCTCATAAGACTTGCATATTTCCCCCTTACTTGTGTCTACAGTTGTCTGAAATTCAAGCTTCTACTCTTCTTCTGTAAACAAAACTAAGTAACCATTCAATGAGAATTGAAGCCAAAGTCTTATACTGATGAAAACACAAAAAAAACAAAACTACAGACTTTTGCAAGCTCACTTTTAAATGCACTGCAAACACATTAACAGCGCATGACTACAAAGTAAGCCCTCCTCATTATTAAAACACACAGATAAATCAGTTAAATTGGTGAGCGTAATAGGCTTAGAGGAAAATCCACATGGAAAATATTAAATTCTTTCTTGTCTGTCACATTAAACTGAGCAGAGAATTTTTTTGTTTATTTTGTATTCAAGTTCCTGGCACTTTGGTGTTTAAAACATTTTTTAATCCTTATATTTGTGATGTCGGGAGTCCATGAAATAGGTAAAGGAGGGATGGGTGCCTGTGAAGTGAGCACAAACTGTCATCACATTGATGCTAGTGTTTTTCTGGAAGGCCCATGAGGAGAGCTGAGGACTCTCACTGTAGTGCAGAGAGAATTCAGGAGAGCTCTTCACTCATTGTTTGCATAAAGCGTTCCCCCCTCTGAGTGCGAAAATAACACATAAGATGCTGCAACACATGAGTGGGGATGTGATATAGCTTTACAGTGTGCTGCTCAGTTTTTAGCCCTTTCAAGTCATCGCAATAATCTGATTGTGCCCTCTTGACCTAGTACATCTTAAATAGAGCACATTTAGATGAATGAGTGGCAGAGATGAAACCTCTCACCTCCGAGTACGAGGTATCTGTCATGTTCAATGTATGTATTTCTGACACATGCTGACAAAATGTCTAATACTGTGTGAGGATGCAGGGGGACCTTTGATCTGAACTGTCATTAGTGTGACTGTAAAGAAAAGTGTGTCTTGATGTCCCCCAGGTGTGTCAGTGTGTGTGCACTGACTTACAGTACTTGCTGACAGAGTAGGGAAAATATCACTTTGAGTTCAAGTTCGTTCACGTTTTTAAAAAGTGTACAGAGGGACGGGGGATATTTTTTTTGGTCCAGAACCATGTTTTAGTGAAGTATTTTAATTTTCCATTATTTTGAATAAGATGAGTCAAGCATGTACTTTTTTCTTTTCTCCAATACTACCTAAAAATCTGATATTGAGTATTGGTGACTCAATATATCTATCCAATGACATATTTCTGTAGTACAACACAATCAACTGGCTTAAAGTAACAAACAATGATAGTGTGGTGTTGGCGTAAACTGTATTGTTTGACAGAGCTAGCCAAATTTCAGCCATTCAGTGTTTTTCAAAATCTTGTTGATATCATAAGAATACCAACGAAAAAGTATTGAGAAATGATTTGGATTATTTCTACAAATTAAAAATTGCTTCACAAAAACAGAAAGGCAAAAAAATAAAAAAAGATTTAAAAGAAACTATATTTCAATTGAGCACAGGAATTCTTTTTCTGACCTCTGGATAATGTGCCTTGAAATTTGTGTTTCTTACAAAAGAAGCAAAAGTTGTCATGCTAAATCAGGAAATCTATCAGCTGTTTCTTTACCTCCAAAACAAGCATTTAAATTTAACTGACTTATTTAATCAAAGCTTGGGACAACATGTTTATTCTTCCTCTGATGTTGACTCTACGCCCTGGTGGCTAATGCGGTCGTGAGCATACTGTGTTGTTGTGTTTGCAACTCTTTGCTGCACAACGCTTGAATGCTAGTCAGATCGACTGTTTCCGGTCCCACTATGTTTTCTGCTAGCTGGTCCACAGGGAACTATGACTTTGAATTTATTACTTTCAATTGGAGCTTATAAATGCTGCGGTTGATTGTACAGCAAATATTACAAAGAAGAAAAGAGCGGAGATTTCGGAGGAGATGGAATGTACGACCGATGTACGGCGATTCCAGAAATGTTATGCATTCTGGAAATACACTTCTGCTCTGTAGACCAATCACAGAGCTGGCAGTCCACATTGTTTTGGCATGCAGTTACATTTTGGAGGTGGTGTAAATCTACATGCAAAGGCTCCTACGATGTAGGCTACAGCGTTGCTTCAACAAAGAAGTATATACCAGGTTTAAAGAGTCTTGTTTCCAGTATGAGACTGTGATGTGAAGAATCTGATAAACGGAATCAAACTGGTACAGAAGCTATGGATAACCACTACAGAAGGGGTCAACGATACCACCTAATTTAGCTAATTTCAAGAAATTCTGGCCCAAACAAAGTCTGTTTGTTTTTGCAGTATTTTTTGTATGCAAGAGACGTGTTCTTCCACCTGCAGCGCACTGATCAGCTGTTTAGGTCTGCAGGCTTCAGGAACAACCAAACAGAAAAAAATAGTGATTCTCTTGTGATTACTTTGGACACAAGAGGAAACGTTTATGAACCAGAGTTTACTGAGAAAGAATGAGACTGAATGAGAGCAGGAGAGATCCAAAATTACCTGGTGGTGCAGGAGTGCAAACCCACGAAACAAGATAGCTATTTCCTATGCAACACTTCATGACCTTTCTGAATCAGAGGATATCTGCAGCTCACAAACGGCTGCAGTCTGAACCGCTCACAAAGAGTTCCCTGCCTTACTTCAACACTGCTGTTTTACCCTCTTTCTTCAATTTTCAGAAGTTAAATCAGAAAACCAGAAAAGCTGAATAGAAGTATGTCTTAGAAATATGCTGTTGACATCTCCTATAGGACACACCAACTATAGAGAAATACCGTATAATACCGGGTGCCGGGCTGGTCTGACCCAAGTGGTTTCATCTGCACCAGTGGTGGTCTCGTTGCACAAATAGAACACATCACGGCGGCAACCCTCTGCGACCCAAGCTTCAGTAATGATTGTGGACACTAAGGGTTGCTTAATCATTAGTATCACCCCACGGATTTTTTTTTTGGCATCATGGTGAGATGGTCCCTCTCCATCTAAGTGTGTTAGGTCTCTCTCTCCTTCTCTCTCCCTGTCCCTTTGTATATCCTTATGTAATCTTTCTTTCACTTTCTCTTATTTTTTTATTTATTTTTTTATTTTTTGGCCCACCTAGGTGTGCACGCCCTCTTTTACAGAACATGATATTAGCTGCCAATAAAAGATAGGCCAGAGTTCTAAGAGGGATGGTGATGGTTGCATGCACACAGTCACAAGCACAGAAGAAAAAGGTTTTCTTTCTTTTCTTTTGCTGCAAGAATAAATTGCATTAATATTTGACAGTTTGTGACAAACATGACACAAACCAGAAATATATATGCAGACAAGAGGAAAAAAAAAAAAAAAAAAAAAGAGAAATACCGTATAAATACCTCACACAACTCCACCTCAAAAAAACATCCACACTATCTCTTTAACCTTTAGGTGAGAGATAGTGTACCATGTGAAACTGACATGGGACACATATAAATGTATTGCTTTTATTTCATATGATAATTTTATCTTACATATAGTACATGTCTCATCTCATCCCCGACCTCGACAAACAAAACATAGATTCAATAAAGTTTTGTTTTTTTGACTGGTTTCATCAGAGGATGAAATCAGTGAAGAATGAAAACCTTTCCTGTCAAGAAAACACATGAATGATTAAGGAGAGCAATTAAAAAATTGATAGGATTTTCATTTTATCTCTGTTTATATTCCTCTGGGTAAAGAAACTCCTTCCCGGTGGATTGAACTTGAGTGTTTCTGGTTCAGTATTGACATGTTTTTAGATGCTCAGAAGAACAGGCTGATCTGTGCTCAGGATCAGAGTCATTTTCACGCTGCAGGGCATCAAACAAAACAAAGTCATTGTTTGACTACAAAGAACCGCGAGTACTAACAGAAAACAAAAGTAATGTTGTTGAGTGTTGACATGTTCCATTTGTGTGTCTGTGTGCCTCTGTTGAACTCTCCGTGAAGAGATTAAGTAATAAAAAAACAGAGAGGCGAATAAAGAAGGAGTGTGTGGTGTTTCTTTGCACAACCTTTCCCTGACCTTCCCACAGGAGGCTCCTCTGTGTCTGCTCTGTTCCTCTGCGGGAATTAACAAGGTCTTACAATATCCTGAGTTCACACATACAAATCTTTACCAGCGATTTATTCTGCATTTTTAAAGACTTGCCTGCAAATGTATTCCATAGACAACCTTGATGATAACAAACGTGATGATAAACAGTAACTTTTCATGAAAAACTAATTTGTAAATCTCCACATTGGTGTTCTTTTAAAAAAAGATTGTAAGAATTTGTTCCATATGTGTTTTTTTCAAGGTTATAATTTACATACAAATATGACTTATTATATTTTATATAGTATGGGGACAGTAAGTTTCTAGTGTTCTTTCCACTGACTTGAGGATTGAAGTTCTGACTCAGAAAACTTTCTCTCTTCTGAGACAGCTCCTTCAGCCCAATGCAATCCAGTTTTATTTGTATAGCACATTTCAAACAAGCAGAGTCGTACAATTGACTGGCGGCCTGTACAGGGAGCACCCCGCCTCTCTCCCTGTGACAGCTGGGATCAGATTCATCCCTGAATTGGATAAACAGTATAGATAATAGATGCATGGATGGATGGATGGATGGATGGATGGATTTCCTACAAACTTACCCTCAATGTGCTTTGTTGAGCACAAGGACCACAGCTTTTCTGGTACTTCAGATGTGTAATCATCACATTAAATACTGTAAATATGGTCACATTAGATATGAATTTCAACATTTTTTGCTCCTTATACCCCAGTAGAAACTCCTAGTTAAATTCTGGAAGGTAAACCAGGAAGTGAGATGATAGGGTAAGCCGGGTCTGTTCAGTTTAAAGTCAGAGTTTTTCTCTGTCACAAATCTGGCTCTCTCTAAACCTGGTAAGGTAATCATGATAACTGGGACCGGGGTATGTTCAGACTTTTTCAGCTTCCAATCGGCTGTGTAGTTCCGACCTTTCATTAGGAAACCGCTGCCAATGTCCTCTGTTGACATTATAGACCCTCAGCTGAGGATAAGTAAATTAATTTGACTTCTTTTTGGCTCAACCTATAGCTATTTCTGTGTGTCATTCATGAATTTAAAGTATTCAACGCAACGTAACCCACTGCTTAGCTCCTTGAGCTTAACCAGTAATTTTTAAAAAACAAATTATACAAGACAGAAAAATATCAGACATTTACAAAACTGAAATGACTTGGGGTTAAAACTTTAACCATAAGGATACAATAATAAAACCAACTGATTAATAGTATTGCTGGGGAATTTGTTAAATGCTTCCTAAAGGAATATCCTGAGTTGGTCATTAAGTTCTCAAACCTGATTTTTAGGTAAAGTTTTGAACAGTCAAGCCCTCCCAATCCCCCCAAAAATCTTGATGGGTTCCCAATTTGTACAACATACAATAACCCCTGGACCCCCTAATAGGTTCTAGGAAAAATGTTAAAAGATGAGTGATACAAAAGTGAAGCTTTTCCAGTTCCAGCTCAGGCTGACATTTAGTAAATTATGTGAATGCGGATTGGACAGAAATAGCACTAGTAGAATAGCAGTGACCAGAAGAGTTAATGGACAGCAGTTTGCCTCACATTCACACACATACACTCACACACACACGTTCTCACACTGTTAGCGGAAGAGCGTCCATGCAGGGCTCTTGCCTCGCCATTGGGAACAATTTGGTGTTCAGTGTCTTGCTCGGAGACACATGACATATGGACAGGAGAACATGGAATTAAACCACCAACTGTGCAGTAATTGTAAAATTCATGCTATCTCCTGTGAAATGACGATTTAAAAATCCAAACTTTGAGAATTTGAAGCATCACACATTTTAAAATGTTTGGGTGAAATATGAATAAGTTAAAATCTCCTCTGAAGAGTTTTAAGCTGGTTGTGTTACAGCCTGAAATTAATGTTGATGCCTCTATACGGGTTACAAAAAGCAAATTACCCTCAGTGATAGGATTGACTTTTTCTGTATACAGGTAGTTGGATTTTTAATCCTATTGCTGCTGCCACCAGGTCAGTGTGAAACAAGGAGATGAACAGCACACTGCCTGGACAGCCTTTTTATTTTATATATTTTCTCTGTGGAAAAGATTCACAGTGAGTTATATTTAAACTGCTAGAAGACTGCAGGGTGAGACCATCATTAGAAAACACAACTTACACATGTAGAAGACAAGACCAGCGCAGCAGAGATAAGATGTGCTGCTTTGCCATGGGTCACCAAGATCGGCACCACACAAAAGTTCCTCACAGTAGTTTTGTGATGTTGAACCCTCAAGGCGTTACACCAGAAACAGCAGAAGTGAATCAGAGGTGAAGTATGTTCGAAGGAAATAGACGTTTGGCATTGGAGGCTGAGAGCATCACATTCCATCTTTATCAGGACTTGATGTGCCTGAAGTGTGTGAGCATTGTGTTCTTGGACTTCATGGTGGGTGTATTATAAAGAGTGTTTGTACGTGCCTTTGTGGGTGTTGCACAATAAATACGTTGCCATGTCTGCAGACACCGTGCTGTCCATGGAACATGTTGTTAATTAAGAGCAGTGGACAGTGTACATGTGTGTCATAGCATCTCTGGACTGAACTGACGCTTGTCTGCAAATGTTAGCTTTCCTTCACCTCACCGGGAATTAAAGGCATCGCCTCACTTCCTTGTGTCCTTGTGGGGGGCTATTATGTGCATATGAGAGAGAAGGAAAGCAGAGGAGGCCTGTTTGATCTGACAGGCTTGAATTTAATTGACTTTGATGGGGCTGCAGAGGACAGGAGAAGAAGGACACACATGAAGCAGAGGTGGTTTTCATTTTCGCCCACTTCTTCCACGGTGTTGACAGACCGAGTTGCCACTTGTCACTATGAAACGCAGCAACAGTCCATGTAGGAATCACATAGTCAAAGTGTTGCTTATAAAAAAATTGAGATCGAGTTTATCTGCCACTACAGAGCTGCTTGGTGGGTCTCAACGTGCTCTGTTGCCGACCAGAGAGAGCCCAAGTATTCAAAAGAATCTTTGCATTCTTCTTGGTTCAGGTTTACAAATTCAAGGCAGCACAGACATCCTAAAATATTTTGAATGCTTTGATCAGAAACCCACTTTCATGAAAAAGACCCTGAAATGATGTATCTCCAGCGCTGCACCTTCCACGCTGACTGATGTGAGGCTCCATAGAGGTAATAATTTCAATGATGTTACGCTCGGCTATTTTGGATTCTGACAGTTGCCTCCCCGGTGCTCGTGGGATGGAGGGAGAGTTGCACCAAAGCTGATGGGATAGATGGAATCTCTTAGAGTGTCCCTGTTGAGACGACTTAGTGAACCAAGTAGGATGGGGAGCCAGGTTTTAACATCTTATTTATAGCAGTGAGGAGAGAGCGGCATGCTGACATGTGTAGCGGTAGCACTCATCCCCTGTGACGGCGCAGCACTCACAACGCTGCCTTACCGTGTGCTGTCAGTGCTGCGGGGATGTGACGTGGGAGCTCGATTCTCCAGCTCGAACCCCAGGGAGACGGCAGAGGACACCGTTGGGTACATTTTTACATTTTAAAGCAAGCTCCCAAAATCTTATTACGAAGGAAGTCAAGCCTCTCCCTGCTTTAAAATTCAAATGAAAAGAAAATCCTTACCATTTTTCATTTTCTTTGTGCACTGGTTTATCCACTCATCTATCTGCCCATTTGTCACACTTGCCAAAACGACATCCCTTCATTTTTGGCTGTGTTTTTCTTGCCAGTTAATCACCCTCCTCCACTAGAAATTGACATGCTAGATCACTTTTCCTGTCCCTGCTTAACAGTTCGTAGTCAAAGTCATATTTCCAACAGTTTCACAAATTTTGACTGAAACAACCTTTCATTATTGTAAAACGTTCAAGCAGAGACTCTAGTTTGAGAAAAATGAAGCATCCTTTTATATTAATATAAGAAGAGCAGATAAAACAGCACTAATACTTCATAACTAATATGATCAAGTACAGACAGCACAAATGTGCTCTTCCACAGTGATATGTATTCCTCATAACCATCTATTTAAGTAAAAAAAAAAGATGGAGGAAGGCCAGAGGGGTATTGATATTCCTCTCCTGCACTAATATCACCCCCTGCATTAGATAATGGACATCAGAAGCTCAGAGAACTCCTCACATGTTGGAGCACATCTGTGCAGACCAGCTGTTCCCTCTCATAGCCAAGAGAAAACCTGATGGGGAAGGTCAGCAGGGGTTGGACTGTGAAAGCAGAGGCTGTGCTCCAAAAACACACCTGACGGAGAAGACTTAAAAGGTGCCCTGTGGAGAGTTTAACCGCAAGTAAAGCTATGGAGATTTGTTTTAATGAGTGGTCCTGTGACTCAAATATTTCCCATACTCTCCTAGCTTCTGCAAAAGTATACATATGAAGCAACACAGATAAACATAAGCAGAGAGTAATAGTTTCTTAATGTAGTACAGTTTTCAGTTTCTATTTAGGTGTTGATGCTGTTTTCCTGATTAAAGTTGCTTTGTTGTGTGTGTGTAGGATTCTTTATATGCTGCTCAGCTCTGTGCTTGGTTTTCATTGGCTATTTCCTTTTATTCCTTTACATACTTTTAGGTTCCACTGATGGCTTTTTTTTTTTTTTTTTTGCTCTAGCAGGCAATTTTTTTTAATGCAACACCAGTTCAGTTCAACATGCTCAGTGTCAAAAATACCCTCAGCATCAGCTGTTTTTGTTGGTGCACTCTTAGCTAAAAACAAATAAACAGATCAACTTTTGGGACTCTGCTGCGCTCTTCAGTGCAATGTCTCTCTCAACAACCAATCACAATCAAGGAGGGGCAGGACTTCTGATATCAACTTTGTCAAAAACAGCAATAGCGGAGGAATAAGTAACCAGATTCTTATTTTTAAGGGTACATTTTCAAGGAAATGTTTTCAGTGGACACAGGCTTGTTTATTATTAAAGAATCTACTTGTTAATTATGCTTTTGCACCTGTAGCCACACCTATTGTCATGTGATATGACCCCACTTAATGCCCCACTGCCATACTTGTCATTGTATTTTGGTAGTGCTGTAATCTGGCTTTGGTTTCCTGTTTTAATTTGTAGATATTTCCTTGTTTTTCATGCCTTACTTTGCTCCCTAACTTCCCTAGTCATGAGTTACTCTTGGTTTTCCATGTGTTTTTCAAGTCCATTTCTTGTTTTATCTATTTTCATTTTTTTATTTGTTTTAGTATTTGTTGTTTCCTGTTTGATTCTGGATGTTCTAGCCCCTTGTGTCAATGTCTTGTTTATTTCCCTTCTGTTTTAGTTATGAGTTATCATTTTGTCTTCTTGTGTTGTTTATCAGTGATCCTGTAATATATTGTCATTCATAAACCATTGTGTCCTTGTGGTCCTAGTGTGCTTAGTGTTTCCTGTTTTATTTTGTAATTCTTGCCTCTGTGTGTCAGCTTTAGTTTGACTTCCTTTCTTTCTTTGTTTTCCCGCCTTTTTTGTGTGAGTCCGGCCTTAATTAGTTTCACCTGTGTCTTGATTAGGTTCAGTGTATTGAGTGTCTGTGTGCCTTCCCTTCATTGTGTTCTTGTTCTTGTGGTTTACCTAGTGACTCTTGTGTGGACGGTTAAGAAGTAAGTTTTCTTTATTTTGCCTTTTGGCCTTTGCTCAACACATCCTCAGTTGTCAGCATGTTGTTACTCCTCCTTTGTTTTATTGTCACTTGACAATAATCCCAATAAAACAGTTATTTCAACCCCAAACACTATTTAAATTGGCTATTTTGATTGACCAGATTAATAGTTCTAGCCATTGGAGGGGGAAAATCACTGTACATAAGAGCCTTTTAAAAATAAAAATCATTTTTAGTCAAATACCATCATGACTTCAGCTTAAGATCAATCTTGCTGACACACTTTCACCTGCAGCAGGCCACTACTTTCTTTAACCCTCCTGTTATGCTCAGGGTCAGATTGAGCCTTTTCAAAGTTCAAAAATAAAAATAAAACAACATATAAAAAAATAAAAAAATAAATAGTGTTCCTTTCTGACCACTCAAAGCTCTTTTACATTACTTGCTCACCCAATGATGGTAGAGGCTGCTATAGTAAGGGACCATCAGTATTAGCTAATCTTATTCTAGACATTCATACACCGCTGAACAACTGAGGGAGCAGTTTGGGGTTCAGTGTCTTGCCCAGAGACACTTCAGCATTTGACTGCAGGAGCTGAGATCAAATAGAGACAAGCTGTCAGCCATTAGAACAGTGAGGGACAAGTGGGTAGAGCAACTTCCACTACTCTATAACCCAGGCCCTAATGTCACAGTGGATGAAAGGCTAGAGGCATTCAGAGGTTCCTTCCATTTTATGCAATATATACCTTCCAAACCAGCTAAATACAGCATCAAAATCTGGGCAGCATGTGACAGAAGAGGTGTCTCCTGTTAATTTATCAAAATCACTTCATAAGTTATCCTCATTGAACCATGATCTGTGAGGATTAAAGAACACCATTGCACTACATATTTATTTAAATGGTTAGTAATGGAGTTAATAATGAGATTAAAAAATGTTTAATGTTTTTTTTTTTTTGTTCTGACACTTCTGGATAATTAAACATGCCCCGGGTCAAGTTGACCCACGAACATTATTGCTGTCCCTGAGAAAACAAACATAACAGGAGGGTTAACAAGGATGTTTTTCTGACTTTGCTCGTCAGCCATTGACCAAAACACCTACCTCACGGTTTGATATTGGCATTACAATGTTGTCACACCTCAGACATCAGTGATAAAACCAGGCTGATCCTCTGCCAGCAACCTGGAGTGATTACTCTCAGAAGAGCTGCAGACCAGGTTCAGACTGTCGAGTGTCGTGCTGGTCGGGTTCCAGCTACACGTCTTGAGCTGCCATGGCTTTATGCAATTAGCTTGGAGGACTCCAAATGCACACTTCAAATTAAAGCAGAGCCTGATTCACTTGTCACAAAATCAATGCAGATCCGTCACCTCGTGTTAGAGGGCGCAGTGCCGGAGAAAGTGTGAACATAGTGATGTTTTTTTCTGCCTTTACCATCGTTCTCCCTCCCTCTGCTCTCTGAATCTGATTCAAAGGCCTTGCAGAGTTTATGTACCGTCAGGGAGCCGCAAATAAAAGCAGCAGTGGTTCACAGACAAGTATTTTACTCTTTTATTTGTTTTTGTCAAAATATGTGTATTTTCTAAAAACAAAAAAATCCTTTGGATATTTGGCATCTCCCTTCCTGCACCAGTCTGGCACATTTCAAGGCTAATGAAAGGAAACTGACAAACATCTCAAAGGAATATTTCACTTTGATATAACATTTTGTTTTAACTGCATCCTTGCTCAACTTGTGACACTAGCTGCCCTGTGAACTAATTCAGCTTACTTGGTTTTCTCTATTGATATGAAACTGAATATGGCTTTTGTCCTTGAGCAAACTGGAGTTGCTTCATTAAATATCAAGAACAGAGATGCTGAAAAACAGTGACATGCAGAACTTAAAGAGAAATTTTCTAGCTTTCACTTTCAGTTTAAATAAAAATATATTTTACCAACATGATTTCTGAACACAATGGCAATATTTACGCTGGAAGGCAGCTTGAATCTTGTTTTTTTGCACACACGTATGATATAAGGAATGTACACAATATGTATTTAACACTGGTATACACAGAAGTCTGGCATGAGGCCACAGTCTCTGAGTTCATCTGTGGGGTTTGTTTGGTGTAAATACAGCTGGGTCTGCTGCTCGTGTGGGTGGTACCAACCTACTTGGAAGCCACACTGGCGCTTTGATACACCCATGTACGCTGGAGTATACATGTCTCAGAGAAGAGGGCGATAAGCATCACATGTAAAAAAAAATGTGCTTTTATGTGTATGTTTGTGTATTATTGTAATGTTCCGTGCAGCGTCAGTGTGGGCGTGTGTGTTTATCTGAGTGATGCCTGCACCGCGGGATGAGAGCACGGAGTGAGGGAGTGAGACGAGCTTGAACTCAACCTCAGACGCCCTGCAGCTTCACACTGAGTGGGAGCATGTGGATGTGAGGGGACACACTTGTGAGGGCTTCTTTTATTTGAGTGGAATTTTTTTTTTCCAGTGACAGTGTAAACAGCATCAGAAAAGCCTCTTCAGACCGAGAGGTTCACAATTCCTGCACTTCCTCACTTACACTGAAGCGTGTCCAGGCTCTATTGAAGCAGGTGGCCCGCCTGGAGCACTGACTTATGCAGGGCTGGCATTAAAAGTGGGGTATTATGCTGTCTCATACTTTCATATTTTCACATACTCATAATGTTACAATGCTGTATGTTCATTCAAAATGTTAGAAGAGTATTGAATTCATGGGTAAAGAAATGTTGAAGTAATCTCAAGGACACACCCTGTAAAAAGTCTGTTTTCTCCTGATGCTAGTTCACTGAACAATGTGTGGTGTGAAGTCAAACACGCCGGGTCCAGGGCAGGTTTCGAAGGTTTATTATCAACAGAAAGGATCAGCTCAGTGCAGACAAAGGACTGAGTTCGGATGTGGATGATTTGTACTATCAAACAAAAAGGGACAAAAAGGGAGATATTAAATATCTAAATAAACAATGTAGCATAACACTGATAAAGATAATATAGAAATAAGGCGTTACTTACATCAATAATGCATCCACTCCAGGTAATAGTTCAAAACAACATTATACAAACATTTCAACAAAGGGAGTCACTGGCACATGGCAGGTTTGGAGGGAAAAGGAGGAACAAAGGCTTGGGTGCAGGCTTTTATAGTGTAGGGGGCGTGGCTTAGGCAATCAGGTGTGGCCTGGTGAATTAACAGTCAGGTAGAGTGGAGACTTGTGATTTAACACACCCACACCACAGCTTAGTCTCTTGGTAACTCTCTGCTCCACTGGTTAGCTAAGTAAAATGTGCTTTTTGTTGTGAGAGAAAGTCAGATTTTTCTGTGTTTCATAAAGAGGAAAGCACTTGACAACATTTAACCCAGTTGTTTATTAGTTCACACCACTTCACAGAGGACTCTCGCTCAGCAGAGCCCAGCATGACGCTTCATTTGCAGGGGGTGGTAGTGCTAACAGACTGTAGCTTTTCCATCTATTATGGACCATGTTAATGAGTCAGAACAGCAAGTAGTGAGTAACATGTACATTCAATCTTAAACTTGTGATTTAAGTTTCAGCTCAGGTAATTTTGCATTAGCTGCAGCATGCAGGGGAGCATGTGTAATGTGCACAGAGACTTTACTGCACAGCTGTGCACCTTGCAGCTAGATTCTGTGTATCACTTTACTCCAGACTTATTGGCTCAGACATTTGGTGTTATGCAAGTAGAAAGTAAATGATAAAACTAAAATCATAATACTGAGTTATTATGCTGCTGAAATGCTTTTTGGGTAGGTATACAGGGCAGTAAATGTAAATGGAAGCCTGTTTTGTTTTTCCCTTCCGAATAGTGTTGTTTATATGAACAAGGGAGATGTTCATTGCGATTACTCTATTATTTCTGGCCACAAAAGTTATTCTTTATATTTTCTTTGCCCAGTTAGATGTTGCAAGAAGACAAGAACGACGTGAAGGAGGACGAAGAGGGTATTACTGCCAATTAGCTTGCTGACTGTGACAACCATCTGAAATAAGGTAAGGTGCTTCTTTGATGTAAACTTTCCCTGATGAGCTGTTAGTGACCAACAACCTTAATTGATTTGATTTTGGCAACCCCTGTTGAAAAGTAGTATGACCTTTTTGTTGATCTTGTCCAGGATGTGGATAGGTAGAGTCATCAGTATTACATGTGTAAGTTAACAACTTTTTACAGTGGGTGTAAGTATAGGTTTGCACACACATGTTAGAATATCTTGTAATTGAGCAGTCCAATAATCCTTAAATTCTTCATTTCTGTTTTAACCTTGATTCGGCATCATGGCAGTGTGCATGGACGCAGCGTCTCCTGGCTCTCTTAGATAAAACAACCTTGCTCTCCAGTCTTGTTAAGCACAACAAAGTGCAATATAGTTTCATAAAATGCAACATTTAATTTATTTACTTATTTTACAATATGTATTACCCACTGTATGGAGAATAAATATTGTAAAATAATTGTAGTCCAATGACAACAAAGGCTTTCCATTAGATTAACTTACAACTGAGGAAACCCCCTGAACATGCTCCATCTCTTACATTTGGAAATTTGGTGACACGCAGGAGGTGGTCTGATTTGTTATCTCTATTGTCTTTGTTTATGCTGATGCTGTCATCCTCGAAGTAATTGCAGTATTGTCTTTGAAAGTAATGAGATAATGAAACAGAGCCCTTTTGATTCTTTGTTGTGTATAATCAGCACACAGCTTCAAAGCTTGAGTGATGTCAGTGTGCTATTGAAATATGTACAAAATATGACATGATAATTACACACTGCCGACCCATCGGCTGCAACTGACACCCTTCATTGCATTTGAAACGGCACAGGGGGTGTGTTCTGCCTGCGCTGGAAAGTCTACTTTATTTCTGAGTACTTAGAGAGGCAGAGAGGATTAGGAAAGGTTTGGGAGGGTCTGTCACTGGCTAGCCTCAAGGTGAGTGACAAAATCACTACAACATCAGCATATTTCATTCTCTTTGTACCCAGCGGTAAGAGAGCCAGAGAGCCACTTTGTCAGGGGATCAGAACAGAGTTTTATTCAAATTAAAAACTGGGAGATATGCAGACATGGACTCCCAAATTGTGCTGTGGTTAAAAAAAAAGCTTGGTGCTCAAGAAGGGTAGCTGTGTGTCTTCCTTAGAAATTCTCAGGGGGTCATTAAATGATCATGGCTTGCCATGAAAGCTGTTTTCTTCCAGAAACAATGTGGTCCAGAGAAGATATTAAATTAACTGGGTGTCAGGATTTTTATTTCAATCATCACTCAGATTATGTAAACTTCAAGTAATATTAAAAATAATGATTAATTGATTAGAAAGAAAGAAAGGTAAGAAAGGTACTTTATTAATCACCAGGGGGGAAATTACATTTTTTCACTCATGCTATTTTGCACTCACATGCAGTGAACATGCTTAGGGAGAGATGTCAGAGTGAGGATACTGCCGTCAAGATGCAAGCTTTTCCATGGTTATGGAATGGTGGTATTGGTTTATTATACTTATTTAGGGGGATAATGGGAAATCCTACATTTTTAAAGAACTAGGGTCTCCATATAGTAGGTTCGTGCTCATCAAATGCTTAAGTTCAGAGACTGTTTATTATTTCACAAAGCTGTATTGATTTGTCAGTAGTTGGTGATTTACTGAGGAATTTCCTTTAAAGAGCTTCCCAATTCATGGTCTGCATCCATTGAAAGACACATTTTAAGGCAAATACATCACAGTGGCGTGCAAAGACTGTTACATTTCGAAATGACTCTTAAATGCTGAGGACAATTGCGTCCTACTTTTCATGGACCACAGAGAATCCATCAGGTACATCCTTCTTTACCAAACCTATCCCAGGAATCATTGCAAATTCAAACTGGATTACATCAACTTGATATGATTTATTGAATGCTTGCATAAAGTTAGTATTGAACACAAAGGCACATCTCACCAGCAGCCATGAAGAGAAAGGAAAAATGTTGCTGTGAGGAAGAGTTTTTCTTTTTTTAGATCCACTAGAAGAGTGATTAATTGAGTGGTTGTGTGAGATGTGTGTGTGTGGAGGGGTTAGGGGGTTGGTGCTTTTGTGTCATTAGCCTCTTGACTGGAGCGTGGACCCCTCCAGGAGTGATGGGCTCCACAGCTGCTTCACAGTCAAAAGAACGATGTCTCTGTTCCTTAGGCTCTTTCAATTGATTGTGGGTGTTAATTGTACGCATTGATCAGAGCCAAAGCAGACCAAGGAACAGAAATGTGAAAAACCAAGAGAAGTGCTGCTGTCTTAGAGGGGAATTTAGATTTCATCCAGCCTCGGTCTGATTTTCTCAGTTGGGGCCATTATTTATCACTTTGTTCAAAGCAAGTTCAATGGCTAAATACTCCCTTATGCTGTTGGGTTTTTTTCTTTCTAGAAGATAAAAGACTTGTTAATGGAAACATTTTTAACCCAGCTCCTCTGTTGTAAGTGCATCACAGGTTACAGAACATGTCTGGCATAGCAGCACACATTTGTGAAGGAGCCTGTAACCTCTCAGCTAATTTTCAACTCCCAGGGATCTTAACAGAAGGCACAAAATCAGAAGCCTAGGTGAAGCTACATAAAATAAGAGCGACAATACATGTGACTTAGCTCATGAAACTAGCTATGTAGTTATATAGCTAGGCTTTTCAGACAGATTCAGCAAGATCTGATTCATATGACATGCCAAATTCACTAACCAGTTATACCACTCAACATTTGATTTGTTCAGGAAGCATTTTCAGCTATTGTGGCTACATCTGGTTAGGGGAAAAAGCTTTACATATCTTATCTTAGCTTTCAGTTAGGCTGACCAGTTTTCTTTCTGGTGTTTGGAGTGCTGCAATCTTGTTGCTAGCAAAGGCTAAAGAAAGTCTAAATTAGCAGGCTCAAAGCTAGCTAAACTAGGGTTTGGTTGTTGTTTTTTTATATAAAGTAGAAGTACGGAAATTAAAATATTCAGTCACATGTCATGTTTTTCTTTGAAATGCAAGCCAGCTGATATAGGTTTGGTTAGTTTGGCTAATAGGCTAATAGCTAGCTAAGAGAGAGTTTAGTGGCTCTTAATATGACGTAAAAGTACTCTAATTTCAATGTAGAATGAAATAATTGATAGAATTTTTAATGCTAACCTTATGTTTCCCATTAATACAGAGTGTGAGCAAGCTAGACTGATTGTTAGCAAGGAGCTGTGGTTAACTATTCAGAAGTATGTCAGGTCTTTTCTATAATTGCAAAATCTGGTTAGCGTGGTACAATGATGGAACAAATTTAATGATGTTGTGGGAACGTGTTCAAAGTATGTATGTATGTTCCCATGTACATGTATTCTCTTTATGGAGAAAGAGTTGATATTAGCCATGTACATGTATTCTCTTCTGCCCTGTGGTAATCTTTATTTAGCTGTTTCCTTATGTTTCTACATCTAAACAGTTACTTCAGAGACTACATTGCTATCATAAATAGTGAGACATGGTGAAAAATTCCCAACCTTTTGATGAAGTATATTTTTCCGAAATAAAAGCTGAAGTTTCCTAGTAAATCAGCTCAAGCCACAGGCACTTTGGAGAACATTACAGTCAGCTTTCTGTAAAAATCACCAGCAGGCAAGGGTGATTCATAAAAGCTAGAACTGCGCTAACCAACCCCTTTTTACTGCACCTATACCAAATAAATAAAGCATTTAACCTAGATGTATTGTTATGGAGAAACATGCCATGCTGACTTTCAGTATTTTTTCTGCATATTCTGTTTGTCTTGAGGTCAAACATGAGAAGATTAGTGAGCCTTTAATCCATGCAGGTGGTGCTGTGGCCTTGGGCAGCTCAAGTCCTCTCAGTTTAGTATGCAGGCTGCCTGGTTTGAAGAACTGGAGCACACCAGCGCTCAAGGGGGATTTTAAGCTAAATAAATAGACAAAATAAAAGAGCTGGAATAAGAAAAGGGTTTTTATGGAGAAAGAGGTGATATTAGCTTTGTGATTGAGTGGGGAGAGTGGGACTCGGGGTAGGAGAGGGAATAGGCGCAAGTGTTGTGGCATTCTGTGGTGTGTCTGCTGCTCTTAATTATCATGTCCCTGCGTGTGCCGTCTCCCTTCCCAGCTCACCCACTTTCTTCATCTCCTTTTCAATTTTCTAATTGCTTGGTTTTAATTAAAGCCACACAGAAGTGACAGCGAGTCAATTAAAAAGCCAAGAAGTAGGCTCAGATAGTCAAAGACTGCATGTTTTGGGAGGGATTCCTGTCAAAGAGCAATGTTTCCTCAATACTGTCACACCTTGGGATGAGTCAAACTGCTGCCTCTTCCCATGCATGAATAAGTGATGTGAAATCCAACATGGGGCTTCTATATTTGGAGGCCCATGTTGCGGTGGTGTATGATACTAGCTTTCTGCTACTTCTATCTACATACATGTTATATTTATAGAATCAGCTCTGGAGTGCTGTGAAGTAGCAGACACCTCTTTGAATCTATTTTTTCACTGTTTGCAGCTTTTTTCTCTTTTCTTTTTACTTTGATATTACCTACGTGGTTGTGTTCTCTTGTGTCATTTCCTCCCCCGTGAATCCCAGCTAATTCCCCTCCCTCTAACTGCTCAATTACTGATGTGCTGTAGCCTTCCGCTCTCTCTCTCCCTCCCTCCGCCTCTCTCATTTTCTTAATGATACCACATTCCACGTTTTAGGACCTATTTCTACTCATTCCATCTTTTAATTATGCAGCAGCGTGTTCTTAGGCACTGGCTTCTACTCTAACAGCAGTAGTCCTAACTGTTTTAACACAGAGGATCTTCTACCAGCTGAACTGGGTTCTGACTGTGTGCAGATTTTATCCTAGATTTCCTCTGCAATGAGACAATTACTATTACGTCCCTGCCTTTGATGTGCTTTGCAAATAACTAGGTCGAGTCAGATGAGAGACTATGAGTCAGATCCTAATTTACCTCAAAGTTGGGTAAAATCAAGCTATTGTGTAAAACTCCACTGACAAGCTAACTCTGAATTTGGGCGCTACACTAATGTAGGGATACTTTTCAAAGTGCCATTCATTTATGTTATTTGCATAAGTCACTATCAATCGATATCAAGCTGAAATACCTATAATTTATTCCTAGTAATGTATTAATGTGCAGACTAAATTTGGTTAAAAAGTCACCTTAAATAATCATTAGGTTTCTGTTTGTTTGTTTTGAAATAAAAACACATTTGTTTTATCAGTGTGCCCAAAACGTATTACAAACCTAAGGTCCACCATGTCATTTTTGTGCATTCAGCCACACCCCATGGTCTTCATCACTGAATGGAGCTGACAGGGTTGTTAGCCTAAGTGTTAAGCATCTATCATCTGAAAACAGATAATAAATACATGTCAGTTTCTGGAGTCGAATCCTAACCTCTGATCCTTTTCAGGAGCAGTTACTGGCTATACGTGTGAGTAGCCTCCTGGCCAAAGAAACTCTGTCTTCTCACCACATAACACTGTGACTTTAGTCTGATGTCAACAGACAGCTGATGCTTTGGAATTCTGGCAGACGACTTCATATTTAAAAGAGTCAATGTAACCCACAAACCTTTCAACTCATGAAGGGAAGGATTTTATATTTTTGCTAATACAATTGATCAATTTCTAGCTAAGAAAATGAGACCACTCTTATGTCTTAAATGTAAAGCTACAACAAGGAACTCAATATAAAGGCAGTGACAGAAAATATACTAACCAGTCACCCAATTAAATAATCTGTCAATAGTTAATGATGAGGTCCAATCATAAGCTGAAGGCGCAAGTCAGCAGTAACTTTTCTACAAACGATGTCCTGATGTTGAGTGAAAGTCTGTTGGTGAACTTGTATTGATACTTCAAAGACATTTACTAGATCAAAAAGGAAAAAAAAGGAACAGTTTTCATATTTTGTGCATGTATATAAAAGCTACTGTATATATAAAGGACACCCTGCCATCATTTTCCATGCATTGTGAGATGTCAAGTCAAAATACTGCCTCAATGAACATTGACATATTGCTCTGGTAGTGTTGATTTGAAGCTCACTGACATTGTTATGAAAAGTTCAATGGCTCTTGTGTGACTGTTCATTACGTTTCAAAGTCCCTCCTCTGCTCTGCCAATCCTGCAAAGAGCGCTGCAAGAACCAGATTTGTATATGTCGCCATACGTTCATGCACACACTCAAACTAGCAGGCAATTTAGATTGACCATTTAACCCAACAAGCATGTTTTGGACTGTGTGAGGAAACTGAAGAGAACCCATGCATGCATCAGGGAGGGACCATCCTAACTCCATATAGAAAGGCTCCAGCCAAGTCAGAGATTCAGGACCAGGAACCTTTTTGCTGTGATGGAACAGCGTCACCAGTGCACAGCTCTAGTTTTGAACAATGTGTGAGTAATTCATTCCAGCCATGTAATTTGACTAAATTGCTATTTGTATTGAATTTAAGTTTGCTTACTTTTTGGGACTTTAAATTCTATAAAAAAAAACAGCATGGTTAAAAAACAAACAGTGGGCGAATGAGAAATACTTGAACATACAAATGCTGGCTTAAATGTTTAATACACAGCTCTGAATGAGTAAACTGGGAAGAGAGGACCCACCTGCATGGATCAGTCTGTCATCTGCGACCCTGGTTGTTTGACATCTGGAAGAAGAGTCAAGTCTATCAATCAAGGTGAAAACTTGAAATCCTGAGGGGCTTCAGTTCATTAAAACCAGGAAGCAGGTGTTGTAGTCTGGCATCCTGAGACATTTTAATTTCCAGTACTTGCTTTCTAGAACTGTATTTATGTTTTATAATCAGTCTTCTGATGCATGTAGACACACAGTGGGTGTGAGCGCTGCCAACTCTAATCCCATGGTGAAGATATCGGTTTGAGTGAATAGTTTTAAAAGCTCTTACAACTTAATTCAGAGGAAATTCGTGTTGACTGGAGTTGCTTTATTTTGCTGACCACACTGTCAACACCCACAAGAAAATATTCTCTTTAAACCTGTTGAACAAAACAGCAATGTGGAGGAATGAAGAAAGAAATTCCCTTTCTACCAGAAGCCAGGGCCTAGGTTAAGTACTCAATATGCTGTGTGATGAGCAGAGAAGGGTTCAGGACTTTGCTGATGACATCCTTCCTTTAGATCTGCTCTTGGTGCTGTGTATAGAGCCATGGCTACTGTCTCCTCCTGTTTGTGAGTAATAACTTTATTAGCTGATAACTCAAGAAAAGCTTGTAAACTGACCTTGAGTTGACAATAAATCAACACATGTACAATCAGAGCAGTCAAACCACAACATTACCGGATAAACAAGCTTGTTTTTGAAAAAGTAGCGATATAATTTAATCAAAGAAAGCTTGTTTGAAATAATTGAACTATTTTCAGCTCCCCAAAATAATTTAAATTTACTCCCGTCTTCAATTTTACCTTCAGTTAGTGAAGATATAAAGTGTATCAACAAAATATCAAGCACTTAAACCATGTTTGCCCTCAGATTGATGAAGTTAGCTGCATGTGTCCTGTTTTCCTATTACAGTGATGGATATTCGTGTGCATGTGAACAACTGTATCAGAGAGAGTCCACACCCCATCAGCTCCTGCAAATAGTAACAAATGGATGCAGGGATGCCTCATGTGGTTTCTATGTATCATTAAACATTCCCATTCAGCTCATTCAAACATGAACATGGGAAATAAACTATACACAGCTGACTTTAGGCTTCATCATTGGATTGACATGTAATCTGAAAACTGCATACAAACCGTACACGAGGCCTTTGGTGCCTATAAAAGTAAAGATTAAAAGGTGCCTTGACTTTGTTCATCATAGGCCAGAAAATGTGCAAAATTTGACTTTGGGTTCCAACCAAAGCAAACGGTGTTAAAATCAGAAGCAATTAAATTAAATGAAGCTTTGTTAATTTAATTCTTTAATGTTCACAGTTTTGAGGCCATTCCAGCAATAAAATGCTGAACCCGGCAAACAAAAAGACTGCTTTTAGAGGGTTATGTAAAGAAAGGTGTGAGAGTACTTATGAGGTGGGTGTGAGAATGAGCCACAAGGAGAATCTGCTGGTGGTGAGTGGATGAGCATCAAACACCAGATGCCAGACCTGCTATCAGTTTAAACATAATTACACAGCACTCCCATCCATGCATATAAGCGTTCCCTCTCTGCTCATTTATCATTGAACAGAATTTGGAAAAAAAAAGTTAAATGGAACACTTACTTTTTGGATCAATTTCTATCGAGGATGGGGAATTCAATGAGGAGGAAATGGAATTTATGTTCTAAAGGCCCATTAATAATAATAATAATAGCCTGGAATATCTACAGATTCCCTCTGACACATTCATTAATATCCTTAGTGCTTTCCAATGATTTATTGAACTGCAATATATCACACCGGGGTCTGCATGTCATTTTTGAATTTTCTTTTCTCCCCCTGCTGGTTAGGAGTTTACTTCATGTGTTTTTCTCCTTTGTTATTCCATTTGGAAATGTTTAGACTAAACCAAACATAAATCACACGTGTACAGTAAGAGGAGATCTGTGAAGGAGGCACTTTCAGTTTAGCCAGCAGCGTCTGTTTTGTTTCAGGGGAAACAAATTGCAAACTAAAGCAAAGATAGAGGGGGAAACAAGAGGGGAAAGAAAATAAATCTTGCAGATGGAATCATTTTCTGCTATAGATACAGCAAATTAAATGAAAAAAAAAAAAGGCAAGAAAAAGGGACTGGGCATGCTTTTTATATTCACCAAACAAACCCTATGAACTGCTGCAATAAACAGACTCAGACTGCAACGGTAGACATAAGAAGATATAGATTTTAATATCTTTATAAACATTTTTGTACTGTTGTTTTCTGATGGTAACTTACTGAACAATTGAATAATGGCAAATAAGGAAGATGAATATAGGCATACAGTCAAACAAGTAATATGGAGGTGAATAATTGTGCATTAACAAATAAAAACGGTTCTAAAAATATAACATGAAAAATACGTAAAATAAACAAATCACCAGCAAATTAAAAAGTCAAAAGACTCCTCCTGACAAGAGGAGCAGATAACCCTGTTATCATCATCAATGTCACTGATATTGTTTTTCTGATAGTTATACAGGAAATGATTAATATCAGCACTGCAAGGAGTCCGCATGTCTCCTTGATAGTGGTACAGTTCACATCATTGATACAAACACCATCTTATTGGTAGGTTTAAGGGAGGCACAAAAGCTCCTGAAGTAGGATGTCCTGTATTTATTCATCTCTTTATCCACATTGTATCGCATCTCCTTGTTACTTCAGAAGCGATTGTCTTGGTCTTGAGTCCCCACATCCATGGACAATCACATCAGTTCATAGAGAGGCGCAACTCCCTCAATATGATCCCTGTTCGTCCATGCTCCATTTCATGTATTTTTTTCATCTTTTCTCGATCACGAGTCATTTAAGGTACACAGAAACACATTTTTTTCTCTCAAGTCTT
Organism: Notolabrus celidotus; assembly: GCF_009762535.1. NCBI lineage: Eukaryota > Metazoa > Chordata > Actinopteri > Labriformes > Labridae > Notolabrus > Notolabrus celidotus. Next base: position 23,947,461 of record NC_048285.1, on the reverse strand, counting down.
GTCCTTGTCTTCCTTTTGAAGCTTTAGTGATCAAGAAAAAAAATGTGTTCCACACATTCTCAATGAGGAAGGTTTGTTCTCACAGAGGAGGGATCAGTTCAGCACAACCTCACTGAGAAGCTGAGAAAGCCCCGTTAGACCCTCGATCTCAAAGGCTCCTGTTGGCCCTGCAGCGGGGGGATCTTTCTCTAGGTCCATTTTGTGTCTTACAAAAATCATATGAACAACATCTGACACAAGATATAGACAGACTCTTCAATATTCACAGCTTGATCTCCCAGAGACGCACATTGTTTACCAAGCAAATGAAATCAGGGCATGGCAGTTCTCAATATCTTGAAACAATTAGCAGCTTAATATTCAGTTGCACAGAAGGATAGACGTAGTGTAAATGAGGATGGGAGCAGATCTGTGTGTACAAATGGGATACCAATGAGAGTAGCTAAATGGGCAGAAGAGTTGGTAAAATACTTTTAAAAAAGCCAGCAATGTGTAGAGAGGAGTTAGCATTTGCTACTGCTTCATACAGCGTACAAGCTAACTGGTCGCTCTGTCGATAGCAGTAAAACATCAGCGGCTGTAGATTTGTTTGTGTTGTGAAAATGACACATTCCTACGTCTGAAAAGACTGACATTTTATTGCCATGCAAACACTTCACCTCTTAGCTTAAGAGAAACGTTCTTAAACCCAATTGTTTGACGTGTTAGCACAAGATGCAATAGAAAAATAACAATAGGCAGAAATGGTGAAACAATGTCATCAACTGTCCATTTTCTTACTTTCTTGTTAACAATTTACAAACCGAGCTGAAGATTAAAGCTGAACGGAGCACTTAGCTTTCAGTCTCTGAGCTAACTAGCTAACAAATTGTCATTGTTTGCTCTGTCAGCTCATCCTTAATTTCAGATTTTTTTTTACCAGATTTTGGTCATTGGAGCTCTGGTTGAGTGAAAAAAAAAAACACAAGATCATGAAGAAATGAAATCAAACTGGCAGAAGTGGCAGTGCAAGCTTGGTCGCAGATAATCTTTCTGTCGTTCACTGACCCTTAGTCCCTTCAGTTTTTGTGCTGTGAGTCTTTCTGTTGTAGATGTTTGATGCTTTGATGCCTGTTTGAGTCTGAACAATAAAGCTCCCTACACAACATTTACACATATAATCACACTCACACACACATACATAAATGACACACAGGCCTTGTAGTGCAGGAGCAAGAGAGGGTCTGAGGGCTGTCTTTTGTGATTAGCCAAATCCTCTAAAGGTCAGCGGAGGATGTTGTCAATGTTTGTCGTTAACAAGGCCACAAAGAGGGCAGGGATGTGTAGTAAGGAGTGGGATAACGTTGCCCTGTTGTTGGCTTGCTGAACCCCACTAGGGGGGCGGACAGTGGTCCGGGGAGTGCACTTGTGCTTCCTCCGTGTGACGGTGCCATCTGGGGATGTGTGGTCATGTTTCCCCCCTTCTGTGAAATCTGGGGAGGAATCCTCCTTGTCTGCCATGACCTCCTTTGAGTGAACCTCATTGTCACCCTTCCCCTTGCTCCCCCTGGTACGAGGCTTTGTGCAGTTCCGAGAACGACCAGGCCTTGAAGGCTGGACTAGGTGGGTCTGCCCTCCAGAGCCCACCACTACACCACGATTCATGGACGGATTCACCGTGCCAGATAAATTGTTAGTCTGGGCTCTGGACTCAGAGTTCGGTACAGTCGGCGAACAGTTGGGGAAGTCCTCCTTGCGCAGCTCTTTGAGATCTTTTCCATACATATCAGCTGGGGCCTGGCAGCCCACTGAAGATGTAGAACCTCTGAAACGTTTCAACCATTCCCATAGCGACAGGGCCTTGCAGTCACACGACCAGGGGTTGTCATTCAGGCGCAGGTATTCCAATGCGGGCAGAGTGTCCAGACACTGTCCAGACAGCTGTATCAGGGAGTTGTTGAACAGGTAGAGAGTGGTGAGACGTTTCAGATCATGAAAGGCCAGGCGGTCAACCCACTCAATCTGGTTTTGGTGCAGGAGCAGTCGGTCTAGGGCTCGAAGCCCTCTGAAGGTGTTCTGGTTGACGCTCCACAGACGGTTCCCATGCAGGAACAGATGGCTCAGGTTGTGGAGGTCCATAAATGTGTCATCCTGCAGGAACTTCAGATGGTTATCCTGGGGAAGCATAAAGAGCACACAATCACAACATTATATGCATCTTGTTTCCACATAATAGGAAAAGATTTTGTGAATCAGAGGTAGTTTCAATCTGTGATCATCTGTGCAATTTAAAATTCCGAATGAATGAACACAACAGGCTGCGCAGTGTACTCCAGCGGGAGGCATTCCTAAGATGCACTGTCCATCTGACTTACTGCATGCCCTACTGCCTTCTGAAAACTAGCAAGCAGTGCTGAATGAATAATCATGATACTGAACTGTCTGAGCAGTGATGTGTGGAACAATTTTGGCTTAGACACCATAGATTAAAAACTTCAGATAAAGGTAAGGCTGTTTGCTGATGTAAAACAAAACTGCAAGCTTGTCACTCAAAGCAATGAGGAAGCAAAGACATTAATTGACCTGATGGTAATTCTGCAATGTAATTTAGAATAAGGCTACATGGTTTGTTTTGGAATACATTTGCATAAATCATGTCTTAGTTCAAATTTTGTTCTTTTGGAAAAGAAACACTCAGAGTTTTGCTGTACAAGGAATACAAGTTTTTCTATCTCTAGTTTACCTGTAAATAAAGGTACTGCAGGTTTCTGAGGCCTTGGAAGATGTTATTAGGGAGTGAACTGAGCCCACAACGGTACAGGTGCAGCGCATTAAGCCGACTCAGCCCGTGAAAGGTGTCTTCAGCCAGAGAGCGTAGGTGACGGTTGTCTCCCAGGTCCAGCTCCTCAAGCAGCGTGAAGCCGTGGAAGGTGGAGGGCTCGATGTACGTGATATTGTTGGAGTAGATCCAGAGAGTGACCGTGTTGGAGCTGAAGTGACCCCGAAGTAAGCGATGGATCTTATTGTTCTGTAAGAAGATGCGCTCACTGTCAGGAGGAATGCCTTCAGGGACAGACAGGAAGTTGTGGGCTTGGCAGGAGACTGTGCTTGGTGCAGTGTAGCAGATACAGTGACGGGGGCAGGACCAGGAAAACTCGAGTCCACAGAGAACCAGCAGGAACTCCAGCCCGCAGCCTGCAGTCAGCACACACAGACACAGACAGGGAAAGAAAAAAGGAAAGCATATTGAGTACAGGGTCATGTCAACTGCATTGATTTTGCTTCTTATTTTTTAACACTGGAAAAGGAAGAAATGACAGAAACTTTCAGCTTCTGCATGATAACACGCCTCCAAAAACAATGCTAACAAGATTAATTTAAGTGGTATGTTTACCATGTTCTTCATCTTAGCTTACATGCTACATTTGCTAAATAGCACAAAAAACAAACAAGAAATCCTGTGGCTGATGAGAATAAGATCTGCGGGTGTTTTAATAAATGTCAAACTTGCAGATATAGACAACATAAAAGTCACCTTGGTCTTCAAGTTTCACAGAAATCAATGTTATAGTTGTTAGGTATGACACTCTAAACCACAAAGATCAGCGTTCTCTTTTTAGAGTTTTATTTTTAGGCATTTTTGCCTTTCTCAAAGATGGGACAGTGGAAAGAAATCAAAAGAGAGAGAGTGGGGAGTGACATGTGGAAAATGGGCCCCAGGTTGGAAATGAACCTGGGTTGGCCGCTTCACTGCTAAAGCCTCTGTACATGGGGCGAGCGACCTAAACTGGCCAAACTGCTTCCCCAAAATACCAACTTTCAAGAATAAATGACGCAAAATCTTCGGTTATAACTACTAGGGCGCCCCCTGCTGACCGATTATTTGCAGATTTGGACAAACTCATGTTTCAGAAAAGCTTAATCAAGTAATCTGATACTGACCCACCAGGACAGAGTTCAGATCTAAATATGGATCTTTACACTGTTGGTCTCTTTGCCACTTTTTTTGTCATCTTAAAGTTGGCTATGACCTTCACATTGGTGGGACCTTTATACTAGCATAGAATGAAGAGATAGAGGTAATAAATTGTGTGTTGGTATTTTACCCAGAAGATGACACTCAGAAGCCAGCGACCATAAAAGAAAGATGAATACAAAGGAAGGTGGACCATACTAGTGGTGCAACTTTTTGACAGCATTCCTCCTTCATTGGGTCAAAAGTATGCATTTAAAGTAAACTGTGATCAAGTGAGGGTAGTGGCCTCATAATTATGAACTCTACCGGAGGCCACACTCGACTACCATACTAGGTACCGTACATGTACGTGCAATAGCTTGCAGCATGGTGAAAGCAGGTAGTACTAGAAAGAGCTACACAGCTGTGCAGAAACTTCAAGTTGCTGAACACAAGTAAGCCTTCATGCAGACTCACAGTTGAAGCCTTTTTCCCGCTGTGAGCCTTCGGGCTGCATCTTACTACTGCGACTTATATTCCAGATATTATGGTAATTCCAATCTGCTTCATAACCACAATTTTGTCATGAGCTTAAATTTGGATTCTAGGTAACATCAGAATATTTGCTGCTTAGTAGTCTGTGTAATATTTCCCCCGTTATTGCATGTCTGGGCATCACATATGGACCTCCTCTGACACAGTTTATTGCCCAAATCCATGGAGTGTATTTAGGCCCACAATGAGCATTGAAGAGAGCTAACAATAACACCTGCTCCAGTGAGTCACAAGATTTCTCTGTAAAGCTGATTGGATCTCTGGTGTAATACTTGCCAGATTCGACACATATGCAGCTATTTCGGTTATTTCACACATTCCGGTATTCATCTACCTTTGGGACATGTGCTATTAAGAGCCCTATCCCTTCCCTGAGTCCATTGGCACTACTTTGCAGAGAGTAGAAGTTGTGATCAGTCTTTTTGTGTTGTTAAATGGGCCGTGGAATGCTTATTTAAACTTGTAGTAAGCTGCTCTGAGGCGCTTTCTGATCAGTGACATGATTCCCCAGATCCTTTAGACGGGAAATGTGACTTATCCACAGTCTCATCTGAAATGAGCACAACTCCCAGCCCATCATGAATGCTCCATCTGACAAACCCCTGGCTGTCTTCTACTCAATTTATTATTCACAGCGTGGTGACGGCCTGATTCACTGCCCTCCAATCGATACGCCTCTGTTGCCTTTTAACTCGCCCCGCAATCCTGGGTCCTTTATGCTGGAAATTCAGGAGCTGCAGAATTACTCTCCACCAAGAGACAAGCGTATTTATCTAATATATTTTCTTGCCAAACTGTTGCTAAGCTGTGACATTCAGCGTCTGACTCCACTGACCTTTTGCAGTAATTCTCTGTGTCTAGTTGCAGAGCCGGAGCATGAAGCGGTGTGTGTCACCTGAACAGAAGTGTGCTCTCCCGGGCACGGATCTAATCCTATTTGTTAAGCCCCACCACTGGGCAACAATGGGAACGCATGCATCCTCCCAAATCAGAAATGTGCCCAATAAATGAGGCGATTCTTCACGGTTGAACACTGTCAAAAGCCTCAACGTGAGTATTTATGTGTGCTGGAATGCAAGTAAATACATTGTGCAGGAGACCATGACATGTCATTGGCACACTACTACAGGACTTTGCTTTACTTAGACTCTTCTTATAATGCTGTGACCTCAGTACATGGATCCTTTGTTTATTACTGGCAATTTTTCACACTCTCAAGACCAAACAAGAAAGCTGTTTGAGTCCTTTCTCGCCATGCAGATCTACTTAGCATTTCCACATGTCGAGCATGACACCCAGTGACTGAGTAAATAGACACCAATGTTTTCATTTTGCTCTTTGGAAAGATGATTTCCTTTATTTATCAAATAAATAAGCAAACATAGACTGAGATTATTTCCAGCAACTCATTAAGGAACATTTCAGCAACCGGCAGGCACTTAAGATGCCACGTTATTTGGTTTGAGGTATTTGACGTTATTGTATTAGGCTGCTGACCCTCAAAAATAAAGCAGTTTTATGAAAAACAAATACAATTTTGCTCTTACATTTGTTCAGGGATACCAACGATATCAATCACAGGCCTTAACAGGACTTCATCCACCAGGTTCCATTATTCATAAAACTGATCCTCCGCTCACTCCAGTGATTATATTTTTCCAGGCCTTAAAGTATTTCCATTAAAGCTTCACTTCATGCATGTCAATAGAATTACAGTAGCAGATTTCTAACAGGAAAATGATCCAAGCCGGCGAGAGATAGACAGTGATAAGTGTGATACACAGGCAGAGCGAGGGAATGTAGATGCTGCCGAGATAGTGAGACAATTTGAATCAGTGATCTGCTAATCACGTTGGACACATCAGGATGCGCCTGCTCTGCTCTCGTTCTCCTCATCTTGTCAGGACAAAGTAATAGATTCTTTACCCTGCTTAATCCACTCTTACAAAATGGCTGTTTTTTTCTGTGTCGCTAAATTTGCAGAGAAAACCAGTGAGACAAAAAAAACATGGCAGATACTAGGTGTAATATCTTTCTCTTTTCCTTCCCTGTGAACAAAATCTTTTAACTCCATCCCTGATGAGGCTTTAGATGATGTGAATTTATGATGTGAGCACTCTTTAGATACTCAAAGTAGCTCATGCACTCTCTCTCTACATGCAGATTGAGTGACGAGGGAGAAGCAGACACCGCTTGTCTTGTTTTCAACCACGCTGAGGGCATGTGTGCTCTCTTTTGAAGCTGGCAGAACACGCACTTCCACTGGAGACTATAACACCTGCTAACTCACTGATCTCAGCACCGGTGGGTTCACATCTCCAAACACTACTTAGAATACAGGTGTTAACGTAGAAGCACATGTGTATCAACACAGCACTGTGTCCCAGAAATACTACATGAGGTTTAAATCAAGTATGAATGTTTCAAATCACTGCAAACTTACAAAGGCATGTGCTTTCAGGCAACGACACTTGAATCAAGTTTGGGAATGAATAAGATGGATCATGTTGGTTTGACAAGCATAAAAGGCTGAACGAGTCTTGTTTACAGAGCTTTGAAAAGGGCAACTTGTTTCCATCACGTAGGAATAAACAAGTATTGTGTAGGACTGCTGTCCCCAAATGAAAAAGTAAGAAATTAATGTGTCATAACTGCATTGTGCACACACACAATAAGCCATTCAGCTCAAATTGTATTATATAAATAGCTTTGGACACAAAGGAGCATATACATGCCAATAGTGCCTATTGGAATTTGGCAGAATAAAGGAGAGGCTCTGAAAGGGAGATAATGTGTTTTTGGAAAGGAAGCAGCGCAGCTTTTTCTGAGCTGTGTATTAACACTCTCTTCAAAAAGTCTTTCACCTCCAAGTCTCTGCCCACCCAACCCCCCATTCTCCTCCCTAATGATTAGCGATGACAGATGCTATTGATAGCCAGAGAATCACGTTTGACCCGACGAACCCGTCATCAGCAAGTTCCTTTTTTTCTTTGTGGGTGTAGAAACGGAAATAGATAAATAAATGAATACAACACAATGGCCTGGGTCCCTTGACAGACTGCTGAGTGACTGTGTAGAATATCAGTGAAGCATAGTTCACACCAGATTTGCCCTCATGAATAACACATCTCTGCTAATAGGAGGGAAATGGTTCATCTGTAGAGCTGCGTGACTCTGCCCATCATTAGACTGGACAAACTCAATTTCCTGTGTCTCTCCAAAGACCTCAATAAGCACCTTGGCGTTTCGCTCCTGCTGTTTCTAAATAATGCCTCTGCTCACTCTGCACTCTGTTTACAGTCATGTTCATGCAAACCCTGGTTTCTAATGTTAAAGCAATGCAGTGGATTATTGACTTACTGGCTCATTCTTCTGAGGAGTATTGTTTGAATGTAGGCAGTGTCAATATCACCCAGTGGAGCTGAACGTGCTGTCACTGCTGTTACATAGAGAGGGGGAGTTAAGGGTGCTTCAGCACCTGCTCTTCTGCTCCTGACATCCAAAGTGCCCTTTATTCTGTTTTTTAAAAATGTAATTTTATTTATTTTGAAAGGGCAGGTATGAGAGCGTGTTTTTTTGCCCCTTTCAAGAAAAACAAAATAACAATGAGAGTAACTATGCCACAGATAAAAATGTTGGCAACCCATAGTTGATGCCACATGCCTTTCACCTGAGGTCATCTGATGGAAAGATGAGGGATTTATTTACTGGTAAATATCTGTTCTGCTTTAACACCAAACATCTCTGTCATATGTAACACAGCTGTCAGAATGAGCCTAACTTACTTCATTTACTGTGTTGAATATGTTTCTCCTGACATGTATACCTCTTATATGTATATGTTTAATAACTAACACACTGTACAAAATGGAATAATCCATCAGAGATGAACGTAATGTTTTTTGTAAACTTTGAATCATGCATCAATGGGCGAAAACTTTCAGTGTACTTGGCTTTAACGGACAAAGCAGGACATCTTATCTTTATGTAAATAATGTTTTTAACAAAATATCTCATCCTTTTTACCTTTAAATTTAACATTTATTAAAAAACATCTTCCATGGAAAATAAAAAAAGCATTATAGAAGAACCCAGGCTTAATCCCTGGCTAGTGGTGGGTAGCTGAGCTGCAGCTTAGACACGACATATGGTCGTCATTGTGGGCCAACAGTAATAAAATCATTAATAATTTCCTTGACTGGTAAGTAATTCTGCAGCCAACTAATGAGGGGGATGACGTTTAGTCAACTGTACGCACATAGAAATATTCAATCTTTATACTGATGGTCTCATTTGCTTATGTAAGTTAAGGGCATCACATTTAATATTACTATAATGCATAACAAAAAATAAAATAAAAATTAAAAAAAGCTGTTCATTTAAAAAAATAAATAAAACCTTTGCAGTTACGACATGGTCCCTGTTTTTGGCCATTTGTTTTCCTGTTATCCCTTCAAGAAATGCTTGATTGAACTTTATAATACTTTTCAACGTCTCTATATAAAATCAACCCAGTGTAAACAGCAGAGGAAAAAAATAAACAACTTGTCAGTCATTTTCTCTTCTCTATTCCAGTGTTAGTATTCAGTACAGCTGATTTGGTCGATGTATCTGTACATTGACAGCTAGTTTTTTAAAAGTCTTGCTTACAGCACGTGTCTTCACTACAGGACTTTGTTATTGTGTTCAGACCATTTAATATACAGGAAAAAAATCAGACAATATTAACAATTCAATGCTTCACAAAGGCGTAACATTTAAGGGGAGATAAGTTTTACATAAAATCGTTTCCTGTTTAAATTAGTTATATAAGACTTGTTTTCACAGTCATCCTCTGAATAGAACATCAGCTTCTGACATTTCCAGTGCGGGTCAATGATTGCATATTTATTTTAATTAACAATGTGGGAACAAAAGCACAAATTCAAGTGTTTATTCTTAAAGGATGAAGAAACAGCAATAATGGCACAAACGCAAGCTGTTTTCATTACCATTTTTAAAGAATGTCTCTGTTGACTTGTTAAAAGCACTGATTACTGCCATTATTCTCTGACTGAACAACAAACTCACACACCAACACTCCTGCCAGCAGCCGTGAGCGGCAACACTTCTGCCTGGGAATATTTGTTTTTCGTTGTTGTTGTTTTTTTTCCTTCACAGCCCTCTGCAGAATGTTATAGATTTTGTCTCATTTGCCATGCCCCGGCTCCACTGCAGGCAATATTGCCTCATAAGGTTCCCTGACTATTCTGCTAGAGAGTGAAACGAAAATGGGAGAGAGAACAATGACAATGCTGAGATCTCTTGGAAATGCAGAAGAAAAAAAGAAATATATCAGAAATATATCACGTTGCGGTTAAATTCCTCTGTTGCAGAGGCATCAACAAACTGAGAAATTGCTGTGTGTTTCTCTCTCTCTCTGTGTGTGTGTGTGTGTGTGTGTGTGTGTGTGTGTGTGTGTGTGTGTGTGTGTGTGTGTGTGTGTGTGTGTGTGTGTGTGTGTGTGTGTGTGTGTGTGTGTGTGTGTGTGTGTGTGTGTCTGTGTGTGTGTGTCTGTGTGTGTGTGTGTCTGTGTTGGCGCAGCATCATAACTGGTCTCATCTCATATCTAATGCTTTCACAATGGGAAGAAATTAGGTCACAAAGAACTGGTTGTGTAATTTGTGTAAACAGAGAATTTACAAAATAATCAGGGTGTCTTCCTGATGCTGAGTGTGAGCAGTCATTTTGAAAATCCTCATTAGACTTTCCAAAAATGATTCTCTGCCTCTTTCTCTCCATCTTTTCTTTTATGATTGATATCGATTTTCTTTGAGAGAAATCGATCAACTTTTACCTTGATTCACCTCATCACTCTACCTCATAATAAAAACTTTTATTCTTTGAAGATTCAGGATATTGGAAAAATGCTCAGACACTGACATCATAATTCTGCTCAGACCGGTACTCCATGGGCTGTTCAGATTCAGTTCCTTGATCTGTGTCCCTAAATAGTGTGTGCTGTGAAAGTGTAGTGTGATGCAATACGATACGGTATTATATGATACAACATGATATGTTGTGATCTGGGATAACTTGATTTGATTCAATTCGACATACAATACCATATGAATTTGGCTTTTTCCAGTGCTGCACACATTCAGCTGCCTTCAAAGTATGCTCTCTGTTTCTACCAATTCATTATGATTTCCATTCTCTAGTCAGGTTGGCTTCACTTCAAGGGCCAAACTGCTCCATGTTTGTTTTCATTGCCGTCCTGTCGAGACAGAAGGGCAGAAATAGCGGAGAGAACAGGTGAGAACTGGAGCCCAGTCACATAGCAGGTTGGCAAGCAGAGTGCCAAGTCATGTCGGGGTTAAATGGACCAGCGTGTTCCCTACTTTATTGATATTTATGTCAGCTAAGAGCTGTTTGATGGCTGTTTGATATTGTGAGCAGCAGGGGCGGGTCAGTGAGGTAGCCCTGTCGATAAATCTCATCAGATTCACAATTTGGGACCGGACAAAAAGAGAGAAAAAGAAAGTTAAAAAAAGAAGTGGTGATAAACCGTCTGTGAAGAAAATTCTAACTGAAGTTTCTCCCACCTGCAGACAGTCACTGCTGCAGAAAGATGAGGATCTCATTTCTAAAAGTGCCTTTCAAACACATAAACAACATATAAAAGTGAGCAAGCTAACTAGAGGAAAGTTCGGCATGAAAGAGGTAGAGATGACGTGAGTGACAGCAGTGTTTCTCAGGATGAGGAATCAGAGGGGCTAAAAATAACTCTGCAAAACATGCGGCACCATATGGAGCATGTACAGAATAAAGCAGGGATTTGTGATGTGTGCAGGTGAATAGAGCTCATTTATTTTAAAGATGGAGCTGCAGGATGCTGGGAAGCATGCAGGCAGGGAGGAGGTTTCTGATGGCTGAGCGTCCCACAGATGTGTGCTACCTACATTTTAATTAACAAGCTTAATGGATGTCTAGAAGGCGCTAATTCCACTTGCTTACATTCACTGGCGCATCTGTACCCGCTGGTCCTTCACACCCTCACAGCATTCTGTTGAACGTTTATAAATGTCACACGGTGTGCATGTAAACCCACTTCCATCCATGCACAAATATACACCGGCACAATCACCAAAATCACCGCTGTTGGGGGCAAGACTATCAGCCACCAACTACATTCATTCATCATGACAGCACAAAGCCAAATGATTCAAATATATTGCACTCCCTGTGGCGGTGTAGCACAGCGCAGACCAAACTAAACTAATGGCTCTGCAAACTGATATAAATCATCCCAGTGTATCCATATGTAGTTCCGCAAGTGATATAGAGCGTTTATAATGCAATTCCCGTCAGTGGAGTGGCTAATAATTTTCTTTCATGGTTGAAGGTATTTCATATAATGCAAAAGCTCTTGAAATGCATGTCATGAGTAATGTTTACAGTCTGTTTCACAATATACAAGTTACAATCAGTGTCATCTTATATTCTGGAGGCATTAACTGTCCTGCTAGACCATGTCATTATCACAACAGGTGGAAAATTCCAGCAAAATGTATTTAATGAATATACAGGAAAGACAATTTTCTCCTTTAACACCCTCGGTGCTGTACATTTCTGTAAAATTATTCTTTGTGAATTGATAATGTCTGCAAATTTTACACTTAACCAATCAGCAGATTAAAGCTGGGGTTGGTAATCAGATTTAGATACACTTTTTGTTATACTGGTTAAAATGATCTATATGTCCTGATGGCAATCAATACATAATGTGTTCATAAAAAAGAGCGAAGAAAAGCTGCTATCTACAGCCAGAGTAAACCTGGGAAAACAACAACCAATCAGCATTTTTTGGCTGCCAAAATTTTAAACCATTCAAATCCCGTCCTGCCGTTCTGCCCGCCTCCTGCACGTACATTTCCCCGTCTCCTGCCTCTGCTTCCCCTGACTCTACTGACTGCCCCTCTCGCTCGACCTCGGGCCTGTCCCCTCTGACCAGATGAGGTGCTTTGCTCAGGACTGTAGTCCGGATCAGAGTCTAAAAAGCTCTCACCACGGGGGCTCTGACAAGCAGAAGAATTAATGACATTTATTAAGTCCGACAGAAAATGTATATGTATCTGTAGTGATGACGAGCCGATTCGTGAACACGTTGAGCTTTACTAACCGGTCACTGTCGACCGTGAGCACGACAACCAACAAAACAACAATCAATGTTTGAATGAATGAAGAACTTCTTCTCTTGTCTCTCCTCTCTCCAGCTCACACACTCTACACCTCTCCTGATGCATTCACTCACTGTCAACACTGTAGGAATTAAGAACATCTACACTGAACACGTTTAACAAACAGTAGAGCTGTTACAGTTTTATATGTGTTATAACTTTTCTCCTGATATCGTGCCACTGGTACAACTGGATAATGCTAGAATGACAGTTGTGAGTACTAACAGCAGCCATATTTATTTTTGTTTTTAACTTTCACTATGATAATGTTTTGGTGAGGACCGCTTTTGAATCAGCCAGCGGCGCTCGTGCATGTGAGTGGGGGTTGGGTGGGGTGGGGGCGTCATTTTGGAGGAGCTCTGAGGGAGGAGGGGAGGGGTTAGAAGGAGTCCTGAGGAAATGCTACATTCAAATTCATGCTAGTTTTCCGAGACTGCCAACCCCAGCTTTAATCACAGCTCAGGTTCCTCACAGGTGTTTCATAGTGTTTATTTTATTGTGAGTTGAATGTTCAACATTGTAATACCTCAGGAATGACAAATGCTAGCAAATGCTCCTGAAGATAAAAATACAGTTGGTGGTTACATTTACGCTTTTAAATAAATTACAAAAATGACTAAAAAGTAACTAGCATAAACTTTAAAGATTTAGAGTGAGAATCTCTTTATCACACACAAAACTGACATGTTTTAACATTAGCTTCAGAAAAAGTTGAATGAATTACATTTAACTGTTGTTGAAACCAATAACTGACTTTTCAAACTTTTTACCTAGCTGTGTAAAATACTCTGTTCTGATTGGTCCAAACCACATGGCAACAGGGTTTTATTCCCGAACATGAAGTCTTTCCAGGTGCAACCTTATCCCAGGCGTCTGATCGGATCAATCCACAGAGCAGAGTCTGGAACATTTCACCTCTACCTGTTGACACTGTGGCAAAAATGCTAGTTTCAGTTAGCATTCTATATGGGTAAACAAAGAGGAGGATTTTTTGATACTACGTTTAAGTTACTTATAGAGAACAAAACTTTTGATTCATGGTGAATAGCTGAGCAGTCACCAGCAAAGAAAAGACAGAGGAGGAAACATCACAGGAAAAGTGAGGGAGCTTCAACAACACAAGGAGCTGAGACTGAGACAACTCCACTCATGATACATAGAATGTAACCCTAATGGGAATTAACTATTTAGTTCGTTCAAGGTCATTTAAGGCTATCTCACAAAGAGCGCAAGACTCCTACAGAACACGCCAATCACATTCTGTCTCGCACATTACAAACACAATTACGGGACTGAGTTCACAGCTTTCAGCAGCAGGCTGGAGTGTTGTCACTCTCCCTGGCTCGTCCAGTCACTGCGTCTTGTTCAATCATGCCCATGTATGTCAGTGACAGAGTGCAGCACAGCCAATCATTGTGTGTCTCTGACAGGGTGACAGCTGAGTTGTTGTGATGCAGTGACAGCAAGCAGAAAGATGGAGTTGGAAAACAGCAAACAGATACAAGTTGAACTGTTTTGACTCCAGTTAGCTTAATAAACGTAGCATGAGGAGAGTATCAGAGAGGGGTTATTTTAAAGAGTAGTAATGCACTGGTGCTGCACTTAATCTAGGAACCACAGAGCCTGGTAACAAGCCTTGTGTCGGCGAGCATCTGCCTTATGAGGAATCAGAGCAGAGCATTGAATCATTAAAAGCTCACCCCGAGCTTTGAAGTTTCTGTACGAGGGGCCAAACAAAATTGTGAAATTTCCCCATGGATTAGTAAATTAATACAGTGTTGGAGAAAATCAGAGCAGAGTGGCCAAAGAAGGAGAAAATGATTTAGTTCTTCTACTGGGATTCCTCCAGTGACACCAAAAATATAGCTATAAGCTTAAGGTTACAATCAGTGTAATAGCATTCTGATGGACCCCACAATTAGTCTCTTTCAGCTCTGCATTTCAGAAACCTGTCCACCTTAACACTATAATCCCTGTTAGGTTGGCCTCGGAGCAGTTTAATGCATGACTTACCTCCAGCTATGTGCTAACATGAATAATTTATCTTGATTCATGAGACAGATTTCCCCTTTCTTTGGTCCTGGGTTGTTATTGTGCTGCTGTTTGGTAATCCACCATGAGTATGGAAAATAAATTGTGTTCTGCCAACTCTCAGACATGTCAACAACCTCCTTTCCACCATGTCATCCCGTTTCCAATATTGTTGTGACTCAAAGTCTCAGTCCTGATTTGGCTACTTCAAACCCCTGGTTAAAATTGCATCATGTTGACGTGTAGAAAATGACATTCTCAAACCTCGGAGACAAATACAACATATTCGCTACAGAACATGCCTCTAAAAGCCTCTGTGCTAAATGATTTAAGAGCTTGCCTGCTTTGCTCCAGAGTCCTCACTGCGGTATATAGACCTGTACCTGTACTGAGAGGTAGCGTTTTCCAGTTCAGCACTCTCAACCTCCAGCTATCCCCTTACATGTTCCTCTTAAAACAAACTGTAAGGTACCCTCCTCAGCAGCAGCTGCCGCCTTGCATACAAACCTCACGCGCCCTAGATTCAGCAGATCAATTATTCATAGCAGGTGAGGGTTTGGTGCTCCGTGTACGTAAAGGGCACACACACACACACACACACACACACACACACACAAGCACACACACATGCACACACACATGCAGAGAGTTTCAACGGTCTCAACTAATGGTTTCAAAGAGGTAAGAAGAAATGTGAAATCAAGCAGAAAAGTGTGCGAGGCAATGGCAATGTATTGTGGTTCATTAGTCAAAGAGACAGAGAGATGACCAAGTGAGGAGGATTCACTGTGTACACAGTACCGGCCTGTGCATGCTTACAGTGCAACTCATTAAGTAAATACAATGATGCGAATGAAGTGTGTTATATAGATGCCCGTGGATTCAAGCGGTACTATAGTACCATGTTTACAGAGCGTAGTATGATTGGATTTATCACCATTACAGTAAAGTCCGCTGTTCACTTCATTCATAAAACATCCTCAAACAACTCCAGCATCATAATCCACTTCAATTCACTCCCATTAACCTTTTCACTGAGATTTCTAGGCATGATAAGACCAATGTGTAACCAACAGTAGTGATGGGAGTTTTTTTGCGGAAAGGGGTCAAAATTAGGGGATGGGTAGATTAAAATTATTTGCCTAAATATTTGTTACTCTTCGCCTATGCCTTTGGAATCCCTGTTTCTTTCTGTATATGTAAACTTAAGGGGACTGCCTTTTTTCCTCTGCTTCTTATTCAGATGTTTATTTGGCAAAAGACAGGACCAGAAGGGAATGAGAGAAATGGTTTTAATAGGGCAGACAGTCATATTTGGTCAGAGCAATAGAATATAAAAGCACTTGAATACAAACCAGTTGGACTTAAACTGGGCAAAACATTGTTAATCGCCAGTTTAATTCAAAATATGCAACTTTGAGTCTTTAATTTGGAAAAAGCTGCATGAAGAAGTGGAGTGGCCACTATATCACACATTGGTTCTTGGAAATGAGAAGCTTGAAGCTTCTAGTAAGGTTCTTTGGTTGCCGCCATCTTTTTTTGGGACACATCTGTTAACATATTCAAACAACAGAGTTGATACCCATGCTCCGTCTATTTCTTGGTTGACAGGTTGCTGGTGACTTTGAAGCCATGCCCTAACACATTTCCTGCTTCATCGCTGGTTCTATTTATATGAAAACTTAAAACTAATGATTAAGACATTAAACTAATTAAGAAAATACTTACCAAGGTAATACATCTATCAGAAAGTATCATGGTTTCTTTATCTAGCTGTCTACAACCTGATTGAAAGCACTCCAGCTTTTTCTTTATTTTTTAAAACCAACAGACTAAAGGCTGATTTATACTTCTGCGTCTCCCCTACGCAGCAGGGGCTGACGCGGACATGAGCCCCACATACTTGTGCGTCGGTGTGTCCGTGTCGCGCAGCAATTCTCCGCTGAAATGCCTGAGGGCAGTGCGGTCTCTCTGATAGCCGGTCGCCTGCTTCCGGTCCCGCTACGATCTCTGTTTACTTTTCCACAGAGTTTCAGAGCGTGTTATGTTAATCTACAGCTGATACATGTTGCGGTTTGTCATACAGACATGATTACATGAAGAATAGAGAGGAGGAGATGAAATACACGGCCGATGTGCGGCCGATGTCTGGGATCCCGGAAGTGTTGTAAATGCGGGAAAGACAAAGCCGCCGAGCGGACCAATCACAGAGCTTGCGGTCCGCGTCGGCTCTACGGGGAGTTACATTTTGGAGGAGGTGCACGTCAGCTACGTGCGTAGGCCACGGCGTAGGTACGGGAGCTATGCGGACCCCCGGCGTAGGGTACGCCGTTGATTCAACGCAGAAGTATAAATCAGCCTTTAGCCCACAAATCTATGAGTTGGGATTTTGTTCTGCAGACACATGAATTATTAGAACTTACAGTACAGAACATACAGTGCAGATAAATGGTCCAAGGCTGGGTTGTGCTGCAGGAGTACTTTGATAACAGATGTTTTGTTTGGCTGTTTTGTTTGCCTTGAGTCTTGGATGCCATTTTAAATCCATTTTATATTGCTTTCAGCTACATTTCAAAGCTGAAGGAGAGACATATATCAGATATTTAAAAGACAGAGTTCTTTAGAAAGACTATTATTCCCACCAATCAAGAGTCCATAGACAAAAATGCATTATTTAGCATAATGAAGGCTTTTCTTTCCTAATCAAAGAGCAACTAAAGACACATCGCCACATTGCCAGATAAACTTTGCACTGGAGCCAGTTCAATTGGAAAGCCTTGGCAGATTGTGCACAGAATTAAAATGTGTGTGTTTTCTTCAGAGAGGGTGGGGGGGAGCGAGGAAAGACGGCAACACCAGAATACAAAAGAGCAGGAGAAAAAGAAGCGGAGAGGGGAAGAAGAGAAGTGGAAGACCTTGATCTTAAGAGAGTAATCCCTTTTCATTAAGTGCAGTTTTTCAGACCCTGAGAGCTTCACCATTGATCCTAGTGTAATGTCAATTCATTAATGTACCGGGCCTCTACAGGGCCTTATCACCTTGAAGGCCTCCAACGCTCATTCACAACAAACACGCTCAGCATTTCCTCCAACTTTCTGTCTCTATAAACGGGGGTTGGAGGGGGATGAAGACTACTGTACCTTAAATTCTCATCAAATCGAATTTAGATCTGTTTTGCTGCTGACTGGATCCCATCTGGGTCCTTCCACTTTTTTAGCCCTGCTGCTCTGTCTTCATTCAGTCCGTCTTGGGTTTCATATAGTGCAGCTCCAGCAGAGAATGATAACTTATCATCATTTCATTCGTTCAATTCTCTGCAGTGTATTAGGGTTGCCCTTGAGTCACTGTTGTGTCTCCATCGTGCAAATGCACACATACCTGCCCCTGTTTTATTGAGTCTGCACTCCTGAGAAATTTACCAGCCTCCATTATGAAATCACTTCAATTTAGAGAGTGTAAAAAGAGGCAGTTCAGGAATATTGCTTGTTATATTAGCAAAAATGGGTGCAGCTAATGTGTCCTTTGCTCATTCAAATAACTGTAGCTCTCTATGGCTCGTCTCAGCCGTTCTTTGCTGCTCTCCACCCCCATGTCATGTCCCCAACTTGCAGTCTAATTGATTCTGTTGTTGTTTCCCTAAACTACAAAGCAGGAGGCTTTGCAGGATAAGACACAGTCACTGTCTAGGTGTGATTAAAGAAAGCCCGGTCTGGCCGTTAGAGATACTACAGCAGCTTATGGGATTTAGTGAGTCACTGAAAAAGCACAACACCAAACCAAAGATTCACTTCAAAGTGTTTCATCACCAAAAACGTTAAAAACATACAACCCAATAAGGAATTTCTTACTCTCATTACTTTGCGCGGTTGTCTGTGTTTTATCCATAAAGAGGAAGCTGAGGATCATGAAGAAGAACTTGATGTTTTTCACAAGACATTTGGGGTGTTTTATCGTGTCATGAATGCTGCTGAAGCTCTGCCATTTGTAGATTTTTTTGCTTCCCTCCTCTCCATTGTAAACCTGAACCCTCTGGAGGCAAACGGCACAAACTACTCAGCTTTGTGAGTGCTTCCCCCTCCCTCTCTGCTGCTTGTCTGCATGCAACTACCACTCACCAGTGAGTGCTCCCAATCCCCTCTCTTCTTATAAAGCCAAGTGCCTCGCTGCAGACGTTGCACAGATAAGTGGTTTATCCCCCCCCCACCCCCCTCCACAGTGATGGCCTGAGACTAATTTTCTTGCATGTAATGACTTGGTCCCTTGAACTTTTCCCAAAGTATGACCAAAGAAGGAGCCTTCCTTTGAATTTTGCACCATGTGAGTCATAAACAACAATGATATGCAGACAAGCAGCTGCAAAAAGGAGATGTCAGGCTTCATCTCAGTTCATATAGCTGGATGATGAAACATGATTCCCTCCAGCGACTCTCCCCACCCTCCTCCGTCTCTCCTTGAAGACGGACAACGAGAAGTAAAGTCAAGGACAGAGCCAGAGCCAGTGAGGAGTTTGTTTACACAAGAAATAGTGAGTGTGGTATTTCAAAGATAGAGGGAGAGGGGGAAATTATGAGAGGGCAGAAGGATGGAGAGGGTATAGAGAGGTGGAGAGGGAGATTAAATGTGTGGGTGAGATGTAGGAAGACAGAACAATAACAGAGGGAAGGGAAACAAAAGAGGCTGAGAAAAATACAACCAATTTCCTCTTTCAATTTCAAACAGAGAACAACAAAAACACTTAAGAACAGCGTTAAGAGTAACCTAATACTAACAGGAGATTGTATCTTTGCTGACCTCCAGTGGTCCCACTTCTCACCTCGCTGCAGTGATGTACAGGTGGACTCCAGGGTCCAGTGACATCACTGTTGGGTGTGGTTAAAGCTTCAACAGACAACGGGCCTTTCCAATTCTGCCCCCACACCCACTTCCACTTCCCCCTTCATTTGTGGGCCCACATGCAGGATCTCCCACATTGACCAAATGTGGGTTTTGGAGCCTCCAACAGTGTCTGCACTGATGCTGGCTCACTGACCATGTGTACTGCCGTTCATCATTTGTCATGGTTGGAATTCCATAAACTAAGATATGATGTATAAACCACTTTCATCAAGATACGAATAACACAATAATGTAAAAGTCTTAAAGTCGACAATATACTTTGAGAATAAGGGGAGTTTGTCCCTGAGCTTGCAGCTGTAGCTGATCTCTCCACCTTGCTGAAGGGAGCTACATTCAGCTGTGGGTGTGACTTACAAAGGGATTGCACTCCCCAGATGAGGGAAAGTGGAGTGGGACCGGTTTGAGAAAGAGCCTATACTGCTTTGATGATAGTTGTGGCTATAAATGAATACATTTAAAAATTTCAGTCAGAAAAGGTAGCAAAACACTGCTCCCCAGTCTTATGTGAAGTAAGTGACTAGTTTTTTAAAACAGTAAATAGTGACATACCTAGCTTAAGTCACTGTAAGTATAAGCATAAACCAAAGCAACAAGAATGATTGCTTATAAATTCAAAATAATGTTTGCATTTTCTGAGTTTTATTTGCATTTCAATAAGGCCCACAGTCTCCTCTCTGTCAGGTGTTACCAGTGCCTCAAACTTCTCCTCTCTTTTGGAGCTCTGCCAGAGGCGGGAAAAAAAGATGCCAAACTTCTTGGGTCAGGTTGACTCAATCCACACCACAGGGACACTGTGGAAACTTAAAACTTCTCAATTGTATTCCAACACCACATGAGGGCTTAAGCCCAAGATCCCTGCAAAGATCCTGGTTGCCAAACTGAGAAAAAAACAACAAGCCAGCTGGGAATGAGCCTCAACTCCTCGAACAGTTGCACAACTCTCACGCAATCTGGACCGACCAAACTATTGCCAAAGCAAATGAAACATCAACCCCTGGACGTCTACAAGAAGAACTCTGTGCTGTTTATCACTGAACCAATACCGAGTGGAAGATTATCTGGGCACTGCAAGCGAGCAAAAACTGAGAAAGGCAAACACTTAGTGAGTGACCAAAGTCTGGCTATCGTGACTGTTGGATAAACCTGGCAACTAAACAAAAACAGACTGAGAGTTCTGCCAGCATTAAGAGCAAAGCTTCCTGCTACACTGCAGCCTGTATTCAAGTGTCAGATTCTTGAATTCTTTACTAAAATAAAACTTCAATGCTTTAATGCAAATTCAATCATTCCTTTTGGGGGAAAAAAAGCTGAAAAATGTTTAGCATGGCTGTAGGAGCCTCAAAGTATGTAAGAACATGTCACAGCCTGAAGGGAAACCAGCACAACAGAGTACACTGATCTTGAAAATCTGCTTCCTCTCTCTGTTTTGTAGTTTATTTATCTTCTTCTATTCTCTAACAATTGAATTTACATCAAATTGTCCCTCATTTTATATCCTATCCACTAACGCAGCGCCTGTTTTATATTCAAACCCAATGTCATCCAGCGTTTCCAGCGCTCAGCATCCTCAGTGCAAAAATGCTCCAAGCGTCAGCTGATTTTATTGAAAACAGATCAACTTTTGGAACCCGCCGCGCTCATCAATGACACTTTTTCATCACTGACCAATCAGAATCAAGAAGTAGCGGGACTTCTGATACCAACTTTGTCAACAACGATGGTGGAGGTTATCATAGTTATCATACTCATTCTTTCGAGGTATAATTTCCAAGTGTAGTGCTGCTACTACATTCAATGAAAGCAAGTATGAAGCTTATAGAGCATTTCAAAACAGACCCAACAGTCACTACTTGGGTAAACTGAAGTTCTGCTGCACGACTTTCGTAATCTAGCAACAGTAAACGCTGAGGAGAAGCGCTCTGAAATTGAGATTATGGGTGCTGCCAGCGCAAAAAATGGGGTTAGTGGACAAAAAAAAAAAAGAAACTACTCTTGTTGTGTGTTTTTTACACGTTATACAACTGCAATAAGTAAGTTTATACTGTAGTCTTTGTTTAGCGATACTTTACAATGACTCTGGATGGCAATGCCAAAAAAGCAGATCTGAATTTGAGCAAACGGATGATGAAGGACTGAGAGACAGAGAAAGAGAGTGAGAGTCAGACCCAAAGCCATCAGAAAGTAGAAACTGAATAAGTTGGAGATTACTCTCTCAGTGTCTGTGCGTGATGCAGGACTCCTTCACAGCACACTGACCAGGCCTAATAAAGCACCCCTGCCTTGCATATCTCCCCACTGGGGCTATTATCTTCACACCTCTGTGCCCTCAGCATCACAAACGTTACCTCTTCACCATGTCATCCCCTCTCCCCCACACACTCTGCTCCACCCTCAGGCTGCATTGTTGCTGAGGCCGCTGCGAAAGGTTAAACTGGGCCCCAGTCAACCATGGGAGGCTATAATGGTGAAAGCTGAAAGTCAAACACGGAGAGTTTGCAGAAGTGATTCTTTCTGCTAAATTCACAGAGTTGACAAAAAAACTTAATGTGTGTTTAGCACTTTAAGGGGATTTCATTTAGTTTGTGAAGAGCAAATAAGAGATAAAACTGCAGTACAAACAGTGAAATGTCTCAACATTGGTCTAATGCACAATTAACAGAGTCTAACAAAATGAATGTTATTTAAGTGTAATGTATTTTGCCCTGTCTCATTCCTAAGTCATCAAATGTCAGCTTGGTCAGTGGCCCAGTTTGTTAAAATATGAGGATGTCAGTGACTTTGTAGCATCGTCTCTGGAATCTGTCCTCTAGCCCAGGAGCTCCCAAATTCTTCAGCCAGCCGCCATCACAGCTACTTGAGGCGGTTAAATGTTGCTCACAGCTGCATTCAAGCACTAATAGGCCATCCAAAAAAACAGACATTAGAGAGGAACAGCCAAATGGCCATAATGTGATTTTATAGTCAATTCAAAGAGGCTAGAAGCAGAGTAATCTCATGTTTAGACTACAGCAGTTAATGGACAAGCAGACACCCTGTGAGTCTGTGCGTTTCATACTGGTTGAAGATACTTTACTTAGCCGGTCTACAGAACATTATTCTACCTATGTGTGCTTGTCGCTGTGTGCCCTGTGCTGCTGTGAATCAACTTGCTAAAACTGTTGATGTTGTTAATCTGTCTTCATCACCTCAGGGTTCATGTGGCAACAAAGAAAGCAGAAAACTGATTACACATTTCTTATTTGCATGATTATATTCAAAATCCAGCTTTTATTTTGTATGTGTCTTTACAAAAATGGGTAAAATACAGAGCTTTAGTTCATTTCAATTTTTTGTTCCTCAGAAGGCATCTCATGACCTCCACTCTGGGAACCACTGCTCTTGCGTCTGTGGCATGGTCTAAGACAGGTGACATAGGGGCAATACTAGCAGCAAAGTGGTTGGACAATACTACTCAGACTACACTCCAACCACCAACACTAAACCTAAGAATGTGTCCCTGGTCTAGATTCTGCCCCATATTCAAGTAAATCAGGTTAACCATGACTCTAGTGACTCACATTAGCCAATAACTGGCGGACCTAGGTATACCTTCATGTGACCCCCCCTCCTGCAAACATTATATATGTTTGTAACCAAGCCTTCTCCTGAAAACCCAACAAAATGTTGCTTATTTATTTTGCCATCCTTATAGTTTCATTTGGAAAGTCTAATTGGACGTTGCATTTGTTATTGCTAACTGAACTGCAGAGCCCTGTAAGTGCCAAACTGGCTGAAGAGCAACACTCACATCCCCACAGTTTGAAGCTTAGAGCGGCAGTCCAAGAGCTGAGAGACGCAGTTGGCAAGATTCTATATTTTACTTACACAAATTTTATGAAAAGGTGAAAACCAACGATGAACTCCGTTACAGTAGGGTACTGGACTGCTTTTGCCATGGGCATGGTAGTTTAATTTGAAACAATTCCACAAAAAAATTGTTTTTCCAGGATTAACATCTTGAGTAACGAGTGAGCTTCTGGCTGTATGTGAAAATAAGTATGAAAGTTTTGATCAACTCAACACCTTCTTACATTACACAAGGACAAATCATAGTTGGTTTAACTTTTATGATGTTGATGATAAGAACAACATACAGTAACTTCAGCCTTGTTCTTGAAGGTAATGGGAGGCATCAAGCATGAGGTTTAGCACTATGTTGATCTTTTGTGCTGGCCCTGCAATCAGAACATGTCTCTAATCGGGGCATTTGAAGGCTTTTAGTTGCATGTTCTGTACATTTTCTTCAATCCAACCTTCTGCTTGTTATGTAGAAAAACATCTTAGGAAGTACAGTTTCCATCAAAAGAAACAAATGATTATATTTTCTATCAAATGTTTTTCTTTTACAGTGAATTTGTCGTACAAAAAAAGATGAAGCAACACAGTCAGGCATTAAAAGAGCCAGTGTTCAGTCATTAAAATCTCTCAGGACCATAACATGGCATGATACAAAGTTAAAGTTAGAAAATCAGCCAGTGCTTGATGTTTTTGGAGATGGCTCTGGATGTTCGTCTTCCTTACTTCCCTTGTGGAAATGCCCACTATTCTTTACAGAGAATTTTCAAGAGTGGAATAAAACACATCAGGCTGCATTGTAAATGGGATGAGTGGGTTGGCGCGTAGGCAGTGTTGGGGTAGAGAACTGCGTGTGTGTGTGCGTGTGCGTGTGTGCGTGTGTGTGTGTGTGTGTGTGTGTGTGTGTGTGTGTGTGTGTGTGTGTGTGTGTGTGTGTGTGTGTGTGTGTGTGTGGAGGGGGGTATTATGTGCAGTATCTTTGCTGGTGGGACTTATTAATACACAGTATGTGGTTATCTTGTCTCGAGACACAGTGATTAGTACATTGTTAAGGATAATTGGAGGTAAAGGATTGTGAAAATTTCATGGTATGATAATCTAACAGGAATATCACACATAATGCAGTTTCCAGGCTCTGTGTGGAGCGTAGCTGGGATCCCCTCACAATGCAGCAGGCTTTAAACAATACTTTCTGTGATGTGCAGATTCAGATTTCGAACTCCCACGCAGCAAGAGTCAAAGTAATACATCTCACATTTATAGTTGTTTAAAGGGAGAAGAGACTCGGTGGGTAAATGAGCAGTTTATGCAAATGTACCTACTCTTATAACAAACCTTTCTCTCTCTTTAAAAATCATGTGCTCCACTACAGGGTCTAATAATCCTTACAGTTAGGATTATGATGAAATGCAGTGTGCACTATATCAATGGTTATCAATTTCAACATTTAATACTTTATGTGCGCTGTATTAATGCTAATTTCACATTACTGAAAATCTATCATACAATTGTCCAGACTGCAGTAATGAATGTAATCTTTCTCAGACACATAATTTGATCTTCTCTCTGCTGCAGAAACTCAGTCAGCACTTCATCAGACACCTCTGTTCATCAAGCACTGGACGGTTGTCTGTTACTATCCAGTCTAAGACAAATTCAAGTTAATCTGGTGCACTTAGAAGCTTCTGTAGTGTTATTTGTACGAACCAAATGATTGCATTCATCACAACAAAAGTCATCATCTGCTGGGTGCATTTCAAGCCTTTAATGAAAGCTATAAGAGGAACTGTGGACCTGATCATCATGCTGTCAGTCAGGCAAGGTCAGCTTGTTC
This sequence comes from Notolabrus celidotus, assembly GCF_009762535.1. Lineage (NCBI taxonomy): Eukaryota > Metazoa > Chordata > Actinopteri > Labriformes > Labridae > Notolabrus > Notolabrus celidotus. The sequence goes on along the minus strand of NC_048285.1, from coordinate 23,922,158 downwards.
CTTGGCCTTAAGTTTTAAAATATGACAACCTAGGATAACTCTTGCATTTGTTTTGTACCTTCAGGGCTCTACGTCCAGTTAAGTGATAGATGTTCAAAGTAGGTTGGACTTTAAGAATAAGGCAATCAAGTAAGCTGTTATAAGCAACATCTGGTTGGATTTACATGAAGGTAGCTGACGAGGGTTTCACATTTACAGTAATGACTTTTTGGGGTTGTGAGCAGCTTGTAGTTTTAGGCACCAAAACTATATGGCAAAGTTCCAAAAATATGTATTGTTTTTGGTCTCAATAACTACTCAAGAATATCTGCCAGCTGAATAACTAACTGACTTGGGTGGCCCAGTTTGGGTGCAAACTTATGCTGGGGTGACATGAAGTATATGTTGATTTATTTACCCTTTATGTTTCCTCTAATCTAATCTACTTTGACTTCTACATTAAAATATTACACAGATGATATATTCATGTGTGTTATATCCTGTGACTTAAAAAGCAACAAAACAGTGTGGAAATGTTTAAATCTTCCTTAGTATGATTTTTTAATTACTTAAAATCTTTGAATACTAAAAAGGAGAGCAAATTCCTTCCCACTAACTGTCCAAAAAACATTTATTGGCAAAGTTGGTCCAAGGTGCAGGAGTTTGCTCGCAACCTTTCATCAGCTGATTCCTCTCCTACACACCCATCTTATGAAAGAGATGTGTGAAGTATTTCTCTACAATTTTAAGTGCTGACAAAAGGAAATGTGCTGCATTTAACTGCAAAGAAAGCACTTAAGCAGCTTGTAACACACTCCAAATAGTGGATTTCAGCATAAGAAAATAGTAGTTCAGGATTTTGTGGCAGCACCTAGGGTGTCCAATCAGATTTCAGGGCAGGGGCGGCAGGGGCGGCAGGGGCGGCAGGGGCGGCAGGGGCATGCCACCTTTTGCCACCCCTCTAGTCATGCCCCTGTGCATCTGATGAACCATGCATGACAAGCTAATGTATGTCTTCTACAAAACCATTGTACTTGCCTAACATAACCGAAGTACATGCCTTTCAAAACCTAAAAAGAAGTCATCTTATTAAAAGACCTCAACATTAACTAATTGTGTCACACAGGAATTAAACCCATACTCCTGGATTAAAGTATCATGGCTGATGAACCAATCTATCCAAAACCGCAACCCCAAGAGGCCTTCCACGCTTTGCACACATCATCACCTAGATTTAAAGTCTGATCAAAATCTAATGCAGGAGAACAGAACAGGGGTCAAGGCTGTGTTGGGTAGAGGTTTCATCAGGTTTATTAATGAGAGACATTGCAAAAATAAGCCACAACTTCAGAAATCTACTGCATTCAATGTTACATTCTAAATGGTGCATGAAGTCCACCACCTTTTTTTCCCCCAGCTATGTAAACCAGTCAGAAATGGGGAGAGGAGGAGGAGGCACTGACTGGAATCTGTCTCCTGAAATAACCTCAAACTGTTCAAACGTACTCAGAAGGTGTTCATTTGTAAAGAAAGCTCAATGACACATAAAAGGAACTGATTGAGAAAATGGTTTCCGGGCTCACGATGATGTAATCCAACAGTTAGTGCAAAATGTTTGTGAAAGTGTTTTTACACCGTGTTTGAAACAAATTCATATTACGTAACGAAAAGAAAGGAAACTTTAACTTTTCCACAGAGCTTGCTAGCAGCCATAGACTGGCACTGATCTGGCAGCCACAAAGCGTCTGTGCTAGACCCAACTCACAGCGGGTCAGCTGGTGCCAGAACACAGGCGACACTCAGACACAATCAGCCCGACTTGGCTGAAATGCCTCAATCCCTTTGTTCCTGTCCTGTTCTCTGTATCACAGAGAAGCACAGCAGATGATAAAACTGCAGGATAGAGTGAGATCAGGTAAAATAAGGTAACATACCTGCTCTCCCCCCTCCTGCTCTCAGTATGCAACTGCCTTTAAGCCGTCTGCATATGACACATTTTCATTTCAAGTTCAAAACTCTTACAGTATTCCTTCCAACGTCTCAAGGTTTTTTGTGTGCCAGTGAGGCTGCACCACAAAAGTCACACAGTGAGCCTTCAAGTGTGTGTGCTTCTGTTTGTTCATGTGTAAAGCTTTTTTAGATGTGGGCTTCTTGAAGGGGTTACAGTCAGCACCTTCCTCAGAGGAATGCAGTGTGCAATCATCAAGACAGGCTGCTTCTCTAACTTACAGGTGGAATTTTTTGGCTAGCATTCTGCAGTTTCACTCACTTCAGTTGTCAGTTCCTCGCAGAGCTCTTTATGGACCAAATTTGGCAATGTGCAAACGTAGCCTTTTATTTTTGTTTGATTTCTCACCTTCCAGCTGCAATTCTTCAGAGCAGTAATAAAATACAAAGTCTACCCTTGCAAAAGAAAGATATGCCATCAAATAAAGAACACCAGAACATGTTTCACAGAAAATCTATTTCGTTCCCATTTTCTACACTTGCAAGCAGGATATTTGAAATCTTCACTTTGCTTCACTCAGTTCTAGCGCTCGTAAGAAACTGAAGAAAACGACACTTGAGCCGACATAAGAAATTTACATGATACTTTCAGCACCCATGTCAGCTTTTTTTTTTTTACGTCCTCTATTTTCCAAAAACAAACAGTAGCTTGTGAATGAGATGCGTATCTGTGAGTCAATCTCTTCCTTGTACAAACCAACAAATTTTCTCATCCATCTCCCATTGCAAATAAAACTCAATGAGATGGTAATGTAGCTTTGGCGGGGGAAAATTGTATGTCATAAAAAGTGTTGGAAAGTAAACATGAAACATGGTTAATGGGCTCAGACATGAAAAACCAAGGGTATAATCACAGGCGCAGGAATGCTTTTTTCTCCATCATTACCTTGCCGTACAGTGAGAGCTAGCCTCCAGATGATGCAAAGGCTTCAGAAAATCTGCTCTTTTCACTCTGAGATTATTTCCTGTCAACACAATCACACATAGCATCACAAACTGCAATGCCAATGTGCAATTGATTTTTTTGTGTCCCTATTCATCCAATCAATGCACTACTGTATGTTAAAAGCAATTGGTGTCCTCATTTCAGGAACTTAACTGCCACACACAGTCTCACAGTGAGTGAGTGTGCATGCGACAAATGGCACTGCTTTCATTATATCCACCGCCCCAGTGTTATTATCCCCATGCTGCTACTCCACCAATGACAGCCAGCATGTTTGAAAATGTAAATCAGCAGCAAGATAATGCACTAGGGCCTCATACTTGGAGGGAAAGGGATAAAATGAACTCTTTTGTTCCCCTCACTCACCCTGAAACTAATGACACAAGGAGAGTTAGAGCAAGCATGAAGGTGAAAAAAATAAAACCGTGAATTCTTCCCAGTCAAGAAGAATTATTTACAATTAAGTGTTAGAGATTCTGTTTTTGTACCCTTCCCTTCTTTCTCTCTGCCTCCCTCCTCCTGACATGTACTTTGGTACTCTGGGAATTAAGTCAGTGGATTGCTCCAGTTAGAGATGGCAAAACAGAGGAAAGGAAGTATATTTCTCTTCCAGAAATAACTTGGCTGCAGTTGTGAAGTGAGAGGAATGCCGTCGATATGTTGAAGGATGGAGGGTGGAGCAGGAATGACATTTACAGCATTTTAGATTCATGCAGTCCGCCTGATGTGCGAGACTGACATACACCTTCGTATCAAATCCTGTAAATGCAGCATACTCCAGTCCCTGGAGCTGGTAAGAAAGAATCTATTACATCTTTGGAAACAAACACACAATCTTGACATAACATGTTTGTTTTGTTTTTCGCTGTGCTCCAAACTGAAAAATTTCAATCGAAACTTCTGCATCGTCAATATCAGCTAGGTAACGCTAGTAGCATTAAGTTTTTTCTGGATGTGCAGTTCAACTTTTGTCTTCAAAAAAACAATGTGAAGCTATGAGAGGCTTTAAAAGGTAGAATTTTAAATGTATGTTACCATGTAAATGTTCAGTTAGTTCTTAGCTCGGCTTCTTGAAACAAAAGATATCAAGTATGCTACTAGCAACAGTTATGCTAAAATAGAGCCTTAATCAATGAACAATACCATTAAGATACATTTGTCAAGTTTTGTAAGTCAGGCAAGCATGACTTTCAGAAGTATTGAAGTGCTAATCTTTTTTTTTTTTATTGATATCAAAGGTTCAGATCATTGATGTTCTGTCAGAATATCACAAATCATATTAGCAGTTGAGAAAACAATATCTGCTGGATATTTTGGCAACCTCCCTCCTCAAAAACTACCAATACTCTTTTTGAACATTCATTTTTACAAATAAAACCTTTAAAAATTTTAGCTTAAGAAGCCAAAGCCCTGCAAGTGAATTGTTGTTATACATAGGCAATGGTTAGCTAGCTGTTTTCCTCTTTCTCCAGTCTGTGTGCTACTTGAAGATAACTAGCATCTTAGCTTTACTACATATGTCAAGTACAGACTAAAGATGTTCTGGATGTGATTTCAGATTAACCGACCAGTATAAATGTACGAAGAAAACACTCAGAAAACTGTCTGTGGGTAAACAATGCCAAATTGGTTTGCATTAACAGAGCTAGCACCACAAGTCTTTGGACCTCCATTTAGGTTTATGTCCACATGTCTGTGTTGGATACTCATTGCTCTGGTTGAGTGGTTTTATGCCACTGTAACTAGACATGGCCTATATTAGTAGAGGTGCATCTTTACATCCGGTTAGTAGAGCATAATAGCATCATGGCAGTAGTCATTAACCAGAGCTACTACCTGGCTAGTTGAGGATGACTGTGCTACAACTTAGACACAACATTTGATTCACATTTCAGGCTTATAGTAATACAAATATTGATAATTTGTTTGACTAACTAATAATTCTGGTGCCAGCTAGTAAGGGTGTCAATGTTGACTCATTGAAAGACCCAAAAGAGGTGTGGTCCACTTTATTTAACTCTCAACAGGAAGGCGTATAACTAGCTTAACCAAAACATCAAATTATTCATGAAACTGTAGCCAGAGATATTCCTCGTCTTTTCTCAAAGTATTAAGGGACCCTGTGTTTGAATCAAAATCCTAATTTGATTTGTGTTCAACCAACTAGCCACGGACAGCTGATCGATAAGGCCCAACAGCTCCGTTCTGCCCTCGAGGCCGCCATGCAGGTTGATGTGGCCAAGTCTTATGCACATTTCTACAGAATGTGTGTCAGAGAAAGCAGTGCATTGTGTAGGATGTTGTAACAGTGTATATAAGAGGGCTGGTACATGTTAGAGGGTAAGGTAGTGTGTGGGTGGGAGTGTAATAGTGTTTGTTCAACATTATGTTGCAGCTTGGAGAACGAGTGAGATTTAAAGCCTAAACAATGTCTGAAATACACTCTGGAATTCACTGGTCTCTTGACAAATCTATCCACATACATAAACTGTTGCACTATTTTTGTGTACCTTTTCTTCTCCGTGATCTGCTTTTTATACCTTTGGTGTGTTCCTGCATGTTCCAAAAACACAGCGTATATAATACTGGAGACACATTTACTTTCATTCACTGCCACTTTTCTCTGCATACAATCGCTTCCCCCAAGCTGTGGCAAAATCAGCACATGCCTGTAAATTGTAAAAGTAATTGTACCTGAACATAAAGTTTGTTATTGAGGCACTTACTGAAACAACTGACCCTGTCAGTGCTTTTTGTTGAGTGTTTCAGAGCGTTGGTGTTAAATTTCCCTCTGCCTGTGTCCTGACAGAATGACACCAGTTAAAAGCTTTCCATCAATCACGTCTCCATTTACTAGAACTTGAAACTTTTAGAGTGTTTGCTGTTTCTAAGTTAACCTCAAACCACAAACTTTTTAATTTCTTTTAAACTATTGCTTCAGCATCTTAGGAGCCAGAGGAAACTTTGTAATAGTACCTTCAACATAAATCATGCCCTTAACTTCACTGGTGGTTTCCTTAGTTTCATCTCACAACAGCACTTTGCCCAAGTAACGCTCTACTGGGTTAACCACTGAGACTGCAAAAGCAGAGCTGGATAAATAGACTCTGTCTCGTTATCTCTTAGAAATGCTTCAATCGCTGCTGCCCGCTGCTGTTTCATTCTGCCTGGACTTGACAGTGTGTCTGCATGACAGCCTAACAAACAAGGCAATGACTATGTTGCCATCTGTCCCACCTTTTTGTCTTCATGGCTCCTTTTTGCTCTGCTGCAGCCCTCAAATCCTTTCTACTGCCTGCATTGTCTCAGACTCAAAGTATTTATCTACACTTTTTGTGCAGGATAGATTATTCATTATGTCAGGAGGTTAACTTATCTGTTTTAAATATCACACGGCCATGTGATCTTGTTCATTTATAGTTTCACATTGGAAATGTCCTTTCTTCTTGAACTTTCAGTGACATTTGCTTTTTCTTTTTGAACAGATACAGGGAATTAATGATGCATCTTAACAGATCAAAGAGACTGAATCCCAGTAGTTAATACTCTAAAAGGAGGAAATTGTATCAATATGATTGAACTGTTGTGCAAAAAATGATCACCTGGAGGGTGAGGGTGCAGTTCAGTCAATGATGTATGTGCTGTGACCTATTTTATTCCAAAATGTGCTATTTGCGCCAATTCATAGATTATCACTCTCACCAACTGTGCAGGGTGCATATTATCTGTGTGTCTGCAAAAGTGCAGACAAACATTTCAGAAAAATGACAAAATTTGTTAAAAAAAAAAGAAAGGACATGTTGCTTTTGTTTGTTATGTTTCCTTCAAATCCAAACAGATAGGACACATGCTGTGTAGTTCCAACCATGACACATTTTAAAGTTCTTTCTCTATCTGTCCCCATCTTCTTGATAATGTTACTCAGTTATTTTCAACCTCAAAAGTTAAAAGAGCTTGCATTATTTCACTTTGTGCTTACATTTCGGTTTAGTTGTCAAGGTGCGTCACATTCATATCGGTCGAGCTCTTCTCACTATCATCTTTTTGATACATAATTGACACAACAGTCACCAGTACCACCACTACAACACTGACAGGCAGTGTTAAAAGGATAACCTAACATTTGAACTCAACTAATTTTTGTTTGGATGTCTTGTATAAAGTGGTCAGGCCTCTCTGTGGACACAAAATGATCCCTTGTGAACTGCTCTGCAGAAATAGTTCCTGTTGAATTTCGAGGCAAGCTCAAGCCGCCCTGCTGTGAAAACATGGCACTGTTAGGAATGACTTCCCACAGAGCAGCATCATTATACTCTGACTGATCTGCCCTGAACTCTGCAGCAGTTCTAAACATCCAGCGTCTCATATTTTTAGAGTTTATGAGCCTCCCCCTGGAGAGCCTCTCCTTTTCAGGAGTCAGTTTAGAACCACTCCACATTTCCTCTTTATCTTCAGTTCACTGTCCATTTTCATTCACTCTGCTGTGCTCACCTGTAGTAGAATGTCATCTGTACTATCTCTGACAACACTAACAAGCCAATTCTGCAGAGGAGACAGTGATTGATGGCGTTTGTTCACCAATTTTCCTCTCACAGTTCATGACAGGCAAAACTGTGTCATGATGTGACTAAATCCCAAAGATTGCATCTGTTCAGTTCTGTTGACACATGACTGCACGCTCTGCTTAACTGGCCACTTGGTGTCTTTTTACTGTGCTGTGATCTAAGGACACAGCTGCTTTTCACAGCAATAATTTGACTGTTTTGTCACTGGGAGTTGTTCCAGGCTTATACTAGTCACACTGGGGTTTGTTTATCGTTGTTAAAAGTGCCTTTAAAGTTACTGGCAAACAATGTCTTATTTTAAGAGGCGTTACTTGCCTACAATCTTTCATAATCTTCACTTTTCTAAGAGTAGCATATCATATATCATATCATATCATATATCATATCATATCATATATCATATCATATCATATCATATCATATCATATCATATCATATCATATCATATCATATCATATCATATCATATCATATCATATCATATCATATCATATCATATCATATCATATCATAAAAATGTTTCCAACTAGTGCATTATGTCATAACCAGCATTGGACACTGTACTCCAATGAAGTATATTTAATTTTCCTATACTACACTACAATACACCTTTTTATACTATTCCATGCCATACCATTATATTAAGTAACATTACTTAATGTAATGAAATGTATCATAATGCTACGTGACGTTGTGAGTAACCCAATGTAATATAATTGGTAAGACAGAAGTCAAGTAAATGCTGTATCATACAATATTATACCATACCAGATTATACTGCATAGTAATGGTGATTAATACTCAACAACAAAAGTGATGCCAGTCACAACCTGATCACACACCTCATATGAAACCCAGTCTATTGAAAACCATAAGCTATAGTGATCAAAACAATAGGTTTAATAGTTGTGATGTTGTGTGTGCCATTTATGTATAAAGGTGCATCAACTGCAAAGTAGAGCTCCCCACAATGTGATTTATATCCCTTAGCTTTGAGTCTTACTCATCTTGTCAGTATTCTAATTCACACGCTCACTATACATTATCCTTTATGTAATATACTACACTATGCTATCTCATTGAACTGCACTTTAAAGGAAGTACAAAGTAAACTGAATTCATTATTTGTACCGATTAAGAACACACTTATGCTTTGAAGAAAATTTCATATACCTGCATCAGTTCAACTCAAATAAAGAAATTAGAGGCATTAAGAAAATCCAAACCACAGAGAAACAATTGTGAATCTGTTTTGGTTGTTGTGTTTGTTGGAAGAGATAAGTGACCAAAAGTAGACGCTCGTAATGTTTTCAGCCTGCTAAACCCTCCCTGACAGCACAACATCAATTATTTCAGAGTTTCTGAGCAGAATATTTATGCTGTTGGTAAAGATTTTGGTGTCAGCTTCACAGAGTCAAGCAGCAAATTATCCTCTGCTGACTCACCATTTGCATTGATGTTCAACAATCATACGGGGAGAAATATGTCGTTCCAGACGCAGAGATGCCAATTTGTTCACAACATGAACATAAAGCGACTGAAATTTCAATGTCAGACGACAAAACATGAAAGCTTGTGAGTTACAGGTGTGATTCTCACTTTTCCTTAAACTGAAAAAAAATCTTATATTGCAGTTGATGTTTAAATAACCATGACAAATGCGTCACTGTTTCTCTCTCTGAGGATCGTTGAAATACATTCTGGAAAATGGAAATTGAAGTGAGTGCATGTGGGGCACAGTAAGAGGAAGCTGATTAACTAAAATAGAGCCAAAGTTTAACATTACAGTTTTTTTTTCTCCTTTTTATTTTTATTTTTTAGACATCTCAGATATTTTTCAGATATTTTTAAGACATGTTGTGGTTAGACAGAGCTGAACAAGCTGAGTTCTGCCAACATAAACCAGTGAACTTGGCTGCAATTAAAAAAAGTAATGATACCAGAGGAGGAGCTCTCACTTTGAGGAGAGAACACCCTCCATGACTTTGAGATAATGAACTCATAATGAAATGTATTTAAATCCACCATCTGTTGCAGTGATATGCATGAGTTGATCCAGGTATTTTTTTTCATGAATTCTGACCAATTTCTTCCCATAAATCTATTGTTCAGACCGGTTATAAGGAGTTACTTGGGGATACAGTGCAATTTTTTTGTCCTAACCGCCAATCAGGGAGAGCTGAGGGAGGATCTGTCTGGCTGTGTTTGAGCGAGAGTCTGTTATTGAGTGACATTCTGCTCTGGAAGCCATTTAAAACAGAATCTGCATAATTGCTGCCCTAAAATGTGACAGGCTATCATTATCTCTGGACAGCAGCTCTCTTTGAGCCCTGCTCATTCTTTTTAGAGTATGATGTGGTCAGAATTGAGTGGACACAAAGCAGCCCATATTCTGTTTCAAGCCTGGTGCCGCTCACATCACCCCAAACACTTAAAAGCTTCACTGCTGCAGTAATTACAGCTGCACAGCTCTGATCATCTGCCAGAAGTTGGATGTTTAATCTTATCAGAAGCAATCAACACAAGGAGCAGCCTCCATATGCCTGATGAAAGACCGTGAATGCAATGTCCCTTGATGTGTTTTCAGTTTTATTCTGCAAAGCGTTGTTATTTGTATGTCCTTTTATAAATTAGGCTGTCTGAGCTGGTGGAGAGCCAGTGGCTCTGTCATGCTCCATTAAAGCTAAGCATTCTAGGCAATGACATTTTCCAGCTCATCTTCAAAATTGCTAATACCACACAAACATGCACACACAAACATTTTAATACTTTTATTTATGTAGCAACGGAACTAAAGTAGCAGGTAACAGAAACTCTCCCTGAGTGTTAAATCATGTTTACAGTGTAACAAAATAAAGCCCACTGTGTGGTTAGTCGAAGGGGCTTCTCCCAGAGATCAGAGACACAAGTAACTGCAGACACAGAGCGGGATCTTACAAGTACATTCACACTTTTGTAAGGCACCCCTGATGTCTGCAAACCCCTCACTACCAAAATAAAGCCATAACTGATGCTGCCAAATATAAACACAGGCAGTCTGCAGTCATAACCCAGCCAGGATACACCGTGTAGAGACTTCACAACCTCACTGAGCAATGCTCTCTCCAAAGGCCAAGAGCACAGCCCCACTCCAAAACAAACATTTACCCATGACTAACACACTTTTTCCAACAACATGCACAGCTTTCACTTAATGCAGCTGTTACTGTATGGATATGTGTGTGTTAACATTTAGAAGAATTTTGCACACTTGAAAATCCAGTAAAACTTTAATAAGTGTGAAAAATACCTACAGTCTGTTCACAACAGTTTCCCTAAGGTGTTTTCTTTACAAGTTTATCTGAATGTATGCCGACTACTGGATTTATTTAGAATACATTTTACACCATATCTAATATTTATCAAACATGACACTAAATATATGTTTAAGAGTATGTGACTTCTTTTTCCGGTAAACATTCAGCAAGGTCAAGTGCATTTTTCTGCCCTGAGCAATGTCTGCAAGCTTTCCTTTCATGTTGTATACAACCACAAGCTTCATAAACAAGGTATGACAAACAGTATGTATGAAAATACAGAGCATTTAACTCAATAATGTACGTTTATTTCTCTCACTGCACCACTTGATGCTGCATGTTAAGCTTTAAGTGCGTTCAGCTCAAGGTAAATAAGTGGAGGTGACTGTGATGAGAGCATTAATGTTTTTATCAATTTATATCTTCCTCTGAACTTTAGAATCCTGGCAGAAAGATATTACCTACTGAGATTATATAAAAACCAACCTGAGACAATAAAAGTAAGGTACATAAAAACAGGGTTTAGTCACAAAGCATGCATTGTTCTTGCACATGTTCTTCAGAAGGTCAATTAGAGCTACATGTATTAAAGAGGCTGCATTCAGCCTGATAGTTTGTGTTTTCACACCTACATATTGTCTCTTGAGAGCCCTGAAAAACTTGGCCTTCTTTTAATACACTTAGAAAAAGCAGCTCTTCACAATGATACACTATAAACCCAAAGACTCTGTTATTTAAAGAAAACCGGACATTAACTGTGGCTCAGTTTAAATCATCTGCCACATATCACAAAGTACAGTAACTTATATCATTTGTAGGTGATGACTGTCTACTCTTTTCCTGTTGAGTCAAGGCAACGGTTTGAGCTTTGCTTTCAAACAGTCTAGTCAGGCTTCCAGAAGATCTCACCCCCCTCCTGCTCAGGGACGAACATGTGAAACACGGAAGCAGGCAGCGTAATCACCGCATGACATGCATCTCCACTTCCAGACATTAAGGCGGATTAGGCCCCTATTTGCCGGTTGAACAGCGTCTTCATGGGACTGAAATTTAGTGTCGTTTTATGGAATCAAAAAAGTGCTGTTTCCTTTTCCTTTGTGGACAGATTTGTCGTCTTGCAGATGAATATTTAATAATGACCCAGGGAGTTTTAAATCGCAACTCCACTGCATATAGAAACCCTAACTTTCATTTAAAAGAATCTGAAAAGTGTTTTTTCCCTCTGAGCTGCAGTTTCGTCTTCAGCTCTGGCGGTTGATTGACTTCGCCGTGCTAGAATCCTGCTCTGTAATTGCCAGTAATTACATGTTTCTCCTTCCATGCAAGTGTTTACATGTGTTGTGTTTAATTTTAGATTGCAACATTAAACGATTCCCAACTCTCACTTATTTGAGAGCGGTAATAATTATAGAGATTGTCTGTGTTGGGTAAATGCAGGGAATCAGAAGAGGCTTTCAGTATTGTTTGTAAGAGTGAGAGGCTATTCACTGATGCAAGAGGAGGAGCCTAATTAAATGTCCGACAATCAGCCCATCTATCAGCTATCCATCCATCTACCCGTCTATTCATCATTCATCTAAACATCTGTCTAGCCATCAATCATCTACAGAGCCATCTATCATCTATCTTTCCCTCTTTTAAATTATATGTCTATGTATCTATCTATAAGTCTATATATTTAAGTATGTACAGTGTTGTGCAAGTTCACATTGAAAATATTCTACCTTAAAGTTCAGTCACACAGATGAAAATGATCTAGTTCATGTTAATATGTAATTAATTATTTTAAATGTTGAAATAAGTTGATGGTCAGAAAAATGAACTAGTTCACGTTCATTTTTTTTAAATCAGCACCTACATTCTCTTTCAGTAGAGCCTCCTGTTCTTCAATCCCTCGCCCTTAATCAAGAAAATTTCCTAAACTAAATTAAGTACTGTATTCTACGCTAGATTCACAGACAGATATTCAGTTTTATAGCTAATGAAATCACATACCTTTTAATTTTTTTGGCTGAATATTTAGCAAAAGGTTCTGACTTAAACACCCTAAAAGGAAAAATCTGTTTCATAAAAGACAATGTGGGTGAGATGGTTGTTATATCCCCTAAAATAAAAGGGCTAAGGGTAAAGAGACACACAACAAACAAACACAAAACGTTGATTATTCTCTATTCTCGAAAAGCTTAATCTCTCTAAAATCATGATTGTTTAGCTTGTTGGAATCTCCTGATTCGTTTGTTGAACTCCTTTGCATGTTCACAAGCGCTGGCATCATCAGTGCTGTTGACTACATCTGATCTGATTTTAGCCTAAGTCATGAATGCCTAGCAGGTGCTGTAAATCCTACTTTAGCTGCCGTACAATATGTTGCATGGTAACTCTCAGTAAATTGCGATACCTCTCCGATCCCCCTGGAATGTTAGCGGTGATTGATAAGATCCAGAGTGAACTACGCTCACGTTCCCATTCATGAAGAGAAAACTGAGCCGTTCAGTTTACCATCAACGAAATATGAGCATTTTGAAAGAACATGTCCATTCATGCACAACATGCTGTTTGTATGTATGCTGCATCTTTGAATGTATGTACCTTTGTACATCTATTTATCTGTCTATCTAAGCAGGGCTATGTCTGCCCAAATGTGGACAAACACCTGTCTCCCCGGCCGGAGGACTGTTGTTTTTAACAAACTCCCTATTATTTTCCCTTAATGAGCTCCCGTCGTGGTGGTTGCTGGTGGATGTGCTCCCCCATCATCATTACTGTAGGGACAGCAGTTGCAGCACTGGGCCTGACTGGCAGCTTACACAGACCTGTTCCCCCTGACTGACTGCAGGCTGCACTCCCTGACAGCTGGAAGCCGGCCTCCCGGAGCACAGCATACAGCCGCAGACACACACGTACGAAAACACACAGATGCCCAAATGTGTGTGTGTGTGTTTGGCCCCATAGAGAATATACTAGTAATATGCTGGGATTTTGCCTCAGTATCATGATTGTTTTTAATATCTACAAAATCAATATCACCACAGCGGCAAAACAAACCAACTAAAAACTATGCCTCACAGATATACTGGGCATTACTTCAACCCTTCGAAAGCACCGCCATGATTTTGGGGCTCGCCCTCAAGTAAAACCTGCATTCAGCTCCACAAGTGTTGAGTTTCCAAATAAAACATGAAAAATATACAAATTCATTCTTGAAGCACATCTTTTCTGAGTCATACATGAATTTAATATGTTTAAATGTGTCACCAAAAGCTCTAATATACCATCTGTTGCTCAGTATGTCAAGTCATTCTCATTTTAACTCTTGTAATCCATGTCTACCACCGACGTAAGCCCCCTGACGATGATATTGACATTAAATTGAAGCTTGAAGAAGCTTAGGCATACACATTTGGTGAGCATTTATCAAATAAATCTCAAATTCAATCATAAAAACCCTCTTCAATTCTCCAAAGAGAGAACAAGGATTGCACTCATTTGTGCCTGCATTACTTTGCAGAGCAGACCGTGGGTCAGCAGCAATATAAAAAGCAGCAGCCGTGGCAGACCCACACAAGACTGCTATTAACCTGGTATTATACTTCCAGTCTCAGTGTTTGATTTAAGCAGTTACTGAAGTTCAGTGGTTAAATTTTTACTTCCCCTTCAAATATGACTTTCTGGAAAGTATGATTAAAAGTCCCCGAAGAGCAATTTTACTTTCCATAATGCATCATCCTGATGATTAATATAACTTGCATGGCTTTACAATAGCTTTCACATCAAATTTCACAGTATTGACTCTGCCTGCTGGCGTCACACGCTGAGGGGCCCGAAAGAGTCTGTAGAGACGTAGAAAAAGACTCTAAAATAGAGAACTTTAGCACTGCAGCATGCTGTACCTTCATCCAAACCTCAACATTGAAAGACCTGAATACAGAAAACTCATCTGTGGACCGTTTCCTCTTGACTGAATATCACATTTTCTGTCCACAGTACAAGCAAGACTGATCTGACTGAAAGTCAAGCAGTGAGGATGTTTCTATGTAAATCAGGTCTGTCACAAAGTGTTAGCTAGCAGGAGAAAACAGGTAAACAAGGAGGAGTATTATCTCTGCAGTCTGCATGCATTGTGCACTAATTAGTGTGGGATTTTTGTTATGCACTGATGTTTACTCTGGTGTATATTTGTCCATAAGCATGGCCAGATTAAAATATTAGTGACCCCCCTGGGGCAAAAACAAAACAGGGAACATAATTACAACACAACTCATAAAAAACACTGTAAAATAAATCACTTGGACTTGATCATGAAAGGAATGCAAGTGTTTTTATGTCGATTTTATGTTATTATATTATTATCATTTTTAAAATTCAATAAAATAATGCACAACCACACTTTATAATTTATCTTAGGTTCTGGTGTAATCTAAATATACTAATGTATCCATTTGCCTACAAACACTTGGCTTGCAGTGAACCCAAAGGCTTTGGTGTCTCTGGTGCAAGAAAAGCAGCCAACGATACTACACCTTGCGTCTCGTCCATCATCATGTATAATCAATGTTTAGTAAGCTACCTGTACTGTAACAAGCTAAGCTATTAGTCCATCTGCAGTTATCCTTCAAATAAAACACTTGTTAGTAAGGACTTAAAAACTTGGTTGAAATCCAAAATAATGTTATACTAAATTTTTCGTGAATAACTTTTGAAATTCAGCAATTAATCAAAGTTTCAAATGCATCCTTTGACAGCCCTAGTAGGCACACATTCTGAAGGTTCTCTGCTCTTTAGTATTTGTTTAGTTTGGTGTCCTTGTTCTTTAGTGTGGCATCTTTGCTGTTTCCTATTTCGAAGTACTGAGAGCATTAGAAACACACAAATTCCTGTTATGTGCACACACACTTGACCAATGAATCTGAGTCTAGTTCTTTTAGCATAATGCATTCCTAAACCACTTTTCAAAATAAACTCCTGCCCCAACCTTTACTGTAGATTTGAGCCAGCTCCTCTTTTATTTCAGTATCATTATGATCAAGTGCATTACTTAATTCAGAGTTTCCTTTTTTGCATGTAGCTGAATATAGTTTGATTTAATACTCTTGCTTTGAGAAGCGTTCCCAAACATTGCCATCTGATGACGTTTTGGGATATGTAAGCTCTGCCCAGCCAATAGAATAACACAAGAATTGTCTTTGTACCAAGCATATTTACACTGAGAGGTTCCAACAATTGTTATAGTGTCAGCAGAGTCACCCACAGCAGGCCCTACTGCTATTTTTGTTGGTCACATGATTCTGTTCCCGATGAACTGTGGACCTGTGCACCGCCTGAGTGAACGAGCCGAACACAGCTGACCTTGATATCCTGGCTCAGAGAGGGAAAAGAATGAAGATTGACAGAAATGTAATGAACTGTTTGGGAATATTAAGTGCCGTTCTCACTGACATTGGATTGCAGTTTAGAGGGGATATTATTCCAAAATTGCCCACTGCACCTGTAGAGCGTCTATCTGGGGGTGAAAGTCACCCCATAACTGACACAAAGAAAACAAACGCTTTGAGGAGATATTGCAACCTGTGATGAAAAGCAGTGAATTCAGTGTTTGGCTCTGATTTAATATTGTGGAGACGCTGTTATCGGCCGACAAACCAGACTTTAATTTCATCACAGTCGGAGGTGAGGTGTTTGTTTAACCCGATAATTGCTCACAAGGTAAAGACATTTGCCTCTGCTCATTGTATACAAGCAGACTGTGCAGTATTTGTCTGCTCTCTTATACAAGTATTTGCCGCACAGATACTCTCAGCAGCCTGGATCTCCACTCCATCGACCGAGATTGCTTCTTGATAACACTGCTCTCATCCCTCAATCCCTCCAACTCACAACCGCAAACACTCGGACAAGATCCTGAGTGGGGAAAAGGAAAAAAAGGAACGTTGCTAGAAAGAAGGGTGTATTGCAAACATCTGGGGGAAGAAAAGTAGGATTCTTTTTATTCTCTTCCCACACTTCAGGTTTGCTGGGTAATAGTGGTGTCAGATTTTATGGATTTGAGGAAGGTTTCCATCAGTTCTTTGTGATCTGCCGGCATGCTCTGTTTCAGTTAAGTGCAAATTGCAGAGGATCATATCCCAAATGTTTCTAAGAGCATTCAGATTGTGTGACAGCAGGCATCAACATTATATTAGCTGTCAATTTTTGCTGAGCATATGGGCCTGACATAATGAAGGAAATTAATGTTTTCTCACTCAGACGATGGAATTGTTTAGAGCACACATTTTAAATACGCTTGAACAAATTGGATACTGTGTAAGAAGTAGATTGATACAGCTTTAATTATTTACTTCCATAGCTCAATAATCTTAAGACCTCTATCAAAAGACACAACTTGAGTCTATTTTTGCAACCTTGAGGCTTTTTTATTAATTGACTTCTGGTTGTATGAAAGGTGCTTTGTAATAAATCTTGGGTTGGGTTAATCATCATGAATGGAATTTTATAAATAATCATAAAATCAAAACAGTTAAAATTTGAACTTTTGAGAGACAACAGTTTACCTGTGGGAAAGCTCAGGGTAACAAGGAAGAGTTAAAAGTATGAATATAAGGCATCTATCACTATGAATTATGAGCAAACAAAATAAACATTTACTCTGCAGCCCAAACTTTCTGTTGCAACACTTTCCCCCGGTGCACCGACTCTGGCCCTCCTCCAACTCTTCAGGAAACTGTGTGGACGATAAAACTATTGATAAAACCATCTTGTGATGGATGATTCGGGGATGGCGGATGAATCATTTTTGATTCTCCTTCAGGAAATTTGCACCATCACGGCCAAGGCACAGGAGGATCGCCTCAAAGCAGCACAAAGGAAATTGCAAGAAGTGGCATCAAAAGAAAGCACAAGTTTTTATTCTGTATATATTTGAGAATGCAAAATCATTTCAGAGAAGTTCTGCAAACTGTAAACAATTCATCAGCAACAACATGCTGTAGTTTGTTTACCCTTTTCAAGGTGAGGTCTTCTCTTGTCTGTAATGTATTCTTGATGCGTCTCACCTCTTGCGAAGAAAGTTCAGTTTGCTTACAGCGTTGAAGAGGTTGCAACTACAAGTTCACACCAGTTTAACTATGTTGTTATATAGAGTTTCAAACTATTGTTTTTAATCCTGATTAATAACTGAACCTCAATAATAAATCACAATCATTCACATATTTGAAATTCCATTATTTTGCTTTTCAAAACAGTTTGTATCAACAAAGTAAAGCAATTCTTACCAGTGTCTCATAAAATGAGCAACTGCAGTACAATACTTTTCCTGAGGTCTTCTAACTCTGAAATGGCAGTTGTGAGTGTCCAATGAGCTGTTTGCATTTGTGTATAATATACAAGTTCACATGTACACGTGTGTACCTGTTGCCTGTACACATATGCTTAGTTTGTAGGTGGTAGCTAAACAAAAAGTACTTTGGTGATATTTTAAAGGCACAGTAGTTTTAGTGTATTATTAGCTGCTTTTAGCAAAACAGACTTTGACTGTGGCAGAAGGAAGCAGGAAGACACTGCGGCAGGTTAGCTACAGTGTGTCCAAACAGACAAAATGGCATGCCATAAAAATGTAATGCTGTCATTTCTGACTTTATTGACACATTATGAATATATATGATTTGTTACAATCCTTACACCTAGGATTTATCTTTCAACCCAATTGAGAGCATCCTGATGATCATAGGAAGCCCACTTGTGAAATTAAAAGGACAAAATTAACCTAATGTTATGAATCTAGGAGTTTTTCCTATTTGCCTTCTTTCTCCATAATGCTTTGAGTTTAGCCTTGAGGTCGTCACTTGTTGAATGCATTTATTCTCTCATAGAACATTTCTAAGCAAAATGTTGGAAGGATTTTAAACATGTATTGTGAGCACTCATGTTTACTTGCTTGCAGTCCTCTTCTACTTTGCCTTAGTTGGCAAAATAGTACATGTATTTGCAGGGTAACACCCCCAAATGAAACACAGTGGTATGGCATGCAACTCTAGGCATGATAAAATACCAAGGAAAGGGGGAGCAGGTCTTAACTGTAAAAACTGCACACTGTGCACATTTCACTGTGGATATATTTTACATATATAATTGGTTTTGTGAAGCCTGTAGTCGCAAATCTTTTACATATTATATTGTTCCAAGTACAGTCCTGTTCTTGTTACACAATGCCTGCTTTATTTGTCATTCATTTGAGTGCTAAGTTTATTCTGCAGCCACCTGCTGGTTCTTGGGCCCCTTCCACTTTTTCTCTCAAAGATTTGTTAAATGGCAAGATGCACTTCTCCAAATTAATTTTCCTGGATTTAAATCAGAGATATTATTAATCAGCTTTTCTTTGTCTGGGACCTAATAAGAGACAGCCTCTTCCAGAAAGCTGGTTGCCGGCAAGCAGAGAATTTTTGTCCCATAATGAGATTGTGACTGATTTAAGTAGAAGATAATTATAGATTAAACATGTAATCCTAATGCTCCAAAGGCAAAGAAAGATATTTTGTCAGATTAGTTTTGCACTGGAATAAGAAGCTGGGACTTGCAGGTGATAATAAGGTTGTGAGACACAGACCTGCAGAGCTCTGATATGCCTTTAAGACAGGATAGGACCCTGAGAGCCCTCATGAGAGGACGCGTCCCACAGTGACACATCTTTTTCAAAGAAGAGCGTTGCATAACTTGAAGTCACCCTCTACAGAGACATTCAGGAACATTCACCCTCAGCAAGCCCTTCTAACTCAGTTACACAATCCAATTCAGCAGCAGCACATCATACACACACACGCACACACACACAGTTTATTTTATTCAGCCTGCACACCAGTCCATACAAGCCAGGATCCAATATCCTAATTACTCCGCCTCATAAAAATTCTCAGTGCTCGTCCTCTCCACTCAACCTGACACTCTGTGGAGATAGTTTAACTGGCAGGAGTTCAGGGAGTGAGAATAACACTCACCCACCTTCATCTCCATTTATCTATTCCTAATACATTTTGCATTAATGCTAATATTTGTAAATGCCGTGCTGAAATGCGCCGCGGTGTTGTTTTTTCAAAATGGTTTGCTGTGTTTGGATACACCCAGTTTAATACAGGGCTGAGATAGCTGGAGGGGATAATGGGAAAGAAAAAGTGAAGCTGGCTGGCACCAATAAAGATGAGATGGACGGGCCCGGCTCGTCCAATTATACTTGAGCCGAGGTCAGGAGGAGTGAGAGGTAGTAATGCAGGCACTCATGTCACCTTGAAAAACTAGCAGGCAGTTTGTACTACACTTTCACTGCTTGTACTCCACAGAACATCCACAAAGGCTGACAGTGAGAGTGTCAGTAAATGAGAAATGTCTTACCTAAGTTAATGGTACTTCATTACAAATTAACTTCAGTGGTTTCCAGTATTGAAACTCAAAGACACAAACTCAGAATGAAATCAAATGTTTTTATGTAAAACACTTTATACCCAGAGTGAATACAAGTCTTAGTTAATTTGTGAAATAAAAGCTCTGGTTAGTACTTAAGGGCTTTAACACAAAAACTCACTAAATCTGATTTTACTGAGCCCTAGAAACAAACAGTAATCTGATTCAGAATTGAGTGTTGCAAAATCCTGATTTTAACTAAAACATTATAATTAAAATGGCAAAAAAAATCTATAAGAAAAGAGAAGTACTGGTTATGCTGGAAATAGGTTTGTGTTTTGTAGAGCTCCATTGACTTTGCTGAGAATGTGACTTGGAAAATTCAGAATTTTGGGGCCGACAGATTCACACTTGTGGTATCACTGCTGTAGGATAAACAAGAGTTTAACCATAGACAAACCAACTTTAGTGATGGGCAAATATGATAATAAAGAAACCTTAAAAGGGTAAGGGTTTGATTTTTATTTCTTTTTTAGATACTTTTGTTTTCCCTCTAACATTTTAAAGGCCCTGTGAGGAACTTGTAATGATTCTAGTGACCCTTGTATTGATTCTAGTGACCCTTTCGGACAAAATCATTGGTGTTTTTCAGGATGAAGACTACATTTCCCAGAAGGACCAACACCCACTCTTGCAAAGCTGTGTTTATTGTCATTTATGAATGGAATACAGATCTTCTTTTTAATGCTACTTTTCTTTGATCAAGAGAACTTTTTTCAGGATGGGATGAGCTCATATATTCTCTCGTCTGTAGCTATGTATAACAAAACTTTGTAAACTCAGATTTATTACCGTTTGTTACAAAGGGTGACCAGTTTAACCTTACCCCTCACAGCCCCGTGATATGTCTGACTGTGTGCTCTACATTTGAAACACCACTTGATGCTAGCTATGCCTGGACCTGAGATTGTGATTGGCTAGCAACTTAAAAGGCCCTGCAGATGAGCCACCAGTTTAGCTTAGCGGTTATAGCATGCCTAATACAGAGAGGCAATAGTTGCAGCAGTCACAGCTTCTACTCCCAGCCCTCTTTGCTGCATGTCTTCCCCTGCTCTCTATTCCCCACATTACTCATCTCTCTTCAGCTGTCCGTTCTAATAAAGGCGAGAAAGCCCCGAAAAACAACTTAAAGAAAGAATAAAAGCTTTGTAGAGGCAGTCAGCCTCCGAATCAGTCAAGAGAAATGTTAGGGACTCTAGGACTTTCTGTTTGCAGTGTTTCTGTAAAAGAACTTTCCGATGTGACCTTTTGGTTATCACCGCAATTTCAACTTGTAGTCCAAAAAATATCAAAATCTAATGGGTAATTTTCTATGACATTTTCTGAGCACATTCAGCCTCCCCTGAGGATGAGCGATATCCATTTTGAATATCTCAGAATGAACCTCTATTTCTATACACTATGCCAAAATGTCAACTTTACACATGATAAATAGCTACCAATGGGACTGTAGAGTTTGAACTGAGACCTGACTCAAAATTCATACCAAGCTTAAAAGACAAATAAAAATCCATGCTCATCATAGCCTCTATTCTTCCTGGATGAGGGAACTATAAAAATTTTATGGCCACTTTTCTGCAGCGGGAAAGAGTTTCATGCTGCTGTTTGATGGCGAAACACTTTTGTTTATACCCTAGTTCTCGCTCTTTACAGAATCAGTGGACTGTACAAACAATGAAGGATTTTCTTCATTGTGTGAAGAATGAAATTAGACTCTCTTCTTGTTCTTTGTTCAGATTTAACATGCACAATTAACACAAGAACAATGCCATAATGGAAAGTATCATTTTCTCTTTCATTTGCCTTCATGGTACATCATTTTTAATTCCAAACAAGAGTGGATGGATAGTCGTGAACATGCTGGTACTGATGGTGTATTTTCTACTAGTCTGAACTCTGTGAGCTATGCTGATTAGTCTGATCCAGGTATTGTGTATGAGTGTGTAGGAGTGATACTGCACGTCTCAGGGTCTGCTATTGTAATCAACTTCTTGTATAAGAGAGCTCTGCAGTGCATGGCTGTTGTAGATTATTGTGGGAGCAGATGGCTTGTCATTTTGTCTGATTGGTATTTGATCTTGTAGTTTGTTGCACGGTGGTGTAATAAAGGCACCAAATAACAAGGTGCTCCCATGGGACACCAGGTAGCCCCCGAGGCAGACAGAAAAGCCCTTTAAACTTCTCAAAAGGAGGCACAATAAGCGTGCAGTTGTTGGTAGCAGATGGAGGAGAATCTGCAGAATAGATAAGAAGAGAGGATGAAGCAGGAGAGGAAATCACTGTGCAGGACAGATTAGGATGGATTGTAACATTTTTGTGCTGTGGAAAAGTGCACAAGATGTTGCGGTGTTGTGCTGCAGTGTGAAAGCCTCATGCCTGCTGATATATGGGCTTTTTCCCCCCTGATCTATCTTTAATGAGTATTTTTCAGATTTTTCTCTGGGCCTCCCTCTGTCTGATGCATGTGTTTGGAGAATCCCTGGAGGATGGAGCCCGTTTGAAAGCCAACTGCAGAACCGCACTAATATGAAGAATTGACCACTTCCACTTGCTAACTTAAAGCCAACATGTTCATTGATTGCCTATTTTAAAATATAAAGTGTAACTTGTCTGCTGAGTCTGCCAACTCCCTCTATTCTGGCTCTCTCTTTTACAGCAAAATATGCCCCACAACACCTAAAGGATGTCGCTTGTAAGCATTACACATAACAATTTTGCTGTCGGCAACATTGGAAAGGTAATTTGGGAATAAATAATGTCTCCCTTCTGCTTCTGGAGCATTAAGTGGTATTTATGTTGGGAGATAGCCGCTCAATGTAAATATTTATTTGTAGTCATGCATCCCCTGATTGATTTTCTGGCAACTCCTTTCTCTGGAAAAACAGCAAAGGGCTTGTGCAGCATTGTTAAACACAACCCTCCTGAACAGCTAAAGCCACAAACCCATACAAATCCAGGATGACACAGGAGTCTATTTAATTTTTTACACGCTGCCTCCATTGTCCTGAAAATACAGCAAAGCCAGCATGAAATTGCAGATGCATTACTCTGGCTAAATTAAAGCCTGTGGGCTCCACCAGCGCTTCCTAAAATAGATGGGAGACAAGGGGTCAGTTACAGTTTTGTCATCCACTGATAGGAGCCGCTCAATCCAAGTTCGTTCCACCTACTTATGTCACCAGAGACAATTCCCGCATGTGTGAGCTGCACGAGCACTGTCGCTTTGATTAATGGGGCAATAACATTTACAGCCACCTTCTAGTTTAGTGTTCCCTGAACTCTCCGTCTTCACACGCAGATGTTTCACTTTGGAGTCTCTGCTTGAGCTGAAAAGGGTGATATATCTAAAAAGAAAAACAGTTCAGGAAGTGCTAGCATCAAGTCAAGAGTTAAAATGGGGTAAGGATGGAGTTGTACTCTTTCTTTTTTCATAAGCAGAGCAAGATAAAAATACTGGCTACTTTCAGCTATTTGTAAGACAAACAACACAAAGCAGTAGGTTTGCTTGGATTAGCATACAAGCTAAAAGCTCATCCAACTCTTTCATTACAGGGAAAAGAGAGAGTGCAAAAGATGGAGATAAAGGAGAATGTCAGTGGATTTGGACGAGGAGGAACATTGTCAGTCAAGGCCAAAAGAAAGGTAAGAGTAATCCTTTAACTGTATGGCATTTCTTTTTCATGTCTGTTAGATGAAGTGGTTGGTGGGAGGAGTGAAGTGGAGAGGCAGGACATGACGTCAAAATATATATTAACGCTATGTGTAAATGACAGATTATATAACTGACATCACCTCTCACTCACAATGAACTTACCAAATATTTCCTGCTGCGTTCCTACATCTCTTGCAGAGATTTCACTCAGAGGCTAGCATGAAAGTTTCTGGATAAAGAAACTTTTGGGGGATGATTTCAGCTGTTTGCTTTCACTCATGCAGCCCACCCTGAAAAGTTTTCAAGAGTTTTGTGTGTATGAAAACAGCTTTTTACAACTTCTGTAACTCAGTATAGCATTAAGACTTGGATGAAGGCACCTAAGGAGGGCCGCCCTCACTGAGTGTCGTATTGTGCATATCTTGTGTCTGTTTCAAATTCAATGAAACAGCAGGCTTGTGTCTGGTGGGTTAAGCAGTTGTTCTGTGGCCTTTTCATCTATATGCTTGGTTCAAGTGTCTATGCTTACAACAACTCTGCTCCATAGGAATGATCAAGGCTCATATTAATCTGGTATTAGATATTTCTTACTAAACAAACACAATGGGGCTGAGTTGATGGTGGTTTTCATTATTTATTATAACTTGTGCTCAGAAAGAAAATATCTAACTTTTCTGAAGTCAGAATTTGAAGTTTGCACAATCTTCCTTAAAAACCACCGTACAAGTAATTGGCACATGATGGCTGCCATGCATTCTCTGCGTCTGAGTGGTGCAGCCAGTTGTGTACCTGAACGAAAGGTTAAGCAGCAAGTATATCTCCGGTTATAAAGTCCACCGAGTGTGACCCCAGACAGAGCTAACTTTGATTACAGCGCTTTCATTTTTTAATCACAAATGAGTTGCATGTATGTGTGCATGGAAAGGACAGGATTTACTTGTGAGCACTGGAGCACATTCATGTGTGCGTGTGTTTGTGACTCAAATGTTTGATGTGTGTATGTGCATATGTGTGCACTGGCCTGTCAGGCTAAAAGCAGGGCAGTGACAGGTCCTGGCTGTGAGATTGACAGGCCCACTGGGAGCTGGACAAGAGATGGATTTGGCTCGGCTAATTGAACTGTAAGAGCACTGAAGCTTTTAAAGGATCCAGACTGAGCAGCAGTTTCACTTAAGATATGTTAAGGCGCCCGTGTGTGTGTGTGTGTGGTTTTTCCTACATTTTCATATTCATACCTGTGTTAATTACTTTGCATTCTGTCTGAGTTGCGATAAAACAGAGCTGCTGTTCTTGTTTGCCATGAAAAAACACGGCTTTGATTGAGTTTTCCTTTGTTGCTGTGAATTGTTGTTGACAGGCTGTGCCGAGGCTCCATGCCTCACCATTGACAGCCCTTGTTTCACTCAATATTATGTTACTTTTTCTATTTATCAGCAGTCTGAAAATCCAACTTTATCGGACCCATAACTCAATCTGAGATCTTGGCGAGGACCTTGTTTTTACAGAGCTAACGGTTTGATTCGTTGCAGTTTCTGTAATGTTAACACCAAACGGCACACACTGTAGGTCAGCATGAAAGGTTGCATCCACACACACCATTACCCTCCTCTATGACAGCTTGATGAATCTTTTATATGTTTATCCATCTTAACTCGATGGCTGGTATATTATTGAAGTGCTGTTGTGCGGCTTACATTAACCCTCTCAGACAGGGCCCAGACAGGGTAGGACAGGCCACACACTCCTTCTCTCTCTCTCCTGTATCTTGCCGTCTATCATCTATCATCATCTGTTGTCCTGCCTCTTTTTATTCACTAGCCTTGTCTCTATTCATCCCCATCCAGCCTCCCGTCTTCTGTCCTGGCTGCCTTCTTGCTTCTTGCAACGTCCTTCCTTCAGTCACCTCCACCTTCCATCTTCAGTGTGTGTTTATACGTATATCCATGCTGTCAGATGGTCCCTATGCTCTCCCTCTGTCCCACAGGAGCGATCTATCAAGATGAGCTGTCTCTACATCTGTCTGTCTTTTCTCTTTCTGTGTGTCTGAGCTGAGAGACCCAGTCCTCCTCATAGACGGCCCTTTTGAGTCCGGCCACGGAGCTCTGACAGAATCTTTAGAGAGCCTGTCTGGAACAAGACAGTGAGGGGAAATTGAGAGGGCATTGAAGAGGTTATGAATCCCTGTACCAAGTCCTCTGCTGACAGTCAGCTCATCCCTCCTGGCTCCGTAACAGAGGCTGAGATGGATGGGAGAGAGACTCTGGATGGACGGGTCCCAGCTGGAGAGTCGGCTACGACAGGCCAACAGGGGCGAAAACAACTCCAACAAGGGATCGGGCGAGTGATGAAAGAGTTAGGACAATGGCATGAGCATGAGCGTGCATATGTTGGCTTTGTGTTTTGTTTAATGCAGAGAAGAAGAGGAAAACCAGGAAAGAGCTGTGAGTAGTGCCGAAGCTCTGCAGAAGGCACCGCAGATTATGTCTGCAAATCCTTGCATACATGTGTCAGCATTATGAGTGTGTGGTCTGTAACCGAGAGAGAGAGGAAATGTGGGACAGGGCATGCTTTTGCAGTAAGCTCATGACTCACTTTGGCTTCCGTTTCTGTTGTGCCTGCTTCCCAACCAGCCTATCGTAATCCACCCTGCCCGCCTGGCACCAGGTTCAGGTTACAGCCCTGCCCGTCCCACTCGAGTCCTGGGAGGAACACAGTAGTCCCTCTACAGACAGAGCCTATTGATTGCTGTGTCAGAGGCCATATTATACCAAGCCCTCAATGCGCTGGAGGAGGTTTTATTCAGTCAGTGTCGGGCTGTTTGCACAGCCAACAGATGACATTTAAACTATGGCTTGCGCAGGCCTGCTGGACTGAGGCTGACAGCCTAACTAATGGCTACTTTTCTCATGGCATTTCAGTCCTGGCTTGTTAACACTATTAAAACCCAGCTTGTTTGAGGTGAAGGCCACTCACATTGTTTTGACCAGATACAGTCAGCAGCTGGTGGGTGTTAAAGAACTCATTAGCGGGAGCTTTTAAAACAGCTTTTCTGTACTTCTTGATCCCAAACTCAAAAATTCTGCCACCATGTTTAAAAATATATTAAAATATTCTGGGGACTGACTAAACCTGTAATTACACAACTCTGATCACCACTCAGGACTCATAAGCATTCCCTAGCGTGTTCTCTTTTCATCATAAACAGTAAAAATGTATATATGAGGTGGCTTATGACAATTATACATAGATATTTATAAGGCAATGGAAGGGGTAAAGATAATAACTTATAAAGTTAAAAGCTTGTTTTTTGTGTGTTGTAAATTCATGGTGCCTCCTCTGTAGTACCTTCAAGACCCACAAACGGTTCCAACACAGGAAAGAGCCAATAGGGAGCATAGACAAGGAAGTAATTTCCCTAATTTACAGTCCTAGTTTGATACAGGAAACATAAAGGTCACACTAGTGTTTAGCAATGCATGTAACACTCCACCGTAGGCAAAAAGTGTCACAACCAAACACCAGACACCAGGAGCTAAGCTCCCTATTAGCCGCCAATATACTCTTTCCTTTTCAGCAGATCAGCCAAGCGCAACAGCTCATTTAGACCCAGTTTAATGAGAAATCAGTCATCATTGTCATGTATTCAAACACTTTGATGCACACCGCGGCTCAAAGACATGTCAGAAATGGTTAAACCTACTTTGGATCCCCCTATGTATAGCTCCAGGGGTAATTGGCGCTCCGCTCACGTCCGCAGGCAGATGATATGGCTACACACGAGAAGAAAGGACTGCCTTTGATTCTAATGGAAGCCTGATTATTAAATATAAATGGGGCTGAAAGGACCGTGGACAAATGCACACGGTCACAGGAAACAACCGTTTAAATTGTTTTTCACGCTGGAGCAATTTAAGACATTTTTGGACACAGCGTCTTGTCAGACGGCAGAGTCGTGTTTGTGAAGTATCATTTACATGTAGAGCATGAGGCATGAACATAAATAAAATGGTATCAGCTGATGCAGTCAGGCAAGGAGATTGCAGTTCTAATGAAGTCCTGTGGGCAAGTCCAAATACCAACAATGATTTACAATAAAAGATGCTGCTTTTAACTAGAAAACAAGTGATTTATCTCTCTCTTGTTTGACAACAAAGCATAGCAGGTGAGATTTATACCATCCCAAAATGAGAAATGCTGCTAAAAGGCAATTTGATGAATTAAAGGTATAATTGAGTAAATACATAATCATGGATTTAAATAATGCAAATGCCTTTTTTTTCTAAATGAAAAGCTTTTAACACTTGTAATTATTTTCCTGAAATCCGCCCATAACATTAATTAATGGGACAATTACTTTATTCTCAAATTCACCATTTAATCATTCTTTATTTCTGTGGAAGTCTTCAGTGTCCTTTTTTTCCTTCTGAATTTAAACAAGGTTTTTCATTTTTCCATTTTCTAAGTCTTTATGATGTAGAGTCCATCTTAAATGCAAGGGAAGTATTATCATGAGTAGGATGGAATTGGCAGCTTTTTCTATTGTACTTATTTTTAGTATTACAAGTGGTGCTGCTGTTGGGTAAAACACAGAGATATAACTTAATCAAAAAAGCATAGTGTATAAAACAGGGATATAGTCTCAGTTACACCCCCCTTTTATTCCTGAAGTGGCGTTATGAAACCTAACATTGGTCACCATATTGTAAATGCTAACTTTATCTAACTTTTTAATTGTCCTTGATACAGGCAAAGAGAGGTAGCTTCTGGCCTCCTGGCAAACAGCTACAACATACCACCTGTCAATCAACTCAGCCATGCCTCTTTTTATACAGATCTCTGCACAACTCTTAGCCATGACTTATAAAACACTCATCTCCTGTATGATTCAGACCAAAACAGTTTTTTGTACCTTGCTTTAGAGGTGACATATGCAAAATCAACTTTTTAATGGTTCTCTACATGAAATATGTGTCCCTGGGATGTCGAACCCCCCAAAATGAAAAAAATCCATTCTGCCCCTGTTTTGATTTCTCCACCTTTCTGTAAATGTGTGTGAAACGAGCCGTTTCAGATTTCCGTGTTTTTGTTACGTCACTGCACTATCCGGTCTTTAACAGAAGTCCGAGCTCAGAGCTTGTTCAGCCCATAGACTGTATAAAATACAACTCAACTCCTCCTCCGTTTTTCATTACCTGCACAAATGTGTGCTAACAAGGAGCTTAGGAGGGAGTCACGCTAGTTGTAGGCTGTCTTAATAAACACAAAGGTCGGTTTTACTCCCCACGTCTGCAGATTTGAAGATCTAGTGGATCATTTTTATTTTTCATGGAAAAGTGCTAGCGCTAGTTAGCATAGCCACATAGCTACATGTTCGTAGCTGTACCAAGACACACGTCTATATACTGACAAATAAAACAAGAAACACTTAATCTGTGACCAATGGTTCAGAAAAGTCCTGCTGCAGGCGCCTCTCCGTCAGGATCAGATTCTGGATAAGATTCAGAGGGTTAAAGTAACGCGGGTCTGTGAGCAGCCGTGTATATTCAGCCAACATGTAAACATTAGATCAACGTGCTGGAGAGCCAAGGCCACACCCTCTTCCTGAGGGGGCGTGGTCTGAGAGAAAACAGACTGTTGTGAGCAGGGCTGAAGAAGAGGGTTTTACAGGCATGCCAAAATCTGATTTCAAAGTGTTTTTTTGAGCATAAACTTTAAAGACATGTTTTGGGGACCTCTTAGACCAATATATTTTGATGAAAAGAGCGTAATATGTCACCTTTAACCACGTTATATTTTGCTGTAAGAATGGGGATTTTAACATAGGTACAAATGCGACTTCCTGAGCTTTTGGCGCCAGCCTCATGTAGACATTTGAGGAACGGCAGTTTTTAGCACTTCCGAACTAACTCAACTTTTTTTTAACACCACACGCTGTTTCTTCAAACAAATCCAGGTTTCCGTAACTCTAAGCAATTTTGTCTCCATTTTTCACCATCTCAGTTTCTATTCTGTTACAACAAATAATGTTAAGTAACCTGGATTAGTTGTTTCATGTGCCATGGTGTTCTGCTTTCTGTCAGACTTACCAGAAAACATCACACCCCAGTTACTGTAGTGTTGCATGAATGAGCTTAAAGCCAATTCTGCACAGGCTTTACTTAGTAGGTATGCGACAAGGCTACTGCTTTGGAAAATGTCGACTTAATTATGTATCCGTTTAAGGAAATCATAAAGGTATATAGAAACAACTATGAGAGCACATCAAGTGATTTGAGACTAATGCATATTTTTGCCTTTTCTGTGTGTAATTAAACTTTTCATTCACCTGTTAGTTATTACTGGGAGTTGTCTTTGGGTTTGCACAAAGACCCTGTGCTCATTTAACACCTCCTGCCTGCATGAACACCTTTCTAAAGGTGTATTATTTTAAACAGCGACACCTATGAAGAAAAACAACTGGTGTGTGATATTGTCATTCACATAATTAGGACATTATAGATGGGGACTGGGTAAACAAACACAGTTTAGTCAGGGTTAATAAGGTGATGAAGAGATGCCGTCACAGCAGGAGAGGACCGTCATCCATGGGGATGTCAGGGTTGGGGTGAAAGCTGAAAACTCGTCTGCATCACTTGGGGAAGAGAAAACAGGAGCACCAACAGAGGGTGGAGGTGTGAAGGAAATAGCGGAAGGAGACATCAAATGGGAGAGCCTGAGAAGTGGGATGCTGTCATTACCCCTGAGAGGACAGGTGTGGACCACGATTAAGACTGAGTTTCACTGGCAGCCATCTGGATACAGCCCTCGCATCACCCGCGAGGGACGGGACATTTGCAAGCAACCACACAAGAGTCCACACATTCGGGAACACGCATGCACGTACACACAACAGCATCTTTATGAGAGTGCTGTTGGGGTGAAACAAACAAACTATAGGCAGTGATGCTGCAGCTGAACTGAAGCTGGAGGGACGCTTGACATGAATAATGAATACAATAATATCTCCCCTCCATTTTAGATCTTCCTCTCCCTGCAAACACTGACTCAACCTCTGCTATAGGTCTCACTCAGTCTGTCCTGACCACTCTGCTGGCTCAACCCAAATCATTTCCCTACCTCTCGGAGCTGCAGGGTAATAAGGGAGCAGGAAGAGCAAGGGAGAGAAAGAGGAAGAGTCTAAATGAAAAAGCAGCCCCGGTTTAACATCTTCTCTTTCTGGGGCACGGCTAAGCTTTATTGGATTTTTTTTTTTCTCCTCCTAGTTTTGTCGAATCAGAAGGAATTTTCTCATAACCTTTGGCACATGTGCAATGTCAAATTTAATCACTTTCCTTGTCCAAATACGCTGTACATGAAATTAAAATGCAAAGACAGGGACAAATAATACGTTAGTGTATGACATTATTACACATTATCCAGTGCCTACATCTTCTCCTTCTTGTCAGAAACTAAAACTTAAGCATCCCGCCTGCTCTGCATCTTAACTCTACTGTAATCAGACAATGTATGAGCCCACTTAATACCTCGCCTCACTGTTGTTACACAGCATAATAACCAAAAGTAATCCTCGACCTGCTTCTTTTGATTGGAGACACTGAGCCGGTACGGTCAATTTCTGCTTGTACAGCATGAGGGTCAAGAGCTTCTTTAAGTGTTAACAGTGTGATGGGGGTTTGGTTTGAGAGGGGCTCTTAACAGCATGGGAAAAAAACAATACAGTGTGTTTTATTATGTGTGATGTGTGCAGAAGTTAATCTTTCAGCTGTAGGGTGAAGGTCAGACTAAATCCTCCTATTTTGTTTCACTTTGATACTAAAACCAATTTTACTGTCATGCATCTGCTCCATTTGCACAAACACCCACCCTCATGTCCATCCAGTCATCCGCCTATCAATAATGCAGTGATATAATTTGCTAATGAAGAGATATAAAACATGTTAAAGGCTGCTCATAATTGCCTCTAATGGCCCGTGGATTATCGCGTATTAAAAAAAGTGTTGCCCTTTTTATATTTTATGGCGCTGTCTGTCTCATTAATTCTAGTCTAGTTTTAAGAGGACTGAGTATTTTAGTGAGAGCAGCACCAATTGGTGTTAAAATGTGAAACAGGAACATTTCCGTCCTCATTTTATGCATAAAATACGGTTTCTTTATTTAAACTACATTTTCTGAATTGGCCCAAAAGTTCACTTTCATTAATTCCAAGCATGCAAGTGCAAAGTCTGAGGTCAGGATTACATTTCATTGTTTTGATATTGATGTTCACACTCCGACTCTAACTCTAAAGCATTCTTATTTGCTTCAATAGATAAATAATTGATGTTAGGAACAGTGCCCATAAACGCCATTAAACAGCTTGACCAGTGCATTAACTGCACAGCTGCTTTGAACCAGGTTTATATTAAGCTTTATAATAAGGTTCACTTCCTGCTCCTTCTATTAATGCATAGTTCATCATCATCAGCTCGGAATCCTTTCTGCCCAAAAAGGTGCTGGCGCAAGTCACTGGGATGGAAAAGCAATTCATTAAAAAGTAATACTGTGTATATCAGAAGGGTGTGTTTTTGTATGAGGTGATAAGATTGGTGTGCAGTGTGTAGGAGTGAATATGAACAGAACCAAGGAGGTTCCATCCAGGACACAGTCCTCAAAACACAAACTTTAAACTGATGGATCAAGATTTTCTTCTCCATCTGTCTCCACTTTTGGTTTTAAATGAAATGATGTCAAAAAACTGTACCCCAGAAATGTATTACAGCATGTCTGCTGTCTACAACATGTCCTAGTTGTCTTTTAAGCAATCTTTTGAACTTGTTTGCAAAAAATATCACAAATTCAGCCTCTGTAAATTATCTGCAGCCTTTCAGTTTCTAACCTCAATATCTATATGGTGATATGAATGTGCTGGGATGCTGTGATAATGAGGTGTTGCTCTGATAAGCTGCCTACATGTTGCCTGAGGTGGAGGGTGCAGACCAGTGAAGACAGATGCAGAGGTGGAAAAACACCAAATCAAACATGGTGAGCGCTCCAGAAGAACCTGCGCCAGTAGACCACCGACATGATCTAGGTTCTGACCCGGAACAGGAGGAAGCAACTGTTCAGCTGTTGCAGATGCGGTTTCCACAGCATGTCTCGGAGTGGTGTGTTCAAATTTAAGTGTCGTTCTTGGCTTTCATGTGCAACTAAGTGTAGTCGGCCCTCGTTGGTGAAGCAGTCTGAATTGAAGTGGTTTGCATGAACAAACAAAGTAGCACCAACTGTAGTTGGCATGAAGTTATTAAAAATAAAAAGCAACCCATGTATTCTTTGGTTCTCTGGTGCTGGGACAGAATAAAGACATGAGTGTTGGTTTTTGCAACCAACAACAGAGCAGTCTGCATGTCTGGCTCTAACTTTTGCATTGCAAAGCCACAGTCATGTAGGACCAGGAGTAGGAGTAGGAGTGGTTTGCATGCGTGCCAATACAAATCACTTTAAACGTCACCCTGAGACCAAATTCAAAAGGTCTCGTAGAAACCATGTCCTCCCAGTAGGTGGTCTACAGAAACAATGCAGAGGCTGTTAGCTCCAACACTCATAGGGTTGCTGGGCTGGATGATGACTAAAGTGTAGATGTATAGGCAAGGAAAAACATGTTTTTCATTACATGGGATCTTCAAATATGTACTACCATATATAAGAAACTAATTAATTATTCATCATGAAAAGTCTTCACCAGATTTTCCTTAATTTGACTGGCTAGACTAAATTTCTCCCTGGTGCTTTTGAATTTCTTTTCTCCTAGTAATGAAAATAGAAACCCCAGCTTCACGAAGTGAAAAATACTCTCACTCATGCATGAACTCGGCAGTGCGGGAGAGATTGAGAAACTAAAAGTTGCCCCCATGGAGAGGCCTCATTTGGATGCATTTGATGGGTTGTGATTTTGTCTGCACATGCACGGTTTGTAAAGTAAGCATTTCTCACCCAGAATAAGTTTTACTCTCCGTATCGCCACAGATTTGCTCACATGGGGAAGTTTTCTGTTGTTTGCATAACTGATATTGGTTGTAGATTTGCACACAAACTTGCCTTCAACAGAGTTTATCAAGTAGTACCAAAGTGCATTGGAAAGGTTCCAATACTCCTCCGCTCCTGCAACTCCTACTGGTACACCTACAGCAAACAATACCTTTGTGCTCTCAGCAAATAACCCCGGAAAATACACAGAAATCTCAAATATGAGGAAGCACTCTGTTTCTCACTTATTACATTTTCTGTGTTTGGTGTCACGGGGAGGATGTCTGAGATAATCACACTCAGCACGTCCTGAAGATCCCTGTTGTTTGTACAGCCCCTGCAGACGAGCTGGTGACTACTGGCACTGTTATTGTGAGCGGGGACGTGCTTTGGATCGGGCCAAATCACAACCTAAAATGTAAATGTTTTCTAAATGTTCTCAGCATACTAAAACCATCTACTCAATAGAAATGCTAATTTAGAATTTCTTCTTTCTGTGGGTGGCAAGTAAAGGATATTGAAATTCTTACATCATAAAGTAATGATACAAAAAGCCAGTTAAAATGACCAACATGTTTTTATTGGAGTCCTCTATGACAGCTCAAAATGATACTTTACAATGTTTTATAACGCTTACACATTTATGAATGCTCCGTGGAAGATGAAAGAAAATTAACTGGGGAAATTAATAGGTGTCATGTTCATTTAATTCACTATTTTTCATTTTTTGAATCCCTGATTTTAAAAAACCCATGAGTAATGCTCAAATAATGAATGGGTTTCATTTCCCTTACAATGCAGATAAATACTATTCTGCATAAGTATTTTATCAGCTTGTTTGGAACATGCAAACCATAATTAAAATGTCTCTCGGTTCTTCACTTCTAGCCTTTGCGATTACCGTGCTCTTGATCTGCCTACCTCAGCTCCAATCAGGCTCAGTCATTTCATAAATGATGCAATTTGTGTTTTCTTAATATATCACACTCAAAGTAACAAGACAAGGCAAACGCCAGCATGTCAGGATCTCCCTGTTTCTCATTGACAGTCAAATTCCTGCTTCCTAAAGTTTCACTGTTTCTCACTCCTGCACAATATGTCCTTAAATTGTTCGTTTATTGTGAGTACTTATTACCCGAGAGCTTTCTTCCTAGGTGTTGATTTCTTCTGGAGTTTCCAGGCATTAACACATGCCTTTGTGTTAATCAACCAATGTGTCCCCCTCATATTGCAATTTTGCCTGCCTTCCAGCATTTTGAAGCCTGTCTTAAAGTTTAGATTTGAATGATAAATCACTGCTATGCATGTCTGCATTTGGGTCCCCCTGCTGTTTGCATTTGAAGTCAAGGCACAGAGAGACAGAAGAAAACTGTTTCCTCATATCTATCTCTCCTCCTCTTACAGTAACCCTCATTTACTGCTTAGTTCTTTATTTCTGCAGCATTATGTAACCTTGCATAAGCCAACAACCTCTGCACCTGAGCATAGCCTCATTCAGTTGCCTGCACCAGGCAGCCAGCTAGCTAATGGGCCGTTGTGGTACACGGCAGGAACAGGCGTTCCTAATGATCCGTAACTGAGCAGCAGTGGGCTGTACAGTAAGAGCACTCAGGAGCCTCGTGAAATCTAACCCCAATCTCATTTTTGTAACAGCATGCTCTTCCTGTATAACATGGCGTCACTGGTGGGCGCGAATAATAGAAGAACGAGACAGGCTCTGAGCACCTAGTCTGCCAGCAATGGGCCTTTCTGTAACTGCGTTAGCACATTTGTTACAGTACCGTCCTCCCATGTATGCTGCTGACGCACCACCATTGTTGACCAGCTAATAAAATCTGTTTTGGCTCGGAGATTTTCAATCTAGTCCATATTTATTCAAGTCGGCTTCATCCACGGCAGATTCTCCAAAGTCTCTCCTGCCTGCATGCAGACAGCCTGAGCTGCTCTATTGTTGAGGGAGGGAGAGAGAGCAGAGAGAGAGAAAGAGACTGTGCTGATGCTTCACAGCCCCTAATCCTATTGGAAGCCAGGCCTCCTGTTTGTTTCCCTGTGTTGGCCCTATCAGTCACACTTAGATGAAGCCTGAGGGGGAGTAATGTGGGTAGATTGGGCCTGAGTGGCACGCGGAAGTTGGCAGGGCAGACGGGGGACTGCGGAGTAATACTGTGTAAAGTAGCACAGCCAGAGGTTCAGTTCGCCGTGGATGGGTGTGTAATGGTAATGAAGAGAGATGAGATGAATCTGATACTCAGAGAAGGGAAATGTGTGTCTCCTTCTCTTTCTCTCTCACACGCACAATACTCTCAAGAATGGCCCAATGGAATATGCACCGATAAACATCATTCAGTGCTGAGCTGTTTCTGCAGTGTCTCCACTTTTACATGTTTCAAGAGCGATAGAGAGAAACTTAGAGGAGTACTACTCACTGATATACAGTATGAAGGAAAAGTGCTGACATAATATATCCCAAGTTCTTGAAAAAAAATCTGTGATAGGCTACACGTCTGCACGCTGTATCAGAGGGTAATGGACTTCCTCTGGATAAGGAGTCTGGAAGATGGAGAGGGGGAAAGGCTGACATTTGAAAATGTCTCCATCTGATCCCGGGCTCTATCTAGCATGGTGGGACAACAGTGTCAATGGGATGATTCAGTGTGCCTATTTTTAAGCCTCCAGCAGACACTTTTAATGCATGGCTAGCTCATTTTTTACAGAATATGCTATGACTTTTAAAATATGCAGTGATGGATGTCACCGTCAGTCAGAGAGTGCATCTCAGCCTGGTTGCAAATACATAAAACATAAATGTGATCTATTTTTGAACCATTTTAACTTTAGCACTCAAACAAGCTGGGATAAAACCAATAAGTGGATGTTTGACAAAGCTTGTTATGATAATAAAGGCTAAGCAAACAGTGCCCAGTGC
This sequence comes from Notolabrus celidotus, assembly GCF_009762535.1. Lineage (NCBI taxonomy): Eukaryota > Metazoa > Chordata > Actinopteri > Labriformes > Labridae > Notolabrus > Notolabrus celidotus. The sequence continues at coordinate 23,885,339 of NC_048285.1, read as the reverse complement.
TTCTAAAGCTCTTTCTCAGCCTAGTGAGCTTCACAAAAACAAACAAGAGAAACATAAGGAATTATGTGGACTCTGTTTTCTTACTCTAACCTGGTAGCTAATGAGCTTGCAGTGTCTCCGAGAGAATAAATAGAGGGAAACAGGGTTGCACTTTCATTCAAATTAAGGTGAAAACCATCAATAATAGTCTTTAGTCGGTTGCAAGTTGCAGATTAGTGCTTGCATCATGACTCCAGACCCGCTGCTCTACATAAAAAACATCTCTAAAGAATCAGAACATTGCTCCTTTCTCTTATTCCACCTGCTAATGAAGATTTATGGCTGCAGTGTCAAATCAGAGATGATTTACATAACGCGACGGGAGGCCTGCCACCAGTGGAAGGAGAGAGAGACAGAGCGAAGGAGGGAGGGTGGCTATTAAGAGCTTTGAGGATCTACAGCGGGCTTGATGCTCCATTATTATGCACATATACTGTATGCACCGGTGGGAAATAGTTTTAGACAGATGATCATATCTGTTGGATTCATGAAGCACAAAAACTGTCAACAGTGTACATGAAATAATTGTGATTAATACACTCGGTGCCAGCAACTAGGCCACATGCTGCATTATTTAACTATCAGAAAAGGTTTCAAATGGTGTCTCATTTGCAGATAAACCTGCCTTCAACCCCAGTGTTGTCTTTAGGGTCCTGTAGAATCATCGCCCACTTTATCACCTCAAAAAAATCTTCTCAAGGTTTAGTTATTAACAGTAGGATCACCTCTAACTAAAGGTGCTAAAATGTTAGCTTAATGACTGAATAACTCTTAACAAGCTCTATTTCTTAAGATTAAAACATAAAAGAAGGGATGGGAGGGAGTAAAAAGCCAAAAAGCAAGCTGGAAATCTGCATGTTTTCTACATTCACGCTGCACAAAAGTCTGCAAGGCCTCTAGAAAATGAAAACCAAGTGCCAACAAATAAAAAGTATATATTGACTGACTGATACCTCCTCACCTACACAGATTTCGAGCTAAGAAAAGCAGCTGTAAACAAGAATATCCGTTCTGAAATCATTCAGGCCTGATACAACAAAGCATTAACATATAGCGAGAAAACCTGCAGACCTCGTCTTTTCTATTGATCAAGACAAGAAGGATAGTCATCAGAATCTCATTTTACTTCTCCTTTATAGAACCCGAGAAGCAGGTGGACCCTCCAAAGCCTGCAGCTTGGAAAATCAATCAGGAACGTAAGCGTGAGTTCCACACAGCTCTCTTGTATGGCCGTCCTGCTATGCCCAGGTTAGCTTTAATCATCACTGATCCCTCACTACTATTCAGAAGCTCACAGCTTCTTCTTCTGCCCTGAAAGCCTTTGATATGGATAGGTGTGAAACCGGCTCTCATTGCTGATCCCTACCTCCACCAGGCTCACCATCACAGTAATTCAGTTTGCAGTCTCCGGTTTTTGAATTGATTACTTTGCTTTGCCTCTTTAAATTGGTGTCTCGAGAGCGTCTCACTCTCTCTCTCTTCTCAAAAAAGCTCCCATCAAATCAAATGGAAATCTAATACAGGGGGGTAATGGGAACGGATGGATGGTGACCTATGGTTCAGACTGATGTGTGCAGGTGATGATTTGACATCTGCAGAGATGAGTCCACAGCTGGATCTATCTTATTCGCTCTCTGGTGAGTTTCTCAGGGTCTTAAACAAGTGTAGCGCTCTTCAAGCCAGAAGGACTGCCTTCATATTGTGAACTGTGTGATACAGGTCCAAGGTCAGATCTCTAAAGCACACAAGAGAGATGTTCCTGATGGGAAAATAATTACAGCAATACCTCCTTTGATTCTGAGGCCTTTCCTTTTCTTTCCTCTTCTCCCCCCTTCCCTGTCCTTGTATCCAACACATCCAGCCTAGTATTCAGTCAGACCTTGATTTAAGCCTTGAAAATTATAAAGGTTTCATTCACTTGCAACCATGTGAAGATACAGCAAACAAAAACAAACCCAAAATGTATTTTTTGTGCTCCAAACATGGAGTTATTTACAACACACGCTCAATATCCACACTCTCGTACTTCACGGACACTTCGAGACAATGATTTCAAACTACTTCGCCTCAGTGCAGAAGTGTTTTTGCTCTTCGTAACACAGTAAAAAGAAAGAGTAAGGCGGCTGAGGGTGGAGGAGGTCGACAATGGATAGACCACAATGCTTTGTCCAGGAGATAAGAAATTGTGTCTCAAGTGAAACTCTTGTTTTATGTTTGAACTTTCCCCTTGATGTTTTCCTGAACCATAGCCATGTACTGTCTTTGCTTAAACCTAACCGAACAGACTGTTTGATTTCAACAACTGGTGAGACAAGAAGTTTGTTTAAACAGATCCTGCATTAAATACAAAATCAGTTGACAAGGGGTAACATTTTTGATGTTAGATGTGTTTCTATTTGTAGACCCAAAACCATTGTCCACCTGAGTTTCTGCAGGCTTTTGTTGTTTGCAGGAAAAAAAGAGTCTGTGTGCAGTGCTAAAGAGGTGGAACTGATCAGTCACAATACAGTACATGAACCCATTCATCTGCTTTCATCTGGAAACATATAAACCTAAAATCTCTGTGAACAGGAATCTGCACACAACTAACAGTCTAGCCATTGACATCATGTCTTAGCTCCAGCTCTTGATCTTGAGTCAAACAACAGACACAGACAGACAACAGGGAAAAAGATAGTCCGTGTTCACTTGTCTGACTACATCAGAAAGAAGTGCTGTTCATGTTAAGCTCTAGCACAGCCACTTGAAACTTGACTGTAGCTCTGGTTAGTAGCCACCTTCAATGTGCTATAATGCTCTACTACCCAGATGTAAACAAGCACTGGTTGCATCTCATAATGTGGCACAGTTTGGTAGTATTTTGATTTAGAACTTTGAGATAAAATTGTATGTATTATTCCAATGTAGCGAAAAACTGTTTATCTTTAAAATGTAATAAAGGATGCTTGAAAAAACTATTAACTACTGTTACTTAATTATACACATCATGCTCAACCACATTCTCATAGAGTAGGTGTCCAGACACATCATATTCATATTTTGTACTTTTGAATTCTGTTGATATAATAACTTTATTTATATTAATTGTTAATTTTGTATATTCTTATGTTATTTTATTTTTAGTATCAACTATTGTCTTTATATGTGTCAATCTACTATTTTTTAATTCATGTTTGATTTTAGAACACTATTTGGGTGGAGGCTTCAAATAAGCTCTCTGAGTTTTCTGCCTCTTCCTGCCCATTATATTATTTATCTTTGCTATTTTTTTTTGTATGTATTTTCTTTTAATTGTGCAAATAAATAAACATAAACAAACATAAACATGTAGGCTGTGTCCCCGTAGACTGGTGTATACACTTGACTGGATCAATGCATAACAAGCACAGGCATGAACGTTAACCTGCAAGGAGAACCAATGGCTGGTGGTGCTAGCTCTGCTAACTTTAGCCACACTCTGCAAACCAACTTGACATTGTTAACCTGCAGACTATGTGATCCTGTGTTTAGGCATTTCATTCAAATTGTTCTAAAGTCTGTCCCTTGTCTGAGTGTTTTCTTACCTTTAGACTTGCCAGCTAGTCAGAATCTAAGTTTAAACTTAGAAATTAGCCATTTTAAAACATCCCTACCTGATGTATCCATTTAAATCGTCACTTCTAGAGGCTGTATTGTCATCAGACGGTAGCCAATGGATTGTGAGGTTGGCCAGGACAAAAACAGCAACTAACATATTTGTCAGAAGGACATGTGAAGGTCACCATGTTGGGCTTCGGTACTAAATGCGAAAGGATATCTTGTGCATCAGAATGAGACGTCAAAGTGATGTGACAAAGCCTTATAGCAAATGACCTGGTCTGAGGACTTGTTGGCAATTCTCCGGCTGCACTCTGGGATCATATATGTAGAGATTACATGCTTCACGGCTCACCAGCACTCAGGATTTCTCCGGAGCAGAGGCAGGTTCCGTGAGAAAAAGGTCCACATGGTAGGAGGTGAGGAATTGAGGTGACTGTGAATAATTATGTGGGCATGCGTCAGTCTGTCAGTCTGACTAAGTGATGCATGTCGAGCTTTGGGTACATTCGGACCGTCTAGACTCACCTCCTCAACCTAAGCATCACACGTTTGCTTTGTCGCCCTGATACACATTAATCACACCCTCTTTCAACCTGATTTCTTATTTTTCTGATCCTGTCTTTCTCAGTATTCCTCTCCTCTCTGCCACGTCTAGACAGCCACCGTGGAGGCAGACATGGCCATATCACTGATCGATGAATCACCCTAGGTAACACATGCAACACAGCTGGGCAGTGTGGTTTCTCTTGGAGCTACAGATACACAAACAAGCACACGTATGTAAACAGATTTGACATTGCATAGCCCCTGACTGAGTCTACATATAGTGTAGTAGATGGATGTCAGCCCTACATACATCCTTGCTTTCCAATCAATGCACCACATGCAAAATGCCACACTGTGATGATGTAAACACATGTGAAGAAAGGGGGTAGTATGGAACTTCGAAGAAAAGGGCATTTGAAGGGCATCTTCATCCCAGTGGGCTAAAACACAACCTATGAATTACTTATGGTGTTGTTGCAGCTGACATGGACCCACTCAACGGTCTCACGCTTATAACCCATCTCCTTCGAGCCTCTGCCTGGTTTTATGAAAAATCACTCACCCCAGACAGACAGACTGAGGCCGTACTTCCTCATCCTACAGACCAGCCGGAGTCGGACATGCAATTAAATAGGAACAGAAATGTTGTTTAAATATTTCATCAGCCGAGAAAAAAAAGAGGGGCCAGGATAGAGGAGTAGAGTCAGTTTTGAATAGTTCTTTACAGATGGGGGAAAATTATTTTTCAAAGAGCCAGGACATGTTTTTAGAGTATAATGGAGTGTGTAAAAAAGGTCTTGTGAATTTTTTTATATAGCTATTGACACTAAAAGTTTTACATGATTAGGCAAAATCACGGGTGTGGACGATTTGACAGACAGTTTGGTGTGTTGTCGCTGTTTGTTAGTTGGCAAAGCTATGGATACCTCTATGCCAGTATTTAGATTAGCCGGAAGTTGGAGCTACATCCATGTTCATACAGTCTATGGCTGGTACTTTTGGAGTGTTTATGTTGCTCTGTTAGGGTTAGAATGTAACTGTTTAATTTCAGGGTGTCTAAGTTGCATTGCTGTATCCACACAAATATGTCTTTCTTCCCCCTTGAAGTGCCTCAAGGTCCTCACTTTGAGTGTGACCCTCACAACTGAGGCCAGCCAACATTCACACCTGTGAGACCAGGGGGATGAAAGATGGCACAAAAGAGGGTAAAGTTATTGAACAACTGAGACAGAGTTATGATGCAGATTTTAGGATAATGGTTATCCATGAATCACAGTCATTTAGCTGAAGAGTGGTGTCACAGAGTGTAATGTCAGACAATGGCAAGCCCAAGGAGACTGTCTTAAAAATGCTCACAGTGAGACAAAATCTTGACCTGGTCCTCAAAGTGGGGCCTCCAAGAGATTCACAGGAGTTTGTGAGCATGTTACTCCAAAAACAGGCCTAAGGTATGCCCATTACCACAGGTAAGTAAAATGTTCCAGTCTGATGAATAGTGATGTTGTTATTTTCCATTATGGCAGCAGCGGGAAGCAGGAAGACATTACAGCAGCTTCTATGGAGTGCCAAATAGTGATCTGATCTGACACCCTGAAGATTGCTGCCACACCCGTGGATCCATAGATTCCCTCATACAGAGTAGAATAATAAAGAATCTTTAAGGTGGAGGGAGGGATGGGTGGATTGAGGTACAAAATGTGACAGAACAAGGAGGAGTGAGGAAGGATACTGAAAACAGAGTGGGCAAGTCAATTTATTGAGGAAAAAATGGCCTTTAGGTACAAGGAAGTTTTAGCTAAGCCTGTCTAATATAATAATTGACAATGTGGACATGGATGGATGTAATGAGGAGTGCATAAACTGAATAAGTGAACCATAATCTTGTCCCTATTGAATTTCTTAAAGAAGGATGTGCAGTGCAGCAATTTCACCACCAAAAGAAGGGAAATACATCCAAGTCCAAGGACTTGCTCAAGGTCATCCCTTCTTTTTTCCTTTCTCATCACAACAGCCTTTTCAGAGCAAAACCACTTTGTATCACAGAGTCGTGATCACAGTTACAGTCCTGACACGTATGCAAAAGAAGCAGAAGCAGCAGATGATCTATTGTTGGAAGAGTGGGCTTGGTATTTTGCAAAGGATGCAAGTTTAAATTAGACATTGATGAATCAAATTATCTTCAAAGTTGGACACCAGCGCTGATGTAGAAAAATAAGCCCTTCTATTTATTTTATTATAAAGTCGTTCATTTGCTGTATCAAGGCTCGGCTGTTATAAATTAAAGAAATAATTAAATAAAAATGACACGCACAGTTTAAAAGCTGAGGCTGAGATTCATTGAAAGAGGAAATGACTATCTGAATACCTGAAGTACCTTTTCTCTTCTGGCTGTTTTGAAAGTTACACTTTTTTCCGGGGTGTTTCACATCGCCAGTTATTGCGTAATTAGATTGTGCCTTGAAACTGAGAACAGAGCTGCCTCACTCATACAAAGTTACCTTTAGTCCTCTCTGCTATCACATATTATATGACCATATTTTTCCTTACTTCCTCTTCCAAGAGAAAAAATAAGACATAATTAATAATTGCCTCGACTCTCAGCTTTGAAAAGCCTCATGAGAGCATCGAGGCAACCGTGGTGCAAGCAGAGCCTTGCATCTCTTGTTCTGTGTGCAGCCTAGATTTCCTCCTCCTGAGATTGGTGTCTCCCTGGTGACTGTCTGGTCCAATTGAGCCCAGTGCTGATGGCCTGTAAAATCCCAGTTCCTGGAGCTCAAGCTTCTAAAACATTCATCATTCCCTCCCTTCCCTCAAGGTGCTTGCTCACTCCAGCCTGTTACAGAGGATTTGACAGGGTCCTTTTTTTCCCTTCTTCCTACCAACCATTGCTTGAAAAGGAGGGTTGTGTAATGGAGAGTTTTCCAATCACATTTCTGTTCTGCTGGCTGGTCAATAGGCTGGCTTAGGGGTCAAGCAAAATGTGCTAGCTGCATTCAAAACCTAGCTTACATCAACTCACCTGGCTTACATTTTTCTTTAAGTAAAATGGTTGAATGAAAGCATGGGGACAAGCTGTTTCAAAGGGATCCTTGAACATGTTAAAAACAGGATTACTCACTGCTATCATCATGGAAATTTTCAACTTAGCTGTTTCTCCAGCACCACTTAAACTATTGCAAGGAATGGAGCCAATTTCTTGCTCACAGTATCCGAAAGAACACTTTCCAGCATGGTTCTTTGCTATTTGGCTTCTGATAAGGCGATAAAGGGTCGTTTTCTATCTTTGATTCATCGCTGCTAGAGCCAGACCTCACACAAACACTTGTTGCCATTCTACATCAAGCTGATGTGTTGCTTTACCTCCACAGAGTGGAATTAGATGTTGCTTTAAATCAGCCAACAGTGACGAATGTGCACTTTTCCACACTTCTTGCCAATACGTCTTCTTCAGCCACGGGGCTATTTGTTGCTAAATAAAGATCAATACGGAACAAGATATCCATGCAGATACTTGTTCTCAGGGACGCTTACTCATTAGTTCAGCACATTTGTGTTTGAAAGAGACTCGGCCTCTGTGTGCAAGAAAAAGAGGAGAGGAAAGTGCAGTAAAAGCAAACAGAAAAATGAAATTATAATCACAATAATGTGGAAAAAAATATGATTTCGTGGCACTTAGATTGAGCAATGGGTAACAACAGAGCAATGGCCTTGTCTGCTTCACCTTCAGTGCATCCAGCTGTATACAGTAACCTCTCTTTGTGCTGTTGTCGCCACTTTGATCAGTGCAAACAAAACATACGTCCTTCAGTGCTATCAGCTGTCGGCAGTCTGCAGGCTCCTCTCATCTCCTGTATATTCAAACAACCTTCTGATGGTATTCATTTCTCTTACACTTCCAGTTGTTATCTCCTTTGATTCTATGAAACTGTGATAAAATGCACAAAGCGTCACTGCCAAGTGTTCGAGTAGTCATCTAAAGCTGGGCCCTAAACAAATGTATCTCTCTCCTGTTTCTGCTGACGCCGTCTGTTGACACATCCAAGTGTTCGGCTTTATCGCAGCTCCTCTGGGGAAGTCCGGCTAATAGAATTAATTACATTTCTTGTTCTGTTTGCATTTGAAATTCTTCTGTTTGTGTTCCAACATACTCCTGGTAATTCATTCTTACAGTTTTCTATCTGGAGGTTAATTCCAAATTGCAAAATGCACGCCTGAAGACATCGCTCTCTCCTCTCCTGTCATCCACTTTCTCTTATTTTCTCTGTGTGATTTTGACCTCTGCTGCAGCCATCCATGAAAACAAACATCCTACAGATAAAGGGGAATAAAACACCAAAGGATTTGCATCTGAAAATCTGTCTGCTGTTTTTCAGCCAGACTGCACAAGCTGGCAGATTGGCTCTTTGGGTGGGAAGGCTGACTGGAAGCCTCCCTGTTTTTGTCTCTGGTACAGATAGTGCCCAACATTTCTGCTGCAAGGGCACCTCAGAATCATGTACAGTATGTGTGCCGCTGTCCTCCGAGGTCTGGTAGTGGAGACTGTCAAAGTAAAAATAAATCACGAACACATTCATAGGCAGTATACCCAGCATTTCCTCTGAATATAAAACAATTTACAATCTTGTCCTTGGTGGGAATTCAGGGGACTATCTCTTATCTGTTGTCGGTTGTTTTTCTATTAAAACCGTCCAGTGTGACATGGTGCTAGAGGCTGAGGTAGACGTGCAAACAGGGATCGTGTATGTGCATGCAAATTTGATATATTAAAATTAAAGTGTCTTGGTTAATCATCCTTTATCAAATGCCCCAATCTGCTTTGCAGTCCTCATCACCGGTCAGACTGACAGCCACTGAGACGCTCTAATAACATTGCTCATCCAAACAGAATTAAACCTGAAAGGCCTCAGCTATTGGAGGGATCCCCCAGGAACTGCAGCTAAAACGCCTGGAACCAGACATCACACAGGAACAGTTGAAGTGTTTTATTACCCACCTATAGAGCAACAAAGTGAGCGCTGAAATAAAGACATATTCAGCATTAAAGCAACTGATTTGGACATTATCCAATTACATGAGTTATAATGAAGCCATATTGGACTCTGAATGCCAAAAGTCCATAGTGTCTGAGCTCTTTGGGCCTCAAAGCAGCATTGTAGTGTGAACAAAATGAGTGCCACATTCAGCTATTGTGTAAGTCAAAGCCTATTTGAAAGGGATAAAGAGCTTTCTCATTAAGTTCATGTGGGAGGCGAGTTCATTAGTGGTTTCGATGGAGTAGGAGGTGTGAATCAAACCTGAATCACAGAACGAAAGAGAGCGGGAGAGAGAGAGAGAGCTGTGTTAACCACAAACAGGCTCCAAAGGGGCAGGTCTTTGGCCTCACTGTCAATACTGGGTCACACACACACACACACACACACACACACACACACACACACACACACACACACACACGCACACACACACGCACACACACACGCACACGCACACACACACACACACACACGCACGCACATGAGCACATGTTCCACACAAACATGTGAGCACACAGTGTAACAATGATTACTTATTTCCTTTCCGGATAACAGTTTAAACCTACCTTTTTCTCAACTCTAATTACTGGAAGTCAATTAGTGTAATTGTGGCAGCGTAGGGTTGTGAAAAATGTTACAAATAGACCTCCGAGACCTCTCAGTCAGGGCTGAAAGACTTGAGTTACATCAATACAACAAGACACAATTGGTTTATAACTGTAATCAAAACTGAATTGTTCAAAAAATGATTCTTTGAATTTAAAAGTAGATGGAGGAACTGGCTTTATGTTTGAAAATGTCCACATTCTGGACATCCCGAAGTATGCAAAAGTGTGCCGTTACCAAATGCAGTTAACAGTATGACAAAAGCTGCCTCAGAACTGGAGGTAATTTCACCATTTAGTTGCAAAGTTTCATCATCAGGAGGACATGATGCATTCAGTTGCTCATGAAATCTGTCAGGTGACACGAGGCTGAAACGATTTTTTAAGAAGCCTTCTAAAGATGTGATCTCAAATGTTTGCCGCTTCATGTAAAGTATCAACACAGTGACACTTGAGGGAGATATTTGTTTATATTGAGCATTGATTGGCAGTCAGTTTGAACTGTTAACTGAAAGCTAGCTTTGATAGATCACCAACGTTTAGCAAACAAATCATCAGATGGGGAGCTAGCAGTTTAGCTGTATTCTCTAATTCCATACATCTCAAAGATGATGAATGAAACAGCTTTATTGATAGGTATAAATGAGCTGTCTGGGAAATGAAGGCTCACGGCAACTTAGCAATAAAATTACTTTCCAACATTTAGGCTTTCATTCACGAGCAGTGGGAAACGGGGGCCTCCAAGCAGGCCCATTAAGTCCAATAAAATAAACAAGACTGGATGCCACTTGATGAAATAGTGACCGTTTTATTTGCTGACAGGCGCCATAAATCAGACAAACGCCTCACACAACACAAAGGAAACCATAACATGAAGCAGAAGCAACATGGTATCACCTCAGAGCTCTCCTTTCAGGGATCACTAAAAAAGGTGTAGCTGAACTTAAGACACAGGCCACTGAATGCCTTGATAAAACAACCAAGTTCACAATCACAATCTGAATCACACAACTAGCTCTCCTGCTTTACTTTATTCATTACGAAGGCTGCAGTCCTGCAGGTCTCTGCTGAGGGTCCCGGTACCCAGCGGTGCAGAATTAGTGACACAGTCAGGAAATTAGAAATGAATGAAATACTTCCAAGATATGCTGTCCCGGTGAGTCAAGTAGAACCGCAGCACCACGCGACCTCAACACTGAAATTCAATCAGCAGTGAGGGGGCGTTTGTGAGAGTAAGCTGCCTGACAGACAGTGCTAAAAGGGGTCAGGAAGTCCAAGGCTACTGATCAATAAATGTGAGCAAGCAAACACATGATACATGCCCGACATGCGCATACACACAAACACAGTGTGTGTCTATCCCAGCAGGAAATATACTTGGGTTTAGACTGTCCCTCATTTTTTTCTCTACCCTGAAGTGGGCGGAAACGAGCGTTTTTCCAATAACATTTTGTCCTTTCCAATATTTGTCCTTTTCTCACTCTCCTCTGTGCACAGACGTAAGTGGAAATGGGGCATAAAACAAGCAACTAGCCTAAAACAAGCTAAACTAACACTGGTTACTTTATTTTTTATTTGATATTGCTATTTCAGTGTTTTGCTCTGACTGACTTCAAATTATCTGGCAGCACTGCACTGCTGTTTTTTCCTATTGTTACCTAATAAAGAAATACAAATCTGTTCTTTGCTGCATTCAGACAGTAGCTACTGGTGGCAGCCATAATACCTCCATGGTAGCAGTGCAGCACAGCTTGCCATGTAATTTACTGTTTGAAGTGGTGAAGAGGAAGATATTGAAATGAAACAAGAAGATTTTTTTCTGTTGGGTCGGCTTTCAAATGATTTTCCAATAACTGTTATCACATTTTAAAGCAGTATCATTCTTTAAACCAGTGTCTTTACTGGAATATCTCCAGAAGAAACTCATCCCTTTAAACACAGTGCACACACCTCCTTATTGTGTATTTACTACATTGTACATCAGACCTATGATTTGGTTAATGTTATCCCTCTAAAGCCTCCACAAAGCACTTGGCAATCCTGCTTTCCCGATTATTAAATGTTCCTGCCATTACTGCTGATGACTTCTCGCAGGCGTTCCTCTGAAAATAGAACTCCTTGCTCAGACAAGAGACAGACGGAGCAGAGGGTGGTGGAGCCTGGTAACGCTGTAAAAGAGACGGCTGAGAATATGTGTAGTGCAGAGAAGGGAAATCTGATCAAATGAGCCAATCCCCACGTTTGGTGCTAATGATGAGCCTGGAGGAGAAGCCTCCATCCTCTCACCAGATGTGTGTAAGATGGTAGCTACGGTGATAAAGAGATGAAGAGAGCATGGCCCATTATGGGTAACTGCCTCCACTAAAAACTTTAAAGTGACACACAGAAGAGGCTTTACATTACTGTGAACAATTTCCAAAGAATACCATCAGTTTCTTCACTGATATTTCACCCTGCAGGCAGCAATTCAGTTTATTTTAGTGCTCTATTAAAATCAGCCTGCAGACTCCAGATCTATCACATCCACAGCTTGAGATCCGTCACACTGAACAGCTCGACTTCTTTATCTGGGTTTTATTTTTGTTATGTGGCCTTGCATTAGCGAGCGGGGACCATTTCACACTTGCACTACTGGTGCATTTACTTACATTTACTCGACTGCCAAAAAAAACTGATGAGTGCTCCTTTCTGATGATCTAATCTAGAAGACAAACAGCACGCAAACACTTACAGTGCCAACAGGAGGCTGTGAGTTTGGTCATTTCTGACACTGAAAAGGAAAGCTGTTCATCAGCAGAGTGACATTTAGGTTGTCAGAGGATTTAGAGTTTTTCAACTTTTCTTCCGGCTGCAGGAACATGCAAAGTAAGCAATACTGCACAAGAGGTAGGGCTGTTGTACTGAATATTAGCATGGCTGTGCTTCTGTTGGAGATTCATACCCACTGACTGGGTGCAGGGGATAATCACAGAGTACTGATACTCAGCTCAACTGCCCTCCCTCTTGTGGTGCAGAGTTTTCAACAGTCAACTCTGCACCTCTCTCTCTCTCACTCTGCAGTGGTAGAAACTAGTAAACCATAAAGAGCAAAAAAAGATTGTTTTTGTTCACTTCATAATTCATTTGGCTCAACCGTCCTAATTAGATTCACAACTTGACCTGAACTGGACAGTTACCCAGCAACAGTTACATTTCCTATCACACTTGCACCTGTGTGTGCCATCAATTTTTCTTATTTCACTGCAACCAGTGGAATGTGAAGTAAGAGGCTGTTGACAGCTGCTTTAGTTTCAAGTGAGAATAATCAGCCTGGAGAAAGACCTTTTGCTGTAATGTCAATTAACCATGTACAGAACACCTGCAGCTAAGTAATCCAGTTTTTTTTAAAGTCCCTGTTCACTGACGTTTCACTCCTTAGTGGTGCTCGTTGAATGCATTGTCCGATCATATTACTTTACTGCCAAACAATGAATAATGTAACTAGAGAACTTGTCCTTCAACAACTTCAGTTGTTTCAGCAAACACTTACCATTTAATGCTGAAGTTCATATCATGAAGCCTGCTGGCAACCATATAATATAAAAGATAATATGTGTTAATTAAAATGCACTTAAGTTTTAAACACATCTCAGAGTGCTTCAGAGTAAAACCAAGAACATAAAAACAAAAATGTACGAGGCAGCAGAACAAAGAAAATGTGACTTGGAATAACAAACAGGTGCAAGAAGAATTAAGATGCATCACTTTAGGAGCAACACAACAGAGCGAGCAGAATTAAGAAAATGTTCTCGAAAGGAGAAAGGTGTTTATTTTTTCAAAGGATTCATCATTCTGTGGTGCCCCTAGGTGTTCAGGTTGAGTGTTCCACAGGTGCAGAGTGTCAAAGTGGAGGGTGTGATCCCCCATAGTGCGGAGCTTAGTCCTCAAAGGATGGAGACGGTAGGTGTTTACCGAGTGGAGGTTTCCTTTGGCAGTTTGTGGGGTGAGCCGTTCTTTGAGGTAGGAGAGGGGCATTTATGTGGATGCAATGATAAGTTCAGGGGAGATTTTGAACTAAATCCTGAATAAGAGGTGAATAGAGGATGGGCGTGATAAGACATGGAGTAACTGGAGGCTCTTGCTGGGGATCCTGACGAGAGGTGTGTTGCGGGAGTCAAGTCTGAAGGAGACAAAGGCATGGACAAGTTTTTCAATGTTTGGAAGAGCGAGAGAGGAATTTGCAATGTTTCTGAGGTTGTAGAGGCTTATAATGTGGGCCTCAAAGGTCAAATGAGGGTCAACTGTAACACCCAGGTTGGTGACGATCTATGAGAGGTGAATGTATTTGCCAGAAAAGGGTGTGCCGGGGACTCATATAACTTGTGTCTTTAAGGAAGAAGAGGGGAGAAAGTTTGACTTTGTTACTGAGCAACAGTGTGAGCAGATGGAGGAAGTTAGGGTGACTGGATGGGTCAACAGAATGTTTGACTTTTTGTAAAGTCGACACACAGGAAGTGGGCTTGTTTACGATGACTGATGAGTTATTAGTACATCATGGGGCTTGCTTTGACAGAAAGAAACCAGTCTGAAAAGTACAGAAAATGGTGAGTGGCACTGCAAAGTCAGTTCGCTTTAAATAGGTCAAAATAAGGAAAATGAATCATTCCCAGTTGGGGACCAGCTAGAATTATTTTTCTTCATTTATACAAAGATCTGCCTGCAAATAACTAAGTTTCTTTGGGCCCAATTATTGCTATTCATTGAACAAGGCATTCCTGATTGATGTGTGTTCACAGTGGGCGATCTATGATTCAGAGCCATTCTTCCTTTGAATATCATCATGTACATTTCACATGTACTTTAATGAGTCATGGCTGTAATTAGGTCAATGAATAATTCATAGTGTTGGTAGTGAAAAAAGTATGCCTGCATGCATAAACGCACAACATGGAGTGCAGGCCATTAACCATAAACCATGATAAGACATAAGGAACGCTTATAGTCAGGGTTTCATCTTAGTTTCCTTTCAATAGGGGCCTCCCTGGATAAGCTAGCAATAGTTTTCTTTAGAGGTAATAATATTATCCTGGTTGAGTGTTAATAATTAACAAGTCCTTAAATCATTTCATGCACACTGATCCGTTTTAGCTTATAAATCACTTCCAGGCTTCTACAGCTATCTGTGACTTCAGTAGTTTTGGTTTGAACTTGCTATTTAATCTCGTTTTTGTAATCTAACTGCCTACTTATCTTAACCCTTGAGCAGCTGGTCTAATTCCATGTAAATCTCTGGCTGCGTGCTGAGCTATAAGGGCGTAAGATTCACACGTTAGATACATGGTACAGCTCCCTTGAGCCAACTGTCGGGTAGAGTCTGTGCTCCTCAAGCTGTTTACATTACTGATGGATATCATTCTACTTTTACTCATTCTACCTTCCCTCCATTCCCGGGAGAAACGCGGGTGAGAGTCGATTCCAGTAGGGACCCCGTTGAGTGATTCAATAGGATAGGTTCTCTCTAACAATAATCTACAGGCTGTCTCCAGAGACCTGCACGCAAACAAGAATGCATACGTTCACAACCAGGCAAGCACACAGCAGCACACAGGCTCAAACACTCTACCACGACCCCGCTCGAGCAGAGGGACCGGCACCATTCCTGCCTCATCTCTCCCCCTCTCTGCCCTCTGCTCCTCTCATTTTCCACCTGTCTCTGATCCTCTGCCTCTTTTACATTTCAATCCACCGCCTGTTCCTCCTAGTCCTGACAGGGAAGCGAGCAGAGGAGGAGAGAGGGAGCGAGAACGTGAGGGAGAGAGGGAGTTGTCCCCTTTGGGTAGCTAAGCGATTACCGTTTGAAAGATCCAATCCCTTGCATCATACCTCTCCCAACCTCCTCTGCTCTCCTATTACTCTGTGGGAACCCACTTCTGCCTCCCCTTCACGTCTGGCACCTCCACTACTCTTTTTCTTCATCCCTCCTTATCCGTTTATTCTTACTCCATTTACGACTCCCCTTGTTGTCTCTAATCCCACCCACAAGCAAGCCACTTAAACCATGCTCATGGGTTTCTATGTTTGTGTTGTCATTATTCCCCATGCATCGAAGAGGCATACTGAAATATCCTGCCAAGTAAACTCAACTCTATTTATCTCGCACCTTTATACAGAAATCCAGCCCAAAGTGCTTCATAGATTAGACATGAAAGCAACAAAGATTAAATATGAATGATAGGCAGAAAAAAAAAAACGTGTACGAATATGAAAAAAGACAATTAAATAATTTCAGATTAACACAAAGTTCTTGTGCTCTGATGAAGAAGTAAGTAATCAGTGAAGAAACTCATCCCCATTCACGTCATCCTATTTCTGCTCTACCAGTAAGTTACCACCACATGGCCCCAGGTGTCCCCAAACACCAAAGCATTAAGATAGGTGGAAAGAGATGGGCACCGGGAGCTAGTACATCACGGCGATTATCAAGCAGGCACCTCACTTCACAATTGTTTAGTTAAATTAGGCCCACATCACCTTGGGGGAGGCTTAACAGTTTGCTCTGGGGTACAACCAGAGGGGTGAACTTCCCCTCTCTATGCTAGCTCTTACCCCCACCATACCCACATACTAGAATAGAAAAGAAAAGGGAAAAAACTGACGTATGCAGAGAGATGTTAGGAATCAGACAGGAAAGGCAGAGCCAGGGAAGCCTGTTTGCGCTAGAGCTCAGCCCTGTAGGGTTAGGTTGTATGCTGTATCTCCCCCTACTCCCCCATTTTCATGAAGGAAGAGAAGAGAGTGAAAGCAAAGAGAAGAGTCTGTAGCGAGATGTTAAAAAGACAACAGGGAAAGCAGAGCCCAGACAAGCTTATTTGGGCTAGCTCCCCCATCACCCTAGGTTTGCATGCACGCTTTACCTCCACCTATTCCCCCATTTGTATAAGGTAAGATAGCAGAGGCAGGAGAGCCTGCAGGGAGAAGCATCTTTAGTGAGACTTATTTGAGCTAGCTCCCCCTCCCCCCAAGGGTTAGCATGTATGCCTTACCTCCCCCGTATCCCCTATTATCATGAGGGAAGAGAAGAAAGAAAGGAGAGCCTGCAGGGAGAAGCATGTTTAGTGAGATGTTAGAAAGAAGACAACATAGGCATAGCATGGGAAGCCTTGGTTGGGGCTAGAACTCACTCCCACCAGATTAGGCTGTATGCTCTACCTCCCCCTACACCCCCATTTATATGAAGGAGGAAAGGGAGAAAAAAAAGACAAGAGTCTGCAGTGACATGTTAGAAAGAAGACAAGATAGGCAGAGCCAGGGTGAGTGGTTGTTTGGGAAAAGCCCCCCAGCTGTACGCTCTACCTACGTATAATCTTAAATTATAAATTCACAAACACCATTGTGAATACAAAAGTAAACAGGCTAACAAATATGTAAAACAATGATTAAAAACCAGACTATGACAACACACCAAATTGAATCCTAATCAAAAAGATAGGTATGTCAATTCAGGAGAGCACTTGCACTAAATAAACAGAGGCAATGAACTAGAGGCATGCAAAGAGAGGGCAGTGTCATTGGGCCTCATATGGGAATCACTGCTCAGATCTAGTCCAGTAAAAAGTCCTATTTCAGAGTGGTTTGTGTTCTTTGTAATGTGACATTTTGACAAGAAATAACTCAAATACACTTAATAAGGGTTGAATCTTTTGGAGTCTAAGGTGCAGTAATAATTCAACAGCAGAGGGCTTTTTGAGGCTGTTATTCTGAGTGTTTAAAAAGTTCTTTGCACATGCTTGTGTGTGTGTGTATGTTTGGAGGAGTATCTCCTTGGGTGTGTGTTAGCATATGTTGTGAGCAGCTTCAGGAGCCATTTTTTGCAGCCTTATCTGTCTGAGTGAAGTGCTGGCTGCTCCAGCTGCAGAGCCAGAGCCCACTGCCCACCGCTTAAGTGGAAGAAGACTAATCCCTCTTCTCAGAGCCCACTCTAGTAAACACCACTTCTCCAAAGCCACCCATGCAAACCCAGCCTGTCCAGTCCAGCCACAGCCCCCCAACAGTCTGTCTGTGCAGCTTGGGGCCCCTCTTGAACGAGAGGAGATAATTGAGAGCGCCTGATCACATATCAAATAATTTCCAGCAGAGCTCTTTGCACATGCCAGCAGGCCGCAGTTGTTTGGTTGTTTGTCCCTCACATCTTTCAGTGAGGCAGTGAGGCCCATGTGCTCTTCCTGTATCAATATAACAATCTGCCACAGTCATCAGCCTTAATCTCCATGATAAGGGAGGAAATATTGTCATGGAAAATGTAGCAACTGGAGTCAGAGCCTCGGAAATCTGAAACCATCTCACAGCTTGAAAGAGAACAAACTGCAAGGGAAATGTGCCTAAATGAGTTTTCATATGAACTGGGTCATTTCCCAGATTTTTCACCCCTTTTTTTAAACGGGAAATGGTCTGTATCTAGCTGGGTGCCTATGGGGTACAATTTATTTAAATGGAAAAGATTAGATCTGGAATTAAAAGGTACTCAGCACTGACCAGTGCAGCAGATAGCACTTAGGTACAAGAAGAAATAGAAAACTAGTGTTGCACTTTGTCTTACACTGCAGAGACAGATTGATAAGAACAACGGTTTATGAGGGCTTTCCTGGCCCAGCAGAGCTACTGAAGGCCGTTATCTGCTTACCTTGCTGCTATGAAACAACGTATTTAACAGGAGAAGGTCAGATGCAAAGTAGAGATCTGCCGTATGGCGTGACGAGACTTTGATGAGGAAATTCATCAAAATCACTGCCGTAACTGGCAGCCTTGTGATTTTTCATCATAACACTTCCTTTTGCCATTTGGGGTACATTTTTAAGGTGGGAGGGTGGTTGGAGGGACAAGGTGGCACATTGAAATTCATTAAAGTGAGCTTTGCGTACACGCTGCACTCCGCTCTGCATGGATGGTCGGCTCGCTACTCAATCAAGTCTGGTCAAAATTGACCCACATCATCCATCCCTGGGTGAGTCAGGAACAGAGTGTAATGTGCCATGCTGTTGCATTATTTCAGGGTGGCCTTGCTTTCATAGATTTTTGGTTGATAGAGAAATTGAACCGCTCACAGAAAGCATGTACCCTTGTCTGAATGTGGATTATTTCACTTACAGCCCACTCTTACTGTCTCTTACTGTCTCAACATGGGGGATGTGTCAGAATGGTCGGTGGTCCCTTACTTCAAAATATGTCAACATAGGTACTAAAATAGCTTTGGTTTGGAATGTGCAGATCTCTGAGGTGAAGTTTACAAAAATAAAAATGTAAAGTTTATGAAGAAATAGTTGGCAACATCTAGTTAGTCTTTCATAATTACATTTCCTATTTTACTATTTTTGAACATACAAACCATCTCTAAAAATTACAATATGTTGTTAAACCATTGAAGTTTGATAAGTACATAATATACTTGCACAATAGTCACTTGGCAGGATTCGCAATGTCAACCATATAACTTGGAATGCATCATGCTGCCATCCGTATCTCCTTTTCCATGATGAATCAATTACAAAAGTCTGCCTGATACTGTTGTGATGATGCCCCTCATCACTTTTGTGCATGCATAGACTGTATCTGTGTGTCGTGCTGGGTATCTGCTGCCATCACAGCTACCCAGGCAAATACATTATTAAGCTAGGCAGATTTTTATTTTAGTTTATTTGTATGCATTTGATCAGAGAATTAAGCAATGGATAGTGGAAAACAGGTTTGGAGAGAGTGGGGAATGACTTGCAGTAAGCAGCTGTAGGTTGGAATAGAACCCAGGCTGAGCGCTTTGAGGACTGTACCCTCTTCACATGTAGCATGCAATTCAAGCAGTTAGCTGCACCCCAAACTCGTCCCTGTGATTGTTCACCTTGTGGTCACACATGCAGACCACAGTGTTTCTCTTTATTGTCTATACCTATAGTGCACATACAGTGAGTTTTGTTTTCCAAGATCATGCATCCCTAATAAGCACTCACATGTATCTGCATAATTTGTCTAAGGTTGCTTCATGCAACTACTTATGTTACATAACTTGCATATTATATGTTATGCAGTTAACACGTACACAAATCTAGAAAGAGTTCTACTACACAAAAACATAACACTGACTATTAGAGTTTGGAAAACTGGATTAAAGTTGCTAGTTGGACCCAACCATCAACCCTAAACTGCCTCCTACTTTAGCTCTTTTCATACTACCTCACATCATGACAATACAAAGTCAAAACAACAAGGTATGTGATATAAAATTAAGTCCAGAAATGATGCTAGATGGGTATCTAAAGCCCCATATCTAACACTTCTATCCACTGCCCAAGATGCTGTATTTGATGATTTGGGAGTTACTAAATTATTGTAGCTTGAGCAGTTGGATTCAATAAGCTATTTTAAGTAAAAGCATAACCCTAACCCTTTGAAAGATTTAGTATTTTTATGTGATATTTTGCTGTAAATTGGAAGTACGTGGCTGACAAGTGACCCCTTGAGCTTTATTTATTCTCCAGGTCAACTCACATCCACTCAGAGTTCTGATTGAATGTATTTATTGAAGCTGACTGACATCCCACGCAGCCTGTGCTGTGTTTGAATAAGGGTTAATCAAAGTTCAGCTCTGCTCAAATCCCTTAAAAAGGACACTGGGGAAACTGAGGATCGAAATAAGAAAAATCGTTATGAAACACATGCTGACACAGATTGTCGTCCCATTCCACCACAGACAGAGTGGACTACGAGGAAAAATTAGAAGATTAAACGATATCTGTTGAGTCAGGATGAGACAGGTCCAGTCAGGATGTGTCTGGAGGTTCCATTAGCAGCTCTCTGCACCTGTGAGACCGCTCCACGCCCCGCCTGCTCATCAATCTTTCAGGACTTGCGCCTGTGGAGGCAAGGTGGCTCTGGAGTTGGGTCACAGCCAGATTTTGAGCTGGTGCAAACAAGCAGAAACGAGCTGCAGCAGACCGGCCGGGCTTGGCTGCTCCGCTCCGGTCTGCTGCACGAGCACACCAGAGGAGCTCGGCCTGTTTGTCTGTCTGCACGGCAACAAAACAGGCCGGCACAGCACAGCAAGCGGGGATATTTTGGCCACAGTCAATGCATGCGTGTGTCTGACGCTTCAGTAACAACAGGGAACGTGGAGAGTGGAGGAGACTCCAAGAACACTGAGCATGCTGGGTGAAGCGTGTGTCTCACTGCTAGCGAAACCACATAGCTGTTTGATCCTTTTTTACTCATCCGATCCAATACACACAAACACACCAAGGCAATCTCAGGTTGTCTGTCAGCTGTCAGAGAATACACCTTGACTGCATTCTGCCTTTTTTTTTTCTTCTTTCAAAGCTGGTCACCCCACAAAAGCTGGAATGTTATTTTTTGTCAGAAATCTGTTACAGGTGTAACTTTCCGATGTTACTGTCAGAAAAAAACTAATGAGCATCACTTCTCATTCATCACTTTTCACTTCACACAGACACAGTAGTGCACACGCATGCACAAACAGTCTTCAGCTCCACCAGTTGAGGACATACTCGACTACACAGCGGGAGCAGACTCTCGGTTTGCAGCTGATGCTGTTTGTTTCTTCTCTTTGATGGAGTTGAGGATCCCCGGGGCACAGTCAGAATATTGTGGGCAGCCGGAGCACATAAACAATCTGAGGCTTGCTTTTCTAGGTGGCGTTCAACATCAAAACAATAGAGGAAAAAAAAAAAGTTTGCTTTTCATAAAAAGGTAGTCTCTAGCCTCTACAAAGCACAGCTCTGCCTCTATGTCGAGTTAAACAGTGATACCAAAACATTTACCTGGCGACGCTTCAGTCAGGAAACCATTATAATGCATCATGCACCCTCATAACAATGTTCTCTGCATAAATGTGTTGATTTTTACGAAGTTAAATGGGGATAACATTCTAGAGTGCTATTACGCCTTTGCGTTTCAGAGTGGCTTCAATTAACCTTTGTAGTGACTGCACCCGAGGAAACATAGGAATCCATTGTTAATCCAATAATTATTGTCTGGCAAATGTACTTGACTTTGTGCCGTCAGCCAGCTAATTCACTTCTTGTGTTTTTTCTTTTTTATGTCGTTTTTTTCCTGGAGTCACTAAATCTTCTATTTAGAATTGGAATTGCAGTTTTAAATGGTGTTGTCTACATCCAAGTTAAAATGTCAACGATGCAGGTCTATATATTCTACCAGGTTTAAAATGTCATTTCTAACAGTATGCCCCAGCTACTCAATCTAATTTATTACAATCACTTGTGTTTAAAGTAAGTCAAAATAATGGTGTTGTGTTTTGAAGCCAATGGAGTCATTACTCTAAATAATTTATCTTGTTGACTTTTTTTTTTACATCCCAAAATGTGAAGCCTCTGCCTTTGTCACAGTCATTTTTCTTTGAGACCATACTGATGACAATAACATATGGTTAAAATAATTCAGAGTATGGTAATTCAGTCTTCTTTAAAAAATAGGGCAAACTAAGACAACATCATAACTTTGGATATTGATTTGTTTTGCAACAGGGAGCCCTATGGGTCCTTCAAATCACTGGATCTGTAGAAAGTGAGCTTAATGTCAAGACTGGTGCAAATATAGGAAAATTACCACAGAGTGGGAAAAGTAAGGCATCACATTGAGCATGCAGTACGTTCA
Organism: Notolabrus celidotus; assembly: GCF_009762535.1. Classification (NCBI taxonomy): domain Eukaryota; kingdom Metazoa; phylum Chordata; class Actinopteri; order Labriformes; family Labridae; genus Notolabrus; species Notolabrus celidotus. Next base: position 23,862,883 of record NC_048285.1, on the reverse strand, counting down.
AAGTTCATAGTGTGCAGTTTGGGTATGCAATAAATGCCTGAATGTGTACAACAATGGCCATCATTTTTAAGTTGAATTGTTGCTCACTACTCATATTCAACCGACCCCAGGATGCATTGCAGCTCTTCAAACAGTAGAATTGCAAAGCATGCTAGCCAGCTACATGTGGCCATACGTAACTGTTTGAGTAACTGTGTATTGTTGTTGAATTCAGGGCTTGGCTAGCTTTGCCTTCGTAGCTCGGACCAGAAATTCTTGATTGATGAAATCATATGAAGCAGAGAGGTCATGCAGTTATACGTTGTATATGGCAAACTAACCTTCAAATAAGTAGGACAGTACAAACTGTTTGAGTATTGGCCACATAGTATGTCATGTGGTGTTTGACATCAGCATCAAGGTTTTAGTCACTATTAACATCCAAAAAAAGGCATTATTTCTTTCAAGGGATGCTGTTTTGTTTCTTTTGGCACACCTTAGTCAACCTGCCGCAGTGTCTTCCTGCTTCCTCCTGCCATCATGATGGAACATCCCGTCATCACTGCACTTTTAAATGACACATTTCTCTTTAAAAAACACTCAATTGGCTGAGCTGACAAGTCAAAAGCAAAATGCACTTTGTGTCAAAGGTAATTACAACATCACAGAAGTACTTCGAGTTTGAGCTACCACCTACAAGCATACACAGCCAACCAGTTTGATGTCAGCAGGCAACCACATCACAAAAGCTGGCAGAGCACTATTTTGGAGTGTGTGAATCACCACAGACCTGTAGATGAAACACTGTGATGCTGTCTTCTCCCTCTAAGTCATGACTTCAGTCCACACTGTTGTAGCATTGCAGCCTTTAGTTTAATAATACATATAAAGTGAAGATCATAAAGCACATTTCATTACATTTGCTTGATTTCCCAAATCAAGACATTGGTAAGCATTTCTATAGAAAAAAACAGTACTGAAAGATGCAGTTAATCACCATGAACTCAATAGTCGGCAATGAAGTGTGATTAAAACCACCCATTGTTCGTGGCCCTACTAAATACAACGGGCAGGTGAGGCTAATCAGGCTAATTAGGAACCAACTAAACTAATTAGGCGGACATGACAGGGCGCCAAAGAAATAGATTGTAACATTTCTTAAACAAATGCAATGTCATCAGTTCAAAACTTTATTTAAAAGCAATTCCTATAAGTGGTGAAGAAGCGATAAAAAGATGTAAGCATATTTTTGATGAGCTGAAAAGGTTTTAAAGAAGGTTGAAAACAATAAGTCGGCATATCAGTATCTCTAAAGAAAGTTATGTTTATTTTTAATATTGAGTGAAAAGCTTCACTGTTCTTGAATCAACTTGAAATTTCTCTCTGAATTGGTCTCACATGGACCTGATGAGCTCCAAACTACTATCATCTGTCTGCAATGCTCCACGCATCATAAGAGCCCTCGCCATCACAGGAGTGCTATTCCCTGTCAGCTGTAGAGCAGTCGGAGAGACCACAACTTGAGCTTCACCGGCCATCTCAGAGCCTTTTAACCACCCGACTAAACGATGCCCTGCTGCTCCAACAGAACTGGTGTTCTGCTGCCTTTGTGTGTATGGAAAAGTGACATGTATCTGAAGGGCAAATTATCCCTTTCGATGCAGAAGCTGAGTGACAACAGACTGCCTCTCTCACCATGCTATTTCCGCTCCCATCCAAGAGACCCATCTGCTGCGAGATATGTATTTATTGATGACTGTTTACTTCTCCTGGTTTGCTTTTGTGCCTCAATTTAGGCCCCGAGTCATTCCGACAATTCAATGACTCTGGCTCTCGAAAGCACTGGCTTCACATTCAAATGGCCTAAAACATCATGGTGCACCCATGGTGTGTCTGGTAATGGTTAATAGTCTAACCAGCAGAGTCAAATTTGAAAGCAGGGTCTCGCTAAAGTGGTTCATTTATCTTGTGTGAGGAGAGCCAGCCCACGCTCTGACAAAGAGCAAAGACTTTACAAGGAAATTCTAATCAAGCAACAGAAAAGCAACCCAAGGCTTTTGTATGGTCATTTGCTAGAAAACAAATTAGCCTTTCCTCCTGCGTGTTTGTCCTGCAGAAACAACTAAAACCATCTCAGGAACTGATTGTAATTGTTATGACAAAAAGTGTCTGACCATCTCATCATCAGCGAGGAGCCCCCTAATGATAAAAGCCATTTCTAAAACCCCAACTCAGCTCCAACCAAATTAAGGATAGAGCTACAATTTGAGTTAAAACAGGTCTGAGAATACGCTTTAAGAAATTAGTTTAATGGGTGACAGTAAAGGTTGAAATTAACAATGATAAAACACACAGAGAAAATTGAATGTGAATTATCTTTGCGTAAAACGGCTCTGATGAAGTGAGATAATATCAATTAATGAAACAGAGAGGAGTGGGGGTGTGGAGGAGCAGAGGATGGTACATGAAGGGCGGTTCAGGAGCAAGAGATAGGAAGTAATGATAGTAAAGGAGAAAGGTATTAATTGTGAACATAATGTAGGAAGTCAACAGTCAAACAAATACAGCTTATGCTTCATTGCATGGTTAAGGAGGTCAGTTTAAGCATGGCAATAAACAACTGTGTTTAATGATTTATCTGCTTAATCTGATGCAGATCATTAGGAGAAAAGCCCCTGTACAACTAAAACAAGGCAAGCTTTTACAAAACAACACATTTCTTCCTTCACATCTGCTTGCTAAGTATGTTTGGCAGCATTCTGGTTTGTAACCTATATTTTTTATTGCCTTTTGACAAAACAGGATTGTACAGCCTCTCTTTTCTGCAGACAGTTAAACTTTGGGTGCCAATCCATGTGTGATGTGCCAGTGACTGAATTTCCCCATTAACAGTGACTGATCAGGAGTGGTGTGTGGCAGCAGGCGACAGGATGTGAGGGAGAACCGGCCCAGCTGAGACGCAGTCCCGCTGCTGGGGAGTCACCAGCAGAACAGCCACACACATATGGAGGAATGCGTGCCTTCCTGTAGAGCGGAGTTTGTGTCTTCGTGTGCGGACAGTGAAGTGTGCTAATCCTGTAGCCTGGCTGTCATATAGGCTCCATTATAAATGAGCATGGATCGCTGGGGCAGCTGGACCGAACACGGGGCATCTGGGTAATTTGGAAAGTCGGAGAGAGCAGGCTTGTTGGCCCAGCTGTGTTAGCTGAGGTGGTAAACTGGGTTTGGGTTGCATGATAGGACATGTGAGTGTTCATAAATACATACATATCCGCTGTTGTGCTGGATTCTGAAAAGACAGAGTCCCAGGAACAGCTATAGACTTCATTAAGAAGTGAATGTAACATCTTAGATGACAACTTTTGCTCACGTCTGGTTTGTGAACCTGTTGAACCTCCAGTTTGGTATTTTGGTTACAGCCATCTTTTTTTAATTTAAGTGGGGAAGTAACCATACTAGGACAACAGGCTGGACAACGTTGACTGTTTATCACATGGATACAGTTTCAGTGACATCACCCATTTTTTTCTGAAGAGGTGTTATGGAGCCAGACGATGGTGGATACTGGAAATGCTGATTCAAACTAAATTCTGGCTAATCGATAAAATGGAAAAGATCTGAGACATAGGGCATTTTCCCAGCTGATTTAAAGCAACCTGACTTGTATTTGCAACCTGTGGAATTGAGAGAGAGGTCACCTCCGTATTGGCTTCACTTTTGAACTTCGCTATTTCACATCTTTTATACACTCTAAGGGGGCAGCTCTTTCTAAAATCCCATGATGCAGACAGGGGGAATAAACAGGCCTGCATCTGAAATGACACTTCACTGAAATATTGATCATCTTCTGCAGGAGAGCTGGGATGCACAGAGTAGACACAGACACAAAGAGAGACAGATGAAACACAGTAATGCATATATGAGGGAATGGGGATCAGAACAAAACCTTCAGGCAGCGCACAGCATTACATAAAAATTATTTCCTGTACTTTGAACCCTACACTGATAATTTGCCGGGATGTCGATAGGTGCTGCATAATTTATTTAGATTGATTCTGTGTTGACAACTCATATATGGAGGCTACTGATATGTAGTATAACTTTAAATAAATAAACACATAGGCAAACCACAGAGCTGTAAAGGGAAATGTAGCAGGTAGTCCGGCTACTCCAAACAAATAAATAATTCAGATTTACAATCAACTCACAATCGCAGCCACCAGGCAGGCAGGCAGGCAGGCACACACACACACACACACACACACACACACACACACACACACACACACACACACACACACACACACACACACACACACACACACACACACACACACACATTACAGGTGTGGGTAGGGGAAATAAAGTGGAGGAGTTGCCTCACCTTTCACACTTCCTATCATTTGAAAAATAAAACTTTGGGTTGTTTTGTTCTGTCACGGAGAAAGTCCTCAAAATACCGGCAGACAGCGAGTGGCTTTTAATAAATCAATTAGCACTATCTGCCTGTGATCCAGCTGACTGAAGAGCGAGAGGGAGGGGAGAGAAAATAAGAGGCGGGGGAAGGAGGGAGAGGACATGTGGAGGGAAGTGAAGAAGGAGAAGCCTTTGTGTTTTCTCTTTTCCTCTGCCTCACTCTAATTAGACGGGCCAGTGTGAGCAGAATCCTGATGGCAGGATGCAGGGAGTAACAGATGTAGAGAGGAGGAATGAAAAGCAGAGAGGAGGGGTGCACAGTGATATCAACCTGAGCCTGAGCTGGAAAGGTAAATATGAACCTGTGCAGAGCGATGTGATGATAAAATATAGGCATAAACAGATGAAGGGAGAGGATGAGATTTGGGGAGAGAAGAAGGAAAAAGACAACCAGCCAAACTCTGTGTGTGTCTGATTGCAGACAAAATCTAATTTGGGTGAGATGCTGTAGACTTCAGCAGGCAGTGGCTCCCCACTCTGTGGAACTATCACAGACCCCAATACTCTTTGCTATTCATTCCCTTTTCTAAATGATACTAATTATGGTTTATATTAGGCAACCTAAACAGTTGACTGAGGGAAGATGGCTGTGATGGAAACACAATGTGAAATAACAGTGAAATAGAAGACATATCCTGTGCCATCCGGTGTCTGAGTCACACAGCTGTACACTCATCCATTTTACCCTCACACACTTTATCAAAACCATGCTTCCTCTTCTGCTCTCAGTTTGTTTCTTTCGTTTGGATAGCGTTAGTATGTTATCTGTCGGGGATAGGTTTGCAAACCAGGTTTTCTTATGCTGCACGCATACACACACATGTACACACGTACAGGTCTTTAATGCATTGTGAGGACACAAAATGTTCTGTAAGTTCTTTGTGTGGGTCATTTCTAGTGCAACAGGAATGTAGAATTATTCACTAACTGTGAAGGCAAATGATTTAGAGCACCCCTGCTGACTAGCTGCAGTACAGGTCATTAACCCCACCTCATTCATTATAACAGATGGAACATGAGACAAACTACAGAATTAAAATACACATTAAATATATTTTTTTCAAACATGGTTTCTGTCATTAAAGTTAGATCTTACGCTAATTTATGTGTTCTTTTTTCTCAGAAGATTGGTCATAAATTATTTGATGTTAAAAACATAATTGATTGACAGCTGTCTGTACTGGATTAGCAGATCAGCGAAGGAACAGAGAGAGAGTAACAAACTTTCTAAAGCCACAAGTGTCGGCTTCAAATCAACACAAGAATCTGTCCTGCTGTGGACAGTACCCGCAAGGGATCTTTGACTTTTAATTGCAAGTTAAATGTGTGCTTTGGTTAGCGGGTGAGGGGTGTAACGTCAGCTCTGAGGCTCTATCAGCCATGCCTTGGCTCCACCAGTGCAATATGTCAGCACCCTTGGAGGCGGTCTTTTGGCTTCACATCTGACAGTGGGCAGAAATGAAGGCACATTGTCCGTTCTATACACAGTCAATGAGCTGGAATGATGCAAAGAAAGAGCCAACCATCAGAACAGAGTTAAAATGTCACTTCAAAATACAGAACATTAACCAAGGACAAAGGAGCTCATCCAAGCATTTTTATGTGTGAGGACTTTGAAAAATGTCCACACGAGTAAGAATGTCTTTAAATGTTGTCCATCAAGAGCTGGTCCTCACAAGTATGCAAAGACAACCTCTCACACACCTCATGTTTTAAGATCAAACAGGATTGCAGAAGTCTGTCTTCGAGGAGCTGCAGGGCAGGATGACTTACTAAGCCGGAGCAGTAATAAAATAACTGTGGATCAAATTAAGCCAATAACAAGACATCTGATGTCAGCAGTGTTAGCACTGAAGAATCTTGTGATGTACTGAGTATAGTCAGTGATTTTCTGAGTAATTGTCAAAAAAGAAAAATGTTCTCAAACTAGGAACAGTAATATTGATTAAATTAAATTGGATCTCAAATTCAGAAGTATTGATCTGTGCCTTTTCTTAAACTCTGTCTGCATACAAGTAAAAATGTCTGAGAGCTTGAGAGAGTGTTGCATCAGACTAGTCGTGATCCAGTACCAGTACTTTTCAACAAAGTTTTGTGTATGTGATAAATAAACCTTTAAATGTTTGACACTTCAGTTTCTTATAACTTTTTTTTATAGTTGACAACCTGCTCTGTTCTTCATACAGCAAGACTATAAATGTGGCTGTCAGCTGTGTCAAGTTTCAGCAGAACTACCGAGTAGGTAGGAAAAAAATATCCCTACAGAATATTTGGGGAACAAATGGATTATATGTTTCAAGCTCAGCCTTGTCGTCATAGGCCAGATTTGTCATTCTGTGGGATTTGAAATGTCTTTCTGCAAGCTCTTAAAATGGCTTTCCTTGATTTGTGCCACCATTTGGGTAGCCAAGCCTGCTGATGAGTCAACACAGGGCTCCATTTTTTTTAGAGTTTAGAGAAGAGGATTTCCTGACTGATATGTTTAAGTGAATCTGACTTCAGTTTTCCATTATGAATGCTTTTTTCAAATCAAAGGTTTTTGTTCTTAAAATACGCGGGCAAAATGTGCTTCCTCACTCGACACCAGATATAAGACATAAGAATAGAGCGCTTCAACCCCTTATATTTATTATGACAAAAGAAAATCTCATACAGATTTGGTGCAATATGTGCTTACTGAGATCTAAGGTGGCTTCATCAAATATTGAGCGGCATTTCAAAGGGAGCTGCCACAGTGTGATTGAGAATAGCAAACATGAAAGTGAGATAATCCATCAACACATTTGGACCTGCAAACACTGATGACCCATTTCTTCTTGACACCTGTTCCAACACTTCAGTTGAATGATGCATTATTAACAACATTTATCTTTCACTTCCTGAGCATGTGGGTGCATGTGTCTACATTTATGTGTGCGGTGCTTGTATAACAGAGACAGATCTTGTAAAAGCAGAAAAAATAAGTCTTTGACCTGTAGCACCAAGATGATAATGCTCTCTTTTGACACTTGTTTATTTCACACAAGCACAGCGATAGATGTTTTTATCTTTTTCGCCTTAAGACTCAAAGGAGTTCACATCCAGTTAAGTGCAAACATTGGTTTGGATTAATTTAAGATTTGTATTAATAAAATATACACTGGTGGATTTGCTAAGAGATATTTTCATGGGCTCATATTTTGGCTCTTTCAACTATCACAAAACTCATCTTTAAAAAAGCAAGAATCTCTTTCCTTTGAGAGCTTGGTTGCCATGCTTTCATGTGATACTTAAATTCAGTACAATGGTTACTGAATGGCTTTGAAGGCCGTATTCCAGCACCAAATCAAATTGAATTGTTTAATGGTGCATTTTGGTTCAAATCCTGTGTCTAAATAGAGGCTACCAAGCTTTAACAATGTTCTGGACATTTCCTGGAAGCCCCCTTACTCTGAAACAAAGCTCCTTGACCACTGTGGATAATCCATCTGATTCCAGTTTCTTCAGGAGCTGTAATTAAATTTCCTAACGATCGAGGCTCTATAACAGAGGGGGATTGGACACTGAATGGAATTGAAGTTCAGAGGAGCGAGACTTCCATAATGAAGCTTATACATTTAAAGCATATAGCATGCCACCCACCAGTGCTATCTTACTTCAACCATGTAGTCGCCAAATGACCTGACAAAAGAAGAATGATATACTGTACTATATGAGGCAGCAGCTGTAATCCAGTTCAATATGAAACCTGGAGTAGATCATAAAGACGCAACACATGTTTTTTTAATGAGAGACGCAATTAGCCCATGATACTGAGGGTTCATGCATATGAGATTGCTCATTTCAATTACAGGATACATCAGTATCCAATTCAGTTGTCTCTTTGCTCTGTGGGGAAATTTTAAAAGCTCCTTTTCAACAGGGTGCATGACTTTTCTAAGTTTGGTAGGTCTGCATTGAGGATATGTAGCACACAGTAACACCAACTAAAGGAGATAAACACGATTCTAAAGCATCTTGCTTTGAAGATGGGAAGACAACTTCTGCAAAATGTGTTTGGCTTTTGGGGGCCGTGCTCTTGGCCTGCAGTCAGAGATGGTCAAAACAGTAAACTTGGTCAAAAGGATATATTTGCACCTTGAGGGTGGCTGTTTCTCAGTTTCTAAGAAGTAAAGTGAATCTTCTTCTAAACGTGCGTTGGCAGTTTTGATCCAAGCACCCTACAGTCCACATGTCCAAGTGTTCTTGGGCAAGACACTTTACCCCCTTGGAAGCTTGGCACTTGAATAGCAGCTCCTGCCAGAAGTGTGTCAGTGTGTGTGTAAAAACATGAAGCGCTTTGAGTGGTTAGGAGACAAGAAAGTTGCCAAATAAGCGCAGTCCATTTACTGATTGTTCATACAGAAGATTTGTGCTGCAACTGCTGTAATGAAAACATGATACCAAAAAAGTTTGCAGTAAAAAAGCCAGAAGCTAAAGCTCTCAATCTACCCGGGGATCTTTATTCCACCCCTTCCACACTGCCAAAAGCGCTGGTTAGTGACTGAGAGGATAAGATTGATCCTCAGGGAGAGGGTGAGGGGCTCAGGGTGGACTGCTGCTCCTTGCTATTAAAGAAGAACCAACTGAGGTGGCTCAGGCATCTGATTAGAAATCCCTCTGAGGTGCCTTCATTTGGAGGGCATGTCTGACTGAGGGGAGAGTCATGACAGATTCAGACCACCCTAAAGGGAATTATATATATTGCAACACGTGGAAATACCTTGGGATCCTTCTGGATCAACTAAAAGGACATCCAGGCTATTCTACCAGAGCTGCTTCCACACTATAATCCATACTCAGCCTTTACTATAAGCCTCTTTAAGATGATATGGGAGTCATGGGAATTTCCTTCCTACCTGAAGACATACGATTTGTAGATTTTTAAACGGCTAAGAACAGTAAAACAAATGCTTCAGGGGGTGCCTGTGTTTTCCTTTGGCCTCTAATGGCTTTAGAATGGAAGGTAATTCACTCCTCTTTGTGATGCTTTTAGAAGGACTTAATGCAGACCCTATAGAGTGTCTTTTTCACCGAATTTCAAGTGAGCTGTGATGACTGTTTGCAGATGACACCATCTATTTTATTAAATATTTAAAATGTCTGCATAAAAAATGTCTTTGCACTGACTTTTAAATAAGCTATTATGCATTATTTGAGGCAAAGTAGTCCCAATTGAGCTATGCAATTGAGCCTCATTGCAGTTAGAGTGAAATTTGTACTATAACTGTGCCATGTTGTTTAGTATCTATCAATACAAATTTGACATGACTACTTTTATGATAATCAGGAGTTTAAATAGTTGGTTGCTCAACCCGTGCACATACGGGCTGTGATGCATAAGAAGCAATTTTATTTGATCTGAATGAGCTGATTTTTGCAAGCCCGCTCCAGGAAGTAAGCTGGATATAAAATGTGAAATTTTTACAACATCTGTCGGGATTGTCGTGAACTGGAAACAAATGTGCCTTCCAGTCCAGCTCATCACAGATATGTTGAAAGAATTGAGCTGTTAGGATGAGAGTGCACAGCACAGCTCCATGCAGCACAAGATGGAGAAGCTGAAAGTACATCTCTGCAATCAAATGCATAACCAGAGCAAACCGCACAGAGCTGCAAAACACTGTGGGCGTTTTTGCACTTGAATATCATTAAGGCAATATGCTTTGTTAATTTGACCATGAGACAGAACAGATAGCAGGGGCAAATGGTGAGCAATTCTTGATGCTATTAGCAGAATCAATCCATTATTATAAAATTACCCCTTTAAACTTGTGTGTAATCAAGCCATGAAGATAAAGAGTTAGCCGATGACAAGATAATGATACAGAAATGTGCTGATCTAGCAAGTGTTACACTCTGTTCTTGTGTCCTTCAAAGACAGGTAAGCATCCATTCTGCAGGAAAATACACTACTTAAAAATGTAATTTAACTACATCATTTGTTTCTATACTCTCTCAAGTATAAACAAAGGTTGATTGATTGATTGGTTGATTGATTGAATGAGTTATAGCTAGCATCACAAGTTACAAAATGTGCATTTCTCTTGACTTGTATCTGGATGTCATGTGTGAGGATGGTGTATTTGGACCTTGTGGTCTCCCCACGTGAGAGGGGATAACATGCCTTGAAAGTCTTACTCATGTGTGACAGTAAGAGGGATCATGGGATTAATGGAGAGTGTCAGCTGCACTTATTGCAGGTGTTATGTTGGGATATAGATGTGAGAGAAGGTGTGGGCCACAGATGAACGCTCTTCATATCGACTGTTCTTTGACATTGGTCACCTGCAGTCAGGTGACCAATGTCAAATGTGATGGGGGTTGTCTTCACATTGCCTGACTTTAGTGAGTGTAAAAGTTTTTTGTTAATCAACCCTTACAAAAATAAAGGGTAAATGATGGTTGGGTTAATGGATGCAGAAATAGAAAAAGGATAAATAGGCTGCAGACATCAGCACAAACATTTCTTCATTCGCCACAGCGAGACTTGAAACATCAACATAAGGCTTTGCACTGGCAACACATGGCTCAACTCCCTAATCTTTAGTGTAATGCCATTATTATTGGTGACATGGTGTCAGCTCGAAAGCCATGATACGGTGCATCACAGAGTCATTTTGTGTTCATATTTCACAATTGGATGGGGAGAGAACGGCGTGCTTGAAAAAAGGAAAACAAAATTAATCTAACGAGCTTTTGCTTGTTAAGTACGCGCTCCGTCTCCAGCTGAATGACAATGACGAGGCATCCGCTTACCACGATACACTTTCCATTGTGAATAAATGAATATGTGAGCACGCTGCAAAACAATAGGCAAATGGAGAAATTAATTCAATGAATTGAAAAGCCTGCAGTGCCAGATAAGCCATAAGGCCTTGCTGCTGAAGTAGAAAATATGACAGCATTTGTTGAGCCGCACGGATATGGTAGATGGGTCTCCATTTGACAGTCTGTCTATGCAGGGTCCACCATGGTAGGCTTGGAGCTCAGGCCAGAGTTTCTTGCATCATTAATTCAGCATCTACTTGGCGCTAGTTTATGGCAGCTTTTCTGCATGCGAGCAAAGAAAATGCCGGGACAAAGAGAGGTCAGAGAGCAACAAAAAGATAAAACTTTCACAAGAACTTCTAACAAGCTTTAACAAAATGTTCTCACATCTTTTTTTTTTTTTTTTTCCGCTTTAAAGCACAAAAATGACTCTGTTATAAAATGTTAAGCCAAGGCTAAGAGTTCAAGAATAAATATGTGTATGACTTCAAACTACAGTCGGAAAGATCAGAGAGCGCATCCTTCCCAACATCCGCATTCAGTCAGATCCACGGCCTTGCATCAGAGCCAGCAACTGCCCTTGGCGGGGAGCGGGAGGCTGCAACATCCAGGACCAGCAAGGCCACTCGGTTATCAGGACAGCTAAAACAGGCACTGTGCTTGGCGTTGAGCTACAAAGAACCCGGGCCTGCAGGGGGAGTCCTGTTTGATGGGGAGGTGATAAAGATGGACGGTCACCTCTGCCAACTATATCTGAGTCCCAAAGCAGGGACGAGTGTTGGGGGAGGGCACGTGGCAGAAAGAAATGTAGCAATAAGACAGTAAAAGGCTTGATAGTTAGAGTATAAGCTGCACTGAGTAGCTTTGACTGCTGGGTAATTGGAATGGGAGAGCCCTTGATGAGAGAAAGAGGATTGTGCTTACAGCTAAGGGAGGCATTTTCCACAGCTTCATACTTTATTTTCTACAGTTACTTTTCTGATGGAGCTCTTGAATTTGTTCTGGCTTTATCGCAAACAGTATGTAAAGTGTTCCGAGTTTTCTAGTAGTCTGAGTGCACAGAGACCGTGTACAATAGAAGGACAAGAGTTGAAAGCTTGTCTGGACAAGCTATGGCTGCCTCCTCACAGCTCGTGTTTCACCTGAATAAGCTCATATGGCGACCATGATGGAAAGAGTTCTTATCACTCAGCGTAAACACAGACAGCTTGAGATTTGTAGAGATTCCCAGGAGATAAAAACAGCTTTTTATGAGGAAAGTAAACTGGTGTGAGGTTTACAGCATGACCTTGACAAATTCCACGTACCAAAATTGATAAATTATATGCATAGTGCAGACTCATTTTTTATGAGCAAAGTGAAGAAAAATTGATGGACTTACAGGGAATCTGCGGTGTAAATATGTCGACTCGCAGCAGATAAAGTAGACAAAGTGCCAGCCATAATTTGAGGAAAAACTCACATTGTGAGACGTTAAGAAGGTAAAAATTGATTTTCTTGTATGACTGATTTTCTTCACTGTCCATTGATGACTCAATAATAGGTTCTTTAAAAAAAAGGAAGGCCGTAAAGGCGAAAAACTCAAATGGTGAGAAAAGGCCAGAGGCTACATTAAAATGCAGCTCAGCAAATACTCATTATTTTTACACTTGTACAGTCAAAGAGGAGGAAAAAAACTCTGCTCTTTGTGAGGGTTACACTTCAGATTAATGGACTGAAAAGAGAAAAAAGGAGCGATTTTGAATGTATTCCATCTCTGGCTTTCTGTTCTTCCCTCTGAAGTGTTTCCAGAATGACGGAAAGGTACATGGAAAAGGTATTTAAGCATGACAGTGGAGCTGGAATTAGTTAAAGCCACAAAATACCGCTGTTAGAATCCCTCCTGCTCACTCAGCCGGGCCTGCGAGTGACCTTGAATACATACATAAATGTATGAACACATGGAGACGATATAGAAATATTTACATTTAGATACACTGGTGGTCCAGCCTGGCTTACTCTCACGTCCCACGTCTCACGATGACATGACTTCAACATTTCATTTCTCTGGTGTCAAGTGTAAACCAGGCATGGGTATCAGTTGTCATTACCTAAGCTATAAACAAGGGATTTTTCCATCAAAGGTTTAGATATTGTACAGTGTAATGCTCAGGAAAACATGTTCAGACCACAATTCAACAGAGGCCAAAAACAAATCTCTGGAGTGTCTGCTGCTCTGGAATGGAGCTGTTTAATGCTTGCTGCATAAAGGGATACAGGTTGTTTTGATACATTACAAGTACAGATAAATCTCATTATTCATGTTCAATAAGTCTTTAAAATCTCCTTTTTTTGCTCAGTGTTTATATGTGGAAGGTGAGTCAAGCTGTGTGTATTGCTGCCTGTTCCATTGTTTTAAAATGCCATTTTTTTTATTTCTACACACAGTGAATTATTTTGATATTTGGTGATCAAATTTGAGAAAAACAGGGGAAACTGCTTTATATTTTCTTTTATTCAATAAGATTTTAAGAAAAAAATCCAAAAAGATTTGAAAGCTGATGTGCCCTATAACAGCTCTAGACTTGTACCCAAAACTGAGACGTTTTAGTTATTCACAGTATTTTTGTCAACAAGTTGGGCCTCTTTCTGTTTTTGATTGGTCAATGAGGAAGACGTGACATTGAAGGGCACATTTCACACACTACACATTACCATACATTGTTCATATGTTATTTGAGATCATATTTTATTCTTTTTTACTGAAGTTTCTTGATAAAAGGAACACTGTTGATAGATAATGTACAATGTCTACTCAACCTCTATCTTTATTGTTATACACTTGAATATGAAATAATTCAATGCTGCTTGTTTTTTTTTTTATGATTTAGTGACTGGAAACAATGTGGTTGTTTTGAAGACTAGGTTTCAGCTCTGCTTAACTCGAAGGTTAAGCACTACCCCCACACAAGGTGAATTAATGTATTATTTCAGGCTGTGGGCACTGATACGCTCTAGTTCTCCGCTGCTCTCACTGTACCTGCTGCCATTTTTAAACATTTATTTAGCCAAAGAAAGTTGACTGAGCATGCTTACCCTCTCTCTACAGTGGCCTGCCCAACAGTCATGGAGCTACACATATTTACACCTGGGACCTGCACGGTGCAACTCCAGAGCAGAGCTATTAGTCACTGTGCCACTTTAAGGCAATAGTGGGTTCAGTGCTTTTCTCCAAGGATCATTAATAGAGCACAGGAAAGAATGGAGTTCATTCACTCTACTTTCCCCTTCAGTCTTTTATCAGCATTAACCTTCCTCTGTTGACAATTTCATCTCTTTAGCTGCTTGGCCAACTCATACCTCAATCTTTAACGTTTAAAATGACAGCATGTGCAAGCATACTCTACAATTTAATTATTTTCACCTCCAAACTACACATTTTATATAAATTATTCTCTCCACATCTGATAAATTTTAGTCCGCTCTGGGTCACCTAAGACATTAATCAGTTTTGTTATCTGCCTAATGCTCCTCATTAAGACTCACATTCACGCTCTCATGCTGCTGAAACAATGGAAAGCATTAATGACTATAGATGCAACCTTTCAGCACTTTCTTCTTCTCCTCTCCTTTCCGGTAACTGCTTCCCATCTCTTGTCCCTTATCCCCATTCCATAACTATGTATCATGTCATATCATGCATTCTCGGTCTACTCTCAGCCCACCCATTCACTACATTAACCTTTGCACATTGCTCAAGCAAAAAAGCCAGCCATAAAAATCTTCGGGAGGTCTTGAGGGGTGAAAGGCCATTAAGTGGCCTATGAGGAGTCTTAAACCCTGCCACCCTGTCTTCCTCATACAAGGCCTGACGCTGCACTCTCTCCAGTCCATTACAAAAGGGGACGAAGGGGCACTGCAGATACCACAGGCTTTTTTTTGCCTTCGGGTCCCAGAAGAAAGCTGGCCCCTTTCAGATCTTCACAACCCACTGACCACAGAGTCCACCACAGCCTGTGTCCAGTCATGAAAAGAAAGAAACCTTTAAACTATTTACTGTATGACTGCAGACCAGGTGTGCAGGTGTATGTGCAAAGAGTAACAGCTGAGCTGCTGCATTATCAGAGTTACTCTGGAAAGTTACTTTAGCATTAATTCTTTCTGCTTCAATAATCTTATCAATGTACCCTGCTTCTCGTCTCAGTGGTATTTTGCTAATTAGCTCTCTGAAAGCAGCAGACTCAACAGTTGATATGGGAAGCATCATGCCTCCCACACATACCTTACAAACAGTCTGTTTAGTCCTTCCTGGTTGACAGACTGTAGAGCTGGCAGTGGTTTCAAATCAAGCCTCGGCTGTTTGAATGGAGAGTTTCCTCCTTGGTCTTCTGAGCTAACTCAAGCTGCATCTGTGTTTGCTGTGCCTGGCTCTCTGGCTAGCTAAGCATGTTGTTTGGTTGAAGCTTCATGAGATTAGACTTACTTGTCTTTGTGGCTGATAAAGTATTCCTTCTTGCACATACTACTTCCAACAACTCACGACTACAATCTTGTCCTTTACCTCGAGGAGGAAAAAATAATGCTGGTATTTCCGAGACAGAAAAGATGATGTCAGTTTCAGAAATTGTGTATGTTTACTGAACAAGATATCCTTTCTCCCAGTATACTAATGTGCTGTCGTAGACGTAATCTCACCCTTCGAGTCGGATGATTAATCGTATGTAGTTGTCAGCTGTGTGACGTAAAGTAGCAAGTAATGAGTGTTGAAATGCTGTCATTTTAACATTTGAAATGTAACTAGATACCCGACCTAGTACCGCAAATAGTGGTGGAGTCACAGTCAGTACTTTAAATGGGACAGTTTGCTCCAATACCCAGTGCTGCCACTTCTAAATTTAACCTCTTGATGTACCAGGACTTCTTCCCAGCTGCCAGTGCCCTTTCCTGTCCGCTCCAGATCATAGTTTCTCTTGGCGAACATAACAGTAATGAGTTACTTGCACTTGCCACATGATACACATTCCAACAAGTGAATAAAATCGGAACCAGCACTTATTTTTGGGGGATACAAATCCAATAACACCTTCAATACACTCCCTTTTTAAACTATTCAAATGCCTTTAATGTAACAGCATGGTCCCTGATGAAAGCTGTCTGTTTCTGTTTCAGGTTTCATGACCATGCTGTGAAAATAAAGACATCCCAATTGTTCAAAGAGAGCATGCCATGTAGTTTTCTTGTGATTTAGAGAAGAGAAGCTCTCCTTGATTGTGCCATAACATTCATTCCATTTCGTCCTACATTTATTGCGTCTCACAGAAAAATCAATCCACCAAAGCTGTGTATTTTTCCATGGTCAGAAGTTGCTACTTTCTCTCTGACTACAGCCCTGCCAGTCACAGGCTTCCATTGTTGTCAAAAATTCATTAGAAACAGCTTGCAGACACACACTGCAGCTTAGACTGATGCAACATATCAGACTGAAAAACATGTGCACTGAGGCTCAACTCTAGCAGGATGGAAGCGGTTTGGATATGACTGCAGTGATTTTTGAAGTTACAGAGTCGTGAAGAAAAAAAAAACATACCTTGCATGTGTTTTCAGTGGGATGCATTGTATTAGTTCAGGCAGCTGTCTCTTTAAGCAGCTTTCAATGGAATATTTGAAAACATCGGGAGTCTGTGTGAGCAGCCAGTAGCATCTGATATTTGCACTACAAATAAAAAATATTGCAATATAAAAAGAACCAGTAGGAAATCTTGATAAAAGAGTCCCTTTAGAGTAAAAAGCTGTGATTTTTTTTTATCCCAACACCTCCACCCACACTGATGCAGCAGATGTAACCTCTAAAGTCAGAGAGAGGGTGAATCGCCTCCAGTATGTGGAGGAAAAACCAAACTTGATCCAGCAGCCCTGAGGCACTGGGCGTGTGGCCTCACCAACTAAAGAGCACCAGTCCCCGCTCTGTGTTTCGTTCTCTGTGGCACAGCAGCTCAGCACTCTGCTCTCAGTATTTAGCCAAAAGTGGTGCAGAGCTATACGCCCGCTCCTCGTGTTGTTTTCAGGGTATTAAAGGTTTATTCGAGTATCTAGCTCAATTATTTAGGCTGGCCATGGTCAATGGTTGGGAGAAAAAAGTGCAGATGATTTATTCATGGCGAAGTGCAGCTGTGTTTTAATCAGAGGAGCCTGGTAGAAATGCAGTGAGAGGAGGGTGTTTTTCTTTTTATTGGTGGCAATAAGATTGACAAGGACGTGCTTAGTCTTTGTCTGTTTTTCTCTTTTTTTTCCCTCGTCTCTTTTCCTTTCATTACACGCTATTAAAGTAAAGGGGAAAATCTGTCCTCAGATGCTCTTACACTGTTAGACATCATCAATTTGTGATGTTCAATTTATGATGAAATGTAGTAATTCCCATTTCTTTTTTGCTGTGCCCACTTTGTTTTAACCTGCCTCATCAACTCCCGCCTCAGTCAGTGATTTCCCAGAATGACTTTCGCCAGCTGCCTCATAACACCGTCTCACAACAGGAGCAACCAAAAAATTCTCCTCTCTCCAGGTGGGGCAAGGCTCATTAATTGCAAAACTATTAGGTGCATAACCACAATCAGCAATGCTAAAATTAGATTATTATGTGAGCTTGACTCATTTGCAGGTGTAGCACATCTGTTTAGCGCCATTCGGCACCATTTTACAGCGCCGAAATGTGAAAATGTCAGAGCTAATTTCAATAGCTGTGCTGTAGGGCAGAGCTGCAGTTTGTCTGCTGTCTCTCAGTCAGCTGTGGGTTTTATATCAAGTGAGTGTGAATTATCATTTCTGCAGCATTGTTGTCTTATGTTTTACGACAGCAACGTGGCATCTGTGACAAACATGTACAGACATGTTGCACCGTGCAAGAAAAAATACATAAAAAGTTTACCAATTGAGGTCAATGTAACTTAACCTGACAGAGTTTAGTCTAAGACACCTGTTTACACTTCAGCTAGAAATAAATATGTTCTTTTGATATTAATTGTTCTGTATTTGTTATGTTTACTTGTGAATGTTGTACTTTTTCATGTAAAGGAATGCACTGTGATCAATTACGTGTTATCTTTTACTTTCTGAGTTAAGTTGAACTGATTTATTGTTGTGCACTGACTACACGTATCACCCTATATCGTATGGGGATGGGGCACTAACCACTAACTGTCCCAGGCATTTTTTTTATTCAAACCTTTATCATACTAGGTAATTTATTTTTAAAACTAAAAAATCTACCTAAATGACCATATTGGCTTACATTTGAGATGACCCCAGTTATACAATGACTGTCATCTTTTTGAAACAAATTAAAAAATAATAATTATAATTTTAAGGCCAGATCTTGTTTCTTTACAAAAAATGTTTTAATTTAAAATAATGATTAAACTGACACCAGTTTTAATTACCTTTTAAAATAAAAGTGCCACATTTGAATGAAATAAAAAGTAATCCCACGTGTAAATTAACTATTTATGGTATTGGTAATTCTGTACCACAACATTTTAATTAACTTGTAACTTTTACTCTTTTAGACGGGTCTAATAACTGTCAAACCTTCATTAGGCTTTTCACTAACTTACTCAACCACACATTTTAAAATGGTCTTTTAAGTCAAATAGTCTGTCATGTCGGACATTACACTCTGCAACATCATACACTACCAGTCAAAAGTTTGGAAACACCTTCTCATTCAAGGGTTTGTATTTATTTTGATTATTTGAAAAACTGCAGATTAATACCAAAGACAGAAAAACTATGAAAGAACGTATATGGAATTATTTAATGAACAAAAAAGTGTTAAACAAATCAGAATATATTTTAGATTTTAGATTCTGTAAAGTCCCCCACTTTTTCCTTCATGACAGCTTTCTCAGTCTGCTTCATGAAGTGGTCTCCTGGAATGGTTTCTAATTAACAGGAGCCTTGTCAAGAGTTAATTTATGTAATTACTTGCCTTCTTAATGTGTTTAAAACCATCAGTTGTGTTGTTCAGAGGTAGGGTTAGTACACACTGGATAGCCCTATTTGACTACTGTTGTAATCCATATTATGGCAAAACCAGATTACTTCATAGCTTTGATGTCTTCAGTATTAAACTACAATGTTGAAAATAGTTAAAATAAATAAAAACCATTGAATGAGAAGGTGTGTCCAAACTTTTGACTGGTAGTGTATATCTTGTCTGCTTGACAGCTGTTTAATGTCTCTGCTGCACTGATAACCACATCTTAAAGTCAGTACCATAACTCTGCCTCAGCTGATGAATAACTTGGCCTACTTTTGAGTCACTTTGTTACAGCCAATCACTGTGCCTCTCCACCTTTCATTCCCCTGCCACTGTAGTTGTGAGTGACAGCTGCTCTCAGTCATCACAGGTAAATTTGCTTACAGATTAGAGGCGGCGTCCATTGTTGTGAATGAGTATTGTCAGTCACAAGTTTAGACCCTGAATATAAGACGGTCCCACTTTTTCCAGATGTATTTCAATGAAAAATTGTGAGTTTTTGTATTACAGTCATTGCCATACTTATTCTAAATGTGCATGTTAAACACCAGCAATATAATTCTGAGATTATTTAATACATCTTGTGTTGTAGTAAGCTCCTATGAAACAAAGGACAAACAGCAGGAGACTGAAAACAGACAACAAATGGTTTTCTTATGCTTGCAAGTGGGCTCTCTGCACACACTGTAGCTCTTCTTGGGTCATCCTTTTGTTCATTGCATAATGTGCATTACACCAACACCTGTCAGTCATACATAGCTTATCTTCTGACATGTTCCCAACAGTGACTAGCAGTCAAAAAATAGATCTCTTAACCCAGTCCATTTTGAAAACTTAGGCGTGTGTCTCTGAGACGTAAATAACTCGAGAATGAAGTTGTGCAAGTATGACTCGAGTGTCTATGTTAAGATCAAAAAAGTGTTGCAACAGAGGTAATCCTATAAATATGCAATGAAATTTGAACACTTACATGTATGCAACACCTCACAACTGTTGACAAAACTTCAATAAATATTCTCCAGTGCAGAGATGAAACAACCCCTGTCAAAGCTGATTTTTATGCCACCAATTGAGAATCCTCAAGCCAGAAAATTTCGATTTCACTGCAAACAAAACAGAGCATAACACATCCACCACTGGCTCCCTGTTGATAAAAGGTGTCGGGATGATGCATTTTGGCACTGCACTCTGGCATTTAAGGACAGGAATACACTGATTGGCCTGATGGGTACAATAAAAGGTCAGCATTTCACATTTTACACCTCACAGGATGAAGCATCCTTTCGCTGATTGATACGAGGGGGGGGCGCTGCATCACTTTCTCTCTGTGTGGAGCACACAACAAACCTGTCCAAGTCAACTCCCTTCTTTTCTGCATACCCTCTCCCAGTGCTGCACTTTCCACACCCCAGAGGACCTCACGCACTGTCAGCAGGAAACCATCCTCATTAAACACCTTTACGATGGTGATGAAAGAAACAAAACGCCATTTTCGGGACATAAATCAAAAGACAGCTTTCCAAAAACTATGGTGCGTAACCCAGGTGGCGTGGCATCATTTATCACCCTCCTGATCCGCGGCCTTCTGACTTCACTTCCCCTCAGTGAATCACCTGCAGCACAGTCAGCCATGTCATCTGTATCCACTTTATCTCCAGCCCTGAGCCAGCAACATCACAACAACATGTCACCAACCATACACAGGCACAGGCGCACCTGTATCTCTGAGAATGAATAGTAAGAGTGGAGGGAAACTGGGAAAAAACATGTCTATATATATATCACTCGCTGGATTCAGCTTGAAGGTACAGATCAAAACTGATGTCTAACATTTTCCCGGCCATCCATCACCGACACAACTCTGCTGAGAAGACTAAGACACACCTCTGTCTTTTTTTACCCTCCCTACCAGGAACCGAAATAATAAATGGTCTCATTTTAAAGGCTTCCACTTTTTTCATCTGCATTCAGAGGATTACCAAAGAGCACTGCTGAGTAACACAAAGCTGAAAGTGCCTGTTTGCCTCCCTCTGCACAGAACAAGTTGAAAACTAAAGAAATGTGATTTGATCAGATATTATCAAAGCGGCTAAGCAGGAAATACTCTATTTAATCTTATCAGCAAAGACTTTTATGTGAGCAGTATTAAATCAGTGTTTTAAGCAAATTAACACGCAGCATTAATTCCACACTGCTTTTATGTGGCCTAATCAGCCCATTCTAACATCATCAAGTGGATTTGCTTTCTGTGTGGATCAATGACAACGGCACTTCTTATAATGTGGATTTATTAAAGGCCCACAACCACCTAACTTTGTTATTCTTCACAGGCATCGCTTCAATCTTTTCTTCTCTGGAACCAGCATTGTTTCTCTCAACAATAGAAGATTGCACTTGATTACAGTGATACAATACCTCAGATTGCCTGCTGTATTTCAGTTACTGTTCGTAACTTGATAGTAGATCGTCTCTGCAGGAATTCTTCTTATTGAGATTGTACTCATCGTGTGATTGTTGTAGAGCCACAATCGGGGGGCTGGTTTAGCTCAGCTGGCAGAACGGGCCTCATGTATAGAAGCTAATATTTCTTATTGCACTAGTCGTAGGATTTATTCACAGTAACAGCATGATATAGTGCATGCCATTCCAACCTCTCTTTCCCGACATTTCCTGTCTCTCAAGTCATCCTATCAAAATAAAGGCAAAAAGCTCCAAAATAATCTTTGAAAAAAATACAATAATGTAACACTCATATGCCGCATAAATGGATGTGCTTCTGACATTCACTAAAGCTTGATTTATAATGTGCACAGGCTGCACTGACTTATTTCAAAATATAATATCACAAAGATCATTTTGTTTTAGTTTAAGTCCTTGAAGAGGGAATTTGCTAAAGTGAATCTATATCTATTTAGGCAATTGGAGACATGGCTCCACACTATCAAAACCATGATATTAGCCATTAGCTGCTGCGGTGTGCCATCCTCCAGTAGCCATCAGTAAGCCAACTTAGCAGCAACCACTTTTTGTCGGAATAGCCATAAGTAGAAGAAGTCCACAGTTTGCCACCAACCACTTCACATTTCCAATAAATATTCCCCACTCAGCAACATTAAAAGCTTCATGAATGAACTGTGAAGTTAGAGACACTAGTGGCCAAATCAAGTGTAGTCCTTGGGCCAGAGCGGGGGTGTTGAATCAAATTTAAAACTGCTGTAAAAAGATAGCTGTAAAGTTGGTAAGATAATCATTCTAATATTAATTATAACACATATCAGGAATCAGTAAATTTAGCTTGGACTTGATGTGTACATTTTCTAAAAGATGTCAGTCACAGTAGTTTCTTCATGATCAATGACAAATTTGATCAGTGATGACATGTAAAGCTGCATGTCATCATTCAGCTGCTAGTTGTAGAGATACCAAACCACGTGGGCTCAACAGACAATTGTAAAGAAATTCCGAGAAAGCCTCGTCTGATGTGAAGAGAAGGCACACATCCCACTTTTAATGAAGCAATTCTCTGGACTCGTTATATGGCTGAGTTGGTCCTAAAACGTGACAACCCAGAGCTGTGACTTTGAGTGAGGGCAAACTGATTGTGGCTACAAAGAGAAATCTATGATATTCACTCAACTAGAGTGAAGAACATTTCTTAGAATTGACTGGTAATGAGGATATTTTAGTTCACCGCATGTGAGTCATTCAGTCGTATACAGTGTGTCATGAAAAGTCCAGTCTTTCTGTGTTCTGAAAGCCTTTTCCAAAGAAGAGTTT
The DNA here is from genome assembly GCF_009762535.1 of Notolabrus celidotus. Classification (NCBI taxonomy): domain Eukaryota; kingdom Metazoa; phylum Chordata; class Actinopteri; order Labriformes; family Labridae; genus Notolabrus; species Notolabrus celidotus. The sequence continues at coordinate 23,839,851 of NC_048285.1, read as the reverse complement.
GAGTTGTTCTTGTGTTGATAGAATTACCTCTGTGTGCTCTAGAAAAAGGGCAGCCTTCTTGTGGTGATGGAGTGAGAGAGTGAATAGAGCAAAAGAGAGAGAGAGGGGGCCATGTCTCCATGACCCCTTCACACAACACTGCTTATTGATTGATTGCCAGTAGCAGGGCTAAACCCCCTTGCAAGGACAAGTGGCTTCACACGCCCATCTAGCACCCACTCTCTCACGCACACACACGCACGCACACATACACACACACACACACACATACACACACACACACACACACGCACACACACACACACACACACACACACACACACACACACACACACACACACACACACACACACACACACACACACACAGGTCTTTCCAGCTTGTGCTTTGAACAGGTCTCCAAAGTACACTATGCTCGCATTTTGTTTGATGACAAATTCAGTGCAGCAGCAGCTGCAAACAAAGTCTGCCTGTAAGATGGATCGACAAAGTCAGAGCCTGGTGCTGCTGGAGGACACGCATCTTAATGTATGATTTTATTTGAACTTTAAGTGCACAAATAAGACAACCGAGGACATACACTATGTTTTCTGCCCTGTTCACATACTGTACTGTTGGCTGTTTTTATGCTTTTTTCAGTGAAATTACCTTCTTTATGCAACAGGATAAAAATGATACATCTCAACAGCAGTTTTCAAATTTGTTGTGGAAGTTTGAAGCAAGACAAAAAAAGGAAATGACACATCTACATTTTATATTGAGATTTTTAAGTTTCTTTCAGCACAGGTTAGTGCTAATTTTTTGTACTGTGGTCCCATTTTGGGCTAAATTGACCATATAGTGGGGTACCCTTGGGGCCATGGCTTTCTGTGATTGACGGTGTTGTAATAGAGTTACCAACCTAGAGTCAGAGACAAGTCTTAAGTCCCCAGTGTTTAAGTCCAAGTAGAGTCAGAGGCACTTCAGAGGAATTCTAGCCTGAGTTGGGTCCCAGTCATCTGAGTCCAAATCCAAGTCGAGTCCCCATTACCTGATGATTTATGAGGAAGAGCGCTGTCTCGCTCCAAACTCTTCTCTGTGTGAACATCAACTGAGTGTGGGACCTTTTAGATGTGTAAAAAGCATATTTTATTCATCAACATTACATTCCGACTGATCCTGTTAGCGTGTCTGGAGATTTAAATTATCAATGAAGTTACAGCGCTGTGTGTCGTGCCTATTATGCCCACCGCACCTCTCTTAATGGGGAGACGCACTTATCTGTTCTGCTATGATGGGATGACTACAGGTGTCTAATAAACTGGAAATACCTTCAAGATTCAGAATGTAAGAGAGCATAGTGACAGAAAATTACCTTTAGTTAGGGGCTCAAACAACATAAAAAACATTCACACTCTTTAGTCTCACATAAAATCAAAGCAAAAGTTCCATAAATTACTAAAAGCACATGTGCAAACTGTCTGTCTCGCCTTGTTTAAAATGGATATTGCAGCGGGAACAAAAGAGATCTTTTAAGTTCTCTTTCTGGTCATAGGTAGTCTGAAATGTCTGCCTGAGGGAGGAGTAGTAGTGAAGGAGATGTGAAGGATCCTCAGTGATGCAGACTGCTTTCCTCTCTGCTGCACAGCTGTAAAGTACCGAGAGCAGGATTTGGTTAACGCCAGGGATTTTAACTGCATGTTTGATGATTCTAGTACGATGCTTTTTATAGTGAGAAATGTATACCTGGTTACAATATTAAATGTGAGGACTGATTTGATAAGTGACCTGTATACTGTTGTTAAGATGTCCTGTCTGACAATAAAACCCTTGAGCTTCCTCAGGAGAAATAGCGCTGTTTCGCCTTCTTATTGATAGCGTATGTTGTGTGAAGGACAGGTGGAGGTCGATCTCCGCGCCCAGGTAGCTGAAGACATCGACCTGTTCCACCACCAGCCCCTCCAGCATGAGCGACCCAGAAAGAGGGGTCACTCGGAGGCTAACAATACCTTTAGCTTTAATATCAGCTGGCTAACTGTAACACTTCCAACGATCAAAGTAACTTCAGAATCACATTTAGTTTTATTGCATGTATTAGGACAGCTGCCTGTTATAGTTAACGTTTTTCCTATCTTCTCCTCAATGCTTTTTTTACATTTAAAATATGTTGCACTTCTCAATTGCATTCACTGTGTTATCTTTAAAAGCAAAGTGCAAGGTTCGCAACATCTCTCTTAGCATCCTGGCGGGTAGTGTTGCTGAACAAAAGTACAGGTGAACACACTCTTAATATATTATTAGGGAATTAATAAAATAGATTGAATACAAATAAGAACAAAATTAAATTCCATTAACATCATAAAAAATACTAATAGAAAAAAAAGAAGAAATAAATGAAATAAAAATGTCTTATTCTAAGTCAGAGTCATCAGTTCTCAGGTCAAAGTTAAGTAGCTAGTCCTGAAAATCATGACTTGAGTTTGAGTCCTGGACTTGAGTACTACAGCTTGACAAGGATTGACAAGTCTGTACCACTGTGACTTATGAACCATGATAGATGGGCAGTAAGGCTCATCCTTCCTGAAATCCAATGATACATACACATTTTGTTTAAAAGTCAAAGATGGTGGCGGCTAAATGTCTCTTTTGCATTGACTGTATTATCTTTAAATTCAATGCCTCAAGAAGAGTGTTCACAGACCAATGAGTCGTTTTTTGGTTTTCGTTTCTTTATACTGTCTATCCTTGATCTCGTCCAGCAGCTTTGGGTTTAACTTGAAAGCTGACTTTTAAACAGGCCTTACCACCAAACATCAGTACCCACCTCTCTAATGCTCTTGTGGCAGAATGGGAGCAAATTGCATCAGGCAGGTCCCAAAAACTTCAGAGAACAGTGGGCGCTTCTGCAGCAGCCTATGGTTTTGGAATGAGATTTTTAAAATATCACATTTCTGCTGTAATGTTTGGTTGTCCTCATACTTAGTTTAAGTGTCCTTCATACTTTGCAGAATTGTACAGCATGAAATACAAGCAAATTGCCTGCCTCAGTCCACAAGTGTTCTCCTGTCACCGCTGCTGATGAATGTGCCTTTTTGTTCACGGTTGTTGTGTTGACTCAGGTGCATAAAAACGTTGCAAATCAATGATTCCCAAAAGCAACAATGTTGAACCAAGAATTATGTTAGCCCACAGACTTCAAGCCTCTGCAAAAACGCTGAGCTGCAAGAACTAACAAAGATTTTTTTGACAAGCAAAACAACACACCCAGGGAACGTTGCATTGATACATTACATTCATTTCTGTAATGTCAAGCTGCATTTGTTCCCGGCCAAAGCCATACAATGAACGTAATCAGTTGAACAGGAAGGTGTTGATTTCCCTTCATGTGTAACTGTGTGCATGTAACTTTCATTCTTTTCTTGTTTTTTTTCAATAATTCATCTCTAATCTTTGTGACCAAGCATGCATATGTTACAGGACAATCCCTGATATCCCACTATCTTCTAAACCCACATCCACTCTCATGCCTCCAGGCGTGTTTGGATTGTGCACAAACAAATATATGAAAACAGCTCTGAATGAGGGTGTTTGAGTATATGAGCGGTGGAATTGATGGGTGGAGTAAGAGGTAATGGGTGGAGGCTGCAGGGTAGGGGGTGGCAGGTGGTGGCAGGGACAGACTGCCACCAAGCAGCTGTTAGGCTCGGCTGGCCTGCCGCGTGTTATTTATTGCAACACTGGTTAGCATCTCAGCGTGGTGTCTGCAAAGTGGGTCAGCATATTACCTCCCTTCTTTACTCCCTCCCTCCTTTTGCTCCTCACTATCTCACACTCCCCATCATGCATCCCTTTCACTAACACTAACACTGACTCTGTGTGACATCTGTTTCACTACATGTCTCACATCTTTTCTGTTTCCCCCCTTTTCCTTCTCTCATCCCGGCCCATTTAGGCTCTTTTGTTTGTCAAACTTTCCGCTCTTTCTTCACGCCAGTCTAATTCCTTTTATCACCGCTCCGATCTCTCTTCTCCCGGCTTGTCCCCTGATCATTGGTGCATCTCTGTAGTTATCCCCACGTAGCCTGGGCGAGCAAGCAAGCAAGCGAGTGAGGGAGGGAGAGGGAGTGGAAAATGGGTGGGGGTATAGCCGGTAAACAGCAGGGGCAGACTGCTGCAGCTCAGACACCCAATGAGCTTCATTAGCAGCCTTCCACTGTGATTCAGGAATCACATTAAAAATAATAAATGCGCAGAGCTCACAGGAGGAAACACACTTGCATGCACAAACCCAACACTCACACGCTGAAAAACACACAAATACAAACAAAGTCCCAGGCTCAAAGGCTTTTCAGCAAACACAAGTTCATGGACTCACAATTAAAACTCCTGTACTGCGTAAGAATGTGCTCAGACATGCTCTGATTTCTCACTCCTCGGAGCATGTGATCATCCGGCCACGAGGCTGTGAGGATGTAACCTGCTGAGTCATCAAGGTCTCTCTTAAATGGCTGCTGAGTTTGGAGTTGGACCCTCAAGGTTTAAGAGCTGCCAGGTTCCCCCGAACTCTGCAGAGCGAGCTGATCATTTGCAATCCCCCCTCCGACTCATAAAGCCTTAATCAGAATCTCAATCCCAGAAGCCCCTGGGGCATGGGCGGGGCACCAGCCTATTCCCACAGCCGGCTTGCAGGATACAACATTCAAATCTAATAAAAATAAGCACCTGTATATGAGGTGCACCTGCATCTCAAAGGGGGAATTATTAAAATCTGTGCCAGCGCCTCTCCTCTAATCTTTCCTTCCTATTCATCGTCATTTGATGAGAAAAGGTTCAATCTTTGCAGCAATTCAAATAGCTGCAAACACAGTCAATCCTTCCTTCTTCTTTAACAACAAAAACAGACCCATCAATCCCTGTGCTACCAAACAAGCTGTGGTTATACAGTTTTTCCCAACCTTTCATGTTTCTGGACCGAGTTTGAAAAAAAAAGAAGAGAAAAATGTTGAATCTAGGCCACGCAAAGACTGAATGTTTCATATTCTGCTTTTGGAAAACACACATGCTCTCACAAACCCTGCAGTGAGGGTATGATAAAGAAAATTAAGACACCCCAGCAAGTCTTGCAGCTGTTAGTTTTTCAGATCCTCCTTCCTTTCTGCCTCTTCCTTTTTTTTCCTACCCTAGGTTCCTTCTCTCCTCGCTCTTCTTCCGGCTCCCCCCCCCCCCCCCCCCCCCCCCCCCCCCCCTTTGGAACAATACTGAACACGTGCTGGCCCGTGCAGAGAGAATAGCTTTGGAAGGATTGCAACCAATTAAAGGGAGCAGGGCTACACTTTGAAGAACTGCTGCACACAAGACAAAGCGGTGTGTTTGTAATCTAGCCCAGTGTCTCCTCGTCGGCTCATGCTCATCAATCCTGGCTGCAGCAGGTGGCAAAGGGGCAGGGGAGAGAGGGAGCAGCGCTTTGCACCAGGGTCACTCCATCATCACCCTGCACCAACCTACCACTGCATTTCTCGCCCCCTAATGCCTCATCCGCACTGCACTATAAATGTCAGTGTTGCCCACCCCACTCTACGGTCTATGCCCATGTATTGGGAATCAACCCCCTGGGACTTGATACATGTTTTTGTCCTTCTCTGTCCACTCTTCTGCCACCCCAGAGAGCACAGGGCTGCACTCAGCTGCATAATAGGCATCACTCATGGAGACTCACTCATTCTGCTGTGAGACTGGGATTGTGTTTGTGTCCACATCTAATACAGGTGCTGGGACTGGGAAAACTAATATCAACTGCCTTTCAATGCAGTCACTAATATATGAGACAACATCCCATACAGTAGTTTAAAGCTACTTGAATTTATCTTGAACTAGTTGGATCAAAGACAAGTCTTATTTAGCATCAACAAAAATCTGAGTGAAAGCAGTGTTTCATATCTTAAACAACACCTAGCGAAACAATATTGAATTAAATGATATAACAGCACATATGTTGTTTAGATGCTGCAGATCAGAATAACAATTAATTTAACAATGGGTTTTAGTGCAGCCTTGAACAGTGTGTTTCAGTGATTTCAATTAGAATCAACAGGTTTTGCTTGGTAGTTAGCAGGAATAATACAATATGACACGACATGACACAACACAACACTACTTCCACAACAACACCAATAACTGAAACAAATGAATAACCAACAATAAGTTTATACAACCAGAGAAACATCATGAGTGGCTTTAACTAACCCATATAGCACTAATCAGGATTTCAGTGTTGAACTTTGGTTGGAAACAGGGTGGAGTCAGCTTTGAACGTCCCAGAATAAACCAGTCTTCAGTGGGCTACATCATGGTTATGACATGAATGCGTCAGGGAACACGTCATAATAATTTGAGATTTTTTTTTAAAATTTTAGACATGAAAAGAGGACAGGAAATGTTATTGTGATGGTATTCCTCTTAAGTAATGTGTGCATGAATGTATGGAAAATCTTGTGACGTGAAAATCTGGTCAAACATGAACATTTTATTAGTGTCTATTAATAGTGTGGGACATTTTTTTCTTTTACTTTTCAACCAGTTTTCAACATATTTTCCCAGAGGCCATCAATGTCTTCTTATTGTTCTTTCAATGGAAAAAATGATAACTGGGATTATTTTTTTTGGTGTTGGGTGTAAACAGCCAATAAGCTTCCATTTTACTTTTTCAAATGATTCTTCAACCATAACACTCTCAAATCTAATTCCACAGCTCGTGAATTTTAAAGAAATTTTAATTAAAAATTTCAGTTTTTATTTAACATAATTTTTAATATTTCTTTCTGCTTATCATAATGAACATGAACCCCTAGGTTTCCCGGGGCTTTAACAGCAAAAACTAAACTCTGCTCCTGTTCTCTTTGCTTGCCCTAGGAACAGTGTATATTTTATCGCTGTCGTAGCTTCAAATAAACAAAAGCTGCTTTATGTTCTGGTTTGCCTTGACACTCGTGTTGCCTGCCCCTGGTGTGGATAACAGCTATTGAAAGAGCAGACCTGCAGGGATGTGAAACAGCAAATGAAGCCCAGAGCAACAGTGATGGAAGACTGTATCCAGTAAAAGCCTGCTGGCCATGCAGTACATGTCCCATTGGACCACCGCTCATCTCCTCCACGTCTCTCCTCTCTGACATTTACTTACTGCATGCCTGTGTCCCTTCCTAATATCTTTAAAAGAAATTCCTTGTCCATCTGTCATTTTTTCATCTCTACATTCTCCTCAAGGGCGATGGTATTTTTATCCTTTTGTTTCCTGCTTGTGCCTTATCTGCTGAACTCCCTGCACTTCTATAGAAAGGAGCTGGCTGTCCTTTTATGCCTCACTCATTGTCCAGATTTGACTTTCTAAATCAGCACTAATTCTGCCTGCAGGACAGAAGTTTTTGTCTGCATTTAGGGAAGTTTTTAGGGTTTTCTTACTTGTGCTTAAATATTCAGCCATTAATAAAGTTTGACAACTAGTTTAAGAGTCAGTTAAACAGTCATTAAATAAGAAAAGGGGCTGTTTATCTTTGAGTCCAGGTGTTCTTATGTCCTGAATTTTTAAATATCATTGTAGAATGACTCTCTTTGTCTTTAAGAATGTTAATCTGACAAAACAAGCACTCATTTTTGTAATTTTTAAAAATAATTTAACATATTTCTCAAATTTCATTATTTTCTGATACATGTTTTGACTAAATAATAAACAAAATAAAAGGATGGGGGATACATTCACTTACAAAAGCCACTGCATTGAAAACAACACAACACTTTTAGATACAAGCTTTGTCTCTTTGATAGCTGTGTCCAAACCCTCTGCTGACACAGCTCTTTAAAACCCTTTGAGACGTTGCATGTGATGTTACACTACAGCATACACAGATGAAGTGGACTTGACTGATTCTCCAGCTGCACTAACTCTGTCCTTTTCTCCAGACCAGCTGAATAACTCGCACTGATTTCCTCCCTCATCTTCATTTATATGCATGCCTGCGTGTGACATCACTTTTCCCTGCCCTGTCCTGTCTAACACTCTAAAATGTGTGCTTGCCAAAGCTAAAGTTACCTCGTTGGCCGGTTGACTTAATGTCATTATGAGGCGTGTTTCTGTGAGTTATGCAAACTCTGCTGTCAGCTGTGACAGTCTTTGCTAACTGTGACAGGTACTGAGAGAGACAGAGGGAAGAGCGTGAGAGGCCAGGGCCCCGCTATCTTTGTGATTATTACCTCCGAGGACTGCATAAGCAGCCGTCTCAGACCAGGGAAACTATGCATGAACCAACACGTTCTCACTCTTGATTTGTCAAATACGGCAGCTTGGTGTTGGACTCTTAGCTTCAAATATGAATATCTCGCAGAGGGGGAAAGAGTACTAAAATATTCCACTCAAGTTAAAGTACATTCATTCTGATGAAGTTTGACATGAGTAGAAGTTAGAGTACTGGTTTATGAATCTAGTCTACCGAAGTAAAGGAAAAAGTGCTTCATTTGAAATTTACTTAAAGTACTGAGTAAATATTTTTAAACAAGGGGTTGGGGTTGAACAGTAAGATATGATACCTCTTTTCTGTGTAGTACAAACATGATAAGAGGATATGAATTTCAAGCCAGGCTATTTAACTAGTGTAACTAGTGATATTGTCAGCAACAAATGTCAAGATCAAAAAAGTGATTTAAGTGATCCAACATGACCCCAAGTTACCTAACTTTTTTAGATTTGGCACATGGAGTTATAAGCCGTTGATGACAATGCACAATCATTTATGTTAAAAATTTGACATGCATGACAAAACTTGTGTGTGTTCTTAAATTAGACCAGAATTAACTCAGTGTTAAACGCAGTATCCTGAGAGAAAGTCCTGTGTCCTATCAAATGCATCTTTTTTCTCATATCTCCCCCCAAAGTGAATGTTTTGTACCTTCCTGTAAGTCACTTTGAGTTGCAACATATTTTGATGCTGACCAAGCTGCCTCTCTGACGCTTTGGCAGTGAGAACAAGCTGTATGGACACAAAGCATACTGATGGCTGCAAAGGTTGAGAAAAGCTTCAGAGTCGTGCTAGAGCAGCATTGTCTTTTCAGCACCATGGACAGCTCCACAGAGGATGTGAGGCCTTGTCCTTTCACAGTGCTGAATAAGAATTGCAATGCTTCAGTCTTTATTCTAGTGAGTCAGTGTTGGGGGGGAAAAAAATATGCGTATGACAGAAATATGAGTGTATGAAAGCCTAAACCAGCTGTGGCCTGAATGTGTCAGGTTCAAACGTCACTTTGTGTATTGAATAAGGAATAGAGAGGAGCAGGAAAAGCATGGAGCAGCTTTATGGGGGCGCCATCAGCCTTAATGGAGTCTGAGAGGCAGCTATGTACACCACGTCCTCTCAGATTGTTCTAGCGCTTCTCCCTCGTTTTCTCCCCCATCCTTCAGTTGCCTAAACACACTTTCAGAGCTATTAGGAAATGTCAGCTGGAGGAAACACAGAGAATAAAGCCTGGCCCCATAAATATTGACTTGACACCCATATCGCAGCACACTTTGCAGCTATCATCCACTCTGTCATGTTAAGAGTAATTCCAATCCTGTAATCATGGAAGAATCATGTTTCCTCCGTGGGGCAGATAAAGCATGCGTCCCTTGTTTCATATCTGCTGATATTACCCAGAATATGGACAAATAAAGCCCATTGTAAAGCGTCATGTCACTGCATGTTATGACATTATTTTTCATTGTTCAACAGCAGCTACAACCATAATCCACTGCTGTGTAGTCTAGGTTATCTGTCTCACATGTATACACACATACCTTAGAGATACCAGCGCCATCACCATGACTACCATCACGCATGCAGCCTCACACACACACAAATTTTCCCCCTAATGATGTTAAGAAAATGCACATTTTTAATAGGCCAAACTACAGCCGGCATCTTCATGTAGCATTTTTCTCATCTCATTAGTGCCTCCCTAGCTCAGCCCACGTGAAAGACAGAGAGGAAGAACGCAGACCGTGGACTGTTTGCTGCCCTTGATAAGGCTCGCTTTCTGAAATAAAAAATAAACATGTCCGTCTGGCTTTCCGCATGTGGCGCTGACATTAACTACAAAGCCCCGTGGAGAAAGAGCAAAAAAGGAAAATTAGCTCCTCTTGACATGATTGTGGCAATTGAACCGTGGATTGCTGTTTGCCTTCAGTCTTGTAAAATGCAGTTGTCTGAAAATCACGTACGGCTCTACAAAGATCCGTCCTGTGCGCCTGCACATATTAGGATGTATGACAAATGCAATACACGCTAACACAATTACAGATGAAAGCAGGCTCAGTGTGCACACCAGGTGGAAAATAAGCCACTTCTTGCTGGCATAAGTGCAAATTTAGAGATGAACAATTAGGATATAAAACAAATACAGAGTGATTGAAGGATTTGAATTGTCTCCCATGTTGTCCATTGCGTGTAAATCGGCACTGATTGAGCAAATAACTCTGGCCCGGACTGATTGTAGTTGTTTTGCTTGAACAAGCTGACTCTTGAAGGATCAGGATCAATGCAAAAAAGAAGTGCTCAATGAGGACATGGCTTCTGCAGACAGTACTCTTGAATACATGAAACGACAAAAAAAGAGAAGCTAATGTGAAAAGCTTCTTGGGATATGGCTGCACTAATCTTTGAAAAAAATATTGGACATGCATTTGATTTAAGCTCTGAAGCTCGGCCCGGCTTTCTTCCTGGAGAAGAAGGGCCGAGTTCAGAGAAACAGGAAGATGAGTGGTTGAGAGCAGACTGGGCCTCGCATAAGAGCCTCCACATACTAATGGCTGATTGAGCATTAAAGACTAAGATTATATTGAAATATATTTCTCAGCGTTACACAGCAGAACACTGAACCTAACATACTGCTCAGTGTGGTGTTTTTACAACATTATGCCCTTTATTTAAATTAGTTTCAGTAGAGTTATTGTACGTGTGGTAGAAATGGGCTCCGCTGAAGGAACACAGCAGCAGCCTCAAAGTGATTGTGGTTATTTAACTGACAAAACACTGAGAATGCTTAACATTTCCTTAAAACTAACTTCAACTGCATAAACTCCTACATCTTTTCATATTCAGACGTCACATTTTTTCCAAGTTTAACACAAATAAAATTCCTCCCAGTAATCTTTCCTTCGCAGCATGGCGCCATATAAAAAGGATTCATCCCAAAACACAAAGTGTGGTTACATCTTGCGGGTTTCCTGTGAAGTGAAAACACTCTCGCCTGCAGCTGCAGCTGTGTCTGGGAAGCACAGAGCGGTTAATCACAGCATGCTCCAAACAAATGGCTGCGATGGGTCAGACAGTTTACCTGTGTGAGTTTCTACACCAGATCAGACACTTAGGAAATAAAGAGACAATATCACAGCTGGTAAAATTACAGTCATTGTTGTATCCTAAAACATAATTATGGTTATTATAGCATTAGCTGTGAAGCCCAGTGTGCAAGTAAATGTCCCCTTTTGTAGAACCACTTGTAGTTTCACTGTTTTGGTATTGTTTCATGTTTTTTTTTTATTTGTGAATGAGTCTGATACCATGAAATGAAAAAGAGAACATTTTAAAAAATCAACTTAACTCCAGGTGTGATATCTCATCTCTAGCAGGTATGGCTGCATACTTTAAAATATATTACATCTCATATAATCTTGACATGATGCAGATGATGGCCGGTGCACCTTAGGTCCGATAGAGATGATTAAAAATGAGAAATATGTGTCTATATTCATGAATTACAGTGCATCACCCCATGAGATTGCTGCAGTGGGAAAAATTAAAGGAGGAGCCGAGGTTTGGCTGGCAGATGTGCTGTGCAGCAGGAACACAGGTGCAAGCCGCTTTAATGAGCAAAGGGAGACCATGTGGACTAAACTCCCTCATCTGTTGCCATCACACCCATGATGAGTCCTTTTTGGGGTCAGTTCCGCTCCGTTTACCCACCCTCCTGGACAAACAAGTTTCCAAACCTGGCCATATGGGAGCAAATGCAGGATTATTTAAGCCCCTTTGGCATTAGCCTGCCTGCAGGGGTTTCCTGTGCATATGGGGGGAATGCTATATTAATATAATGAGGGGTAACAAAGATATAGTTAATTGTTGCTGCATTAGCCCTCTAAATATGGAGGATTTGTGACAGAGGATTTGGGAATGCTACTTGCAAAATGTAGTGGGCTAAGATAACCATGACTCTAGCTTAAATGAAGCATGGGGCTAACCCTCAGCTTTAAATAGAGCAAGCTAAGCAGCATCTACTAATGTAGCTTGCTGGCATGATTTTTTTTTTTTACAGTGAACCAATTGTATTCCAAGTCAGGTATTTTTAACAATATTTTCTTGTGGAAAAATGTATAAAATATCACTGCTTTATAATAATGTACGTTGAAACATAAATTCAACCAACTGGTCTATAACACTCAGAAAACAGCCATAATTAAGCACAATTTAATCAATGCAAGGAATCAGAGTATGCAGGTTAAATATATCAAATTGGTTTGCTGTAGCTATCATTAGCAGAGCTAGCACTGCCAGCCTTCGGTCTTCTCTATAGGTTAACATCCACATCCCTGTGCTGGTTACACATTGCTGTTAAGTGTTATATGCCAGTTTATCAGAGATTGCTGACATTTTCTAGATCAAAATCCTCTGAAACTGTGCCACGCTGAGACACCATCCGTCATCTGTGCTTGTTTACATTCCAGTAGTTGTGCATTATATCATTATGGCAGTACCCATTAACTGAGGCTTCAGCCCTTGTTAGTGGCAGGTGGTTACGTTGCAGCTTAGACACCACATATATCCAGCATTTCAGGTTTACAATGATGGAAGTATTAAGTATTAGTTTAACTGAAGAGTAACTCTGATGCTGACTAGCGAGGGTGAAGCTAAATCTTTCTTGGGTTATTGGGAATCTAGTGATGTGGCAGAAGGCCTGAACACATACATGCCCACCTAAGGAAGTGTTGTCACAAACTGATGGATAATAGTTTCTTAAATCACAGTAGAATCTACTGCACTGTACCTCCAGCAATGCTTCCTAAAATATAGCTTGTGTGTAGCCAACAGCTCTACTTCATCAATAAGATATTTCAGATACTGAAAAGTTGTTTGCTTCAGGAAACAGCAGCATTTCCACCTCATACCTGGGGAAAGTTGTTGAACCAGTGGTACTGATGCTTGCAGTGCTACCGACACTGCTAATAGAAGGGTACAAAGAAGTAAAATATATTTAGTACAGAGGAGAATGGGTGTATTTGTAAGGAGCAGCAAGGGAAATAGTAGGCTACTACCATATAATCAAACACAGACTGGCCCCTTTCCGAGCCTCAAGAAATCAAAGCAAAGTTAAAAACAATGGACGCATAGTGGGGTGTTTAAATAATAACCAGGTTGCACAGCGGGAAACTTGTTTGTGTCAAACCAGAGTAGCTTTTTCCTATGACTAGCGCTTAAAACTCAAAGCCAGTGGAATAGCAGTCCAAGATTTACCAAAGGTCTCACTGTCACATTAAGTTACCACCTCTGTGAGTCTCACAAGACAGTGTTTTGGCTGCTTGAGATTAACTTTCATGTAGCATTATGATACTGTAGTTTTCCCGGAGATGTGAACAAGGCTTCATGCAAACACTGACAGGAGTGAAAGTTTACTTCTGAAGAGCCGCTAGGTTGGTGCACATATACCGTCTCAGAAGGCCCAGAAAGTAATTAAAGAATTCATACTGTTAATGGGTAATATATGTCACGCAGTCAGCCAGGCAGACTGAGGTTTGAAATTTGCATCAACCTGAATTTCCCATTAGATCCAGACAAGCTTTTGTTGTGCCTGCGGCTGATGTAAAGCTAAATGAACGTGGGCACAAGAGCTGACCTAAAGCTATTACTACATCTATTGTTATGCTGCAGTGTATCCTATTTGTTTTGCTCTGTTCTAAATTACCAAACAAATATATCAGCTGCAAGATACTGTTGTTCCATCATTGTTCTGCTTTGAGTCACACTGACTAATGTGGGACCGGTGGCCGGCTTTAGAAGCAGATAAAACTGCTTTGCTTTTCTACCAGTTTGAGTCCCTCTTGTCTGACATGGCTGGTACGGATGGGTTGCACAGCAAATAGACTTAGCCAGGGCAAAGGACATGTAGGATATCGCACATGGGCATGGACGGATGAAAGGTTTTGGTACTCTGCTTGTGACAACAGCCGTCTCAGATCTCTGCTTTGATGGTGGCGCACTATCTCCAGCGCTGCGCCCTGTCCTGCTAACCTCTCGGCCTTCCTGTGAAGGAGAGAATCACCATTTCTTCCCCTCTCTAGCTCTGAAATGTCAGCATCATCCTAATTGTTATTTAGCACTGCTGCAGCTAAGTATCAAATATCTTGTACTATTTACAGTGAACCCTCTGCTCCCAAGCTTCACTGTTCATTACCATCAGCAATTACAGATATCTGAGATTATTACACTGGGGGTGAGCTGGATAAAACTTGCTCGGCATTGATTACAGTGACAGTGAAATTGGAGAATCAATGTCTCCTGGTTATCACAGCCATTTATCAACATCAAGTCTGGTGTCTGTGTATAATGGACTGCAGACAAAATACTGTTTGTTATAAATATATTTGTATATAAGTCCATTTCAGAATCGCCTTTTCAAGAAACTAAACAACTAAAAGACAACATTATGGTTTAATTTATGTCCCTTAATAGAGGACATGGTTACCTTGATATTTGGGAAGCACTCCCTTGTTTCATAGCCCTTCAAATTCTAAATAAGCCTCAGGCCATTTTCATGTAAGCTGAGACTCTCTTAGAGTCCGTTCTGAGAGGTTGAATTCAGTTAGCCCGTCATGGATCCAGAAATGCCGATAAGTTGCTGGATCATATGAACAAATGGCCGACTCGAGAGGAGATACTGCCGGTCACTCAGGCTAAAGAAATAAAAAAGCAGCCCTGTGGTTCGCATCTCTCTCTGCGTTTGACCTCTGAGCGCTAACACAGTCTTCACTACAGATGGCTTGCATGCGCCTCACTGCTCATTGCTCACCCAGGTACCATCACTGTCACCTTGTTACCCTAACTCACACACACCAGTCACACAGCCCAGTGACAGGCCCAAGAGCTGGCAGGTGCCCAACAGCCCTGGGCCCACCTCCGTGCAGCCAGGGTAAGCTCTTACTCAAGTCACTTGAGAAATCTCTTGGAAAATGCGTCCGCCTCAAATGCAAATTCAGGCTTTAACTGCAGAGATGATACACTGCTCTGGTAACAAGTGCCATTCAGGACACTTTGCTGGAGAATTGATAGTGAATTTTTGAAGAAACAAATCATGTTTACCACCTCTAGGACTGCTGTACAACCTACAACGATGTCTGTTGCCTGATCAATGTTATGGTAAACGCATGTCTGTCCCACCTCTTTAAGGCACCTTGACCCTGTTTATCACCTTGCACTGAGCTTTATCACATGTGATAAAATCCTGACTCACCATCATATATTTTTGGAGAAGGTGGGATGGTCCTTTTACACCAATTGAGGGGAGTTGCAATGTACTTATTTTTCTATTAGGCTGCATCCTTGAGAAACTCTATATTATAGTGATTGTAAGATTGTAACATTGATGTCAGATTGTAGTGCATGCTAACTTCTGATGCTGTGTTGTATCTGAGCTGGCAAAAACAGCATAAATAATGCATTAAAATAAAAACATTGAGTACATAGGACTACAAACAGTCTTCATGGTCAATCATCTGCCTGACAAATATCTGCTTTATAGTATCTACAATAAATGCTAGTGCCATGTAAAGTCTTTGTTGATAAATGCTATGTTTGCTCTTTTAAGACCCCAACAGTAACCCAATGACCTCCTCCCTGCCCATCACATTCCCACACATCCTCTATGTCCTTAAAAAACACTCCCACAAAAGATCTATACACACAATAAACCATATGGACACACAGATAAATATGAACGCTGCATCCTGCAGCATTTTAATCTGCAGATTCAAAGTAGTGAAAAGAGAGACAGAGAAACATAGGAAGGAAGAGACAAAGAAAAAGAGGGCGAGATACATAGCTAGAAGATGCTTTGCTCACAATAACGAGCAAAGAGCAGGCTGTTAACTGCACTGAGCCTCCAGCACAGATAAACACAAGATAAAACGCTACATTCACATATGCAGCCACTGGAAGGAAAAAGGGTCCATGAACAATTCAACTTAAGGGTTCAGAAACTCAGTGAACTCAAACATGCACTACACAGAGGCACATATGCATCATTAAATCTGAATGTAATCAACTTAAAAGATGTAGCAGCACTTATATAAATGTGTAATTTACATACATGAAACAATAATTATTTCCTGCATGTGAAGGTTGGGCTATAAATGGCCAGTTTGCAGAGCCAGGAATTAATCTGTGACAATGAGATGAGAATATGAAGAACAAATGCAACAAAATCCAGGGGTGTGCTTGGTCTTTTTGGACTAGGGTGGCCCAACTGGGGCACTAACCTATGCGGAGGTGGCATGAAGTTTGTGAGTACACATTCACAAATGAAAGTCATCACTGTCTCCACTAATTAAATTACTTTGATACTATTGTGCAGATATTATTATCTGTGTTGTTGTTTTTTGAACTAAAAGTAACACAACATTCAAAACTTCTTAGCCTATTTTTTAAGAACTCAAAAAAAACTTTTGTCTAAAGTAACAATTAAGAGTACTATAAAAAAAATTGCAAGCAAACTCATTCAACTGTTCAAAACCCATTAACTGGCAATGTGTCATTGCCCAAATGTTGCCAACAAATGTATTTTCGACAGCTGGAGAGTGTGCAAGAATTTCCATGCAATTTTTGATAGGCTGCTTCCTCTCCTACACGCCTGCCTTATAACAGAGATGTGTGAATAATTATTATATGCTTTATGCTACTATCAGCCTGTTGCAGCTCAGTCCAAATAATTGTTTTTAACATATAAGTCCCTCCTCCGACAAGGCAAGCAGCCAATTATAGTTAAGGGATTTGGGGTGGAAAGATGGTGACCCCTTGGACAAGCCTCTTTCAAAATCAGTTACTGCTGCTTTCAAGTTGGTTTATTGTTAAATAGTTTCCTAATTTTAGGACTTTGAGATGTACGATCAGTGGGTTGCATGTCTTCGTCAGCATACTGTCTTTATCAATAATTCTCAATATCAACTTTAGTCTTGTTTTCATGAACAGAAACACGATACAATCTACAGTGTAACAATTTTAAAACCATTTTTCCCTGTCAAATCCTCCACAAGTGAGATTTCGTGTTGTCTCCCGCCCACATGCCTGTGATTGCCTACAAACATTTCCTCCTCTGATGTACTCTCCCATTAGTCTGCTAGAGTGACAGAGACAGGAAGTCAGACTCTATACATTTGCAATCTGGTGCCTCCTCATGGCTTGTAAATACACTCAACTGCTCACATCTACCAGGATGAACTTGCACTAATGGAAGGGGAGGAACGCTGCAGACACCTTCTAGGTTACCAATAGTGTCCTCATTGACATTCACCCACATGGAGGGAATCTGGTAAAGCAGCTCGCATGTGAGAGGAGATGTGTGTGCGTTTCTGCTTTTAGATGTTTGCCTTAGTGCGTGTGCGTGCGTGTGCAGAGTGTTAATGTCAACACAGGGTGCAGAGGGTGAGGCTCATTGTCTTTGAAGACGTCAGAAAGAGATGAAAGGGTTTTCTCGCACTGATTCCCCCCCTGTGTTATCCCTCTCTACCTTCTTCTCCCCTCCATAATCCAATGACGTGCCTATAGCTCTCTCCCATTTCCCTCCTCTCTCCGCTCACATTGCAGTATTGACATGCATAGGCCATACCACTCTCTTCTTTAAAGGAAAATGGATTTGGCAGAAGTGAGTCGTGAAGCACTTTTGCCTTGTTGAATGTCCCATGGGGGTTGCGAATGGATAGATCTTTCCAAAGAGCAGGTATAAAGAGAAGAAACCCCCCTTAACACACACACATAGTTCATTTTTTAGCTGTTCATGCAGCTCCCTATGCTTCACAAGCATCCCAACAAGAGCTTAACACTGCTTTCCTAAGAGTTGTTCAGCACTCCCCTGCATGCAAAGGTATAATAAAGGTTACCAAGGTAGAGATAAGAAGTTGTATTAATACAATTCTGTGAGACATGCCTTTTTGTGTTTAAAATCCTTACTCTGGTGAACTATATGGTAAAACATTTGCACTGTGGTTTGGTGTGATATCAGGATGCAGAGCATAGAGTTAGACAATGGAAGGTCCTGGGCAGATATTCAAACGTGTAAAGGTTCCTTTAACGCTGATAAAACTTTAAGTCAAGTGGTGTGTGTTGGTTTTGATCTGTTCACTCTAAAGCGCATTTGAAAAGATGGAGCAGACATTGGTAAACACATATACTAATTAAACCTAGAATGAGCAGATTTATATGGAAATATGTGTATGTTGTAATGAATCCAATTCCCACATACGCAGAGACTGTCAGTGTTGGTAGCTCAGGTAGGAGTAAGGATCCAAGTTCAGATGCTAACAGATGGACTGGT
The DNA here is from genome assembly GCF_009762535.1 of Notolabrus celidotus. Lineage (NCBI taxonomy): Eukaryota > Metazoa > Chordata > Actinopteri > Labriformes > Labridae > Notolabrus > Notolabrus celidotus. The sequence continues at coordinate 23,821,272 of NC_048285.1, read as the reverse complement.
GCAGTATGTGTTAGCATAAGATAGCTTACAGATCTGGTAGGCAGCATGAACCGCAGCATGTATTTAGAATCAAACACCAAAACCTCACCACAAAAGTCCTGTGACATCGTGACCCCAGGTATTTTTGTAAATGATGGAAGGGACTTTCAGCAACAGCTTGTGCACCTCCAGCAACAGAGTTTTTGTCACAGAGTTGCATTGACTGTCACTAAAATGATTAAACTGTTAGGCTTTCTTCATTTACAGACGTCTGAGTTACACCTGGCAACATCTCGAGCTGTGAGCGTAAGCTGTCAAAGTCAAAATCCCTTTCATAGAGTGCCAATGTGGAAGATGGGAAAATGACAGTCAAATTTTTTTGCTGCACACATAATCAGATGCTTCAGGTCAGCAGCCACATGCAGGTCTCTCTGTTCGTAAAGACAGCATGTGAGTAGTCCCCTCTACAACTTTCATTGGCATTGCAGAATTTATCTATTTCTAGGCAATGGAGAAGCAGTGCATAATATATTTTGCTAGTGACGTATCAGCTCTACCTGCCCAACCGCTTCCTCGGTCTCCATGGTTTGTTGGCAGGCAGTCAAAATGATCACAAGAAAAAAGCATGCAAACAAGCAGCATGGTCAGAAACAAAGGAACAAAAGAAAGAGGTTCTGTCAGCTGAACAAAGAGTAGAGGCTGATATAAGTGGAGTAGGAGTGATAAGTGAAGGGTAAATGTTGATTTGCTGGTTGGAACCAGATTTAGGTGTGTAGACAGAAAAAAGGAGAGAAAGTTGAAGGGCATCTGGTGGAGAGGTGGAGAATGGCAGAAGACATTGGAAAGTGTGACTCTTGAGGAGGAACAGGGAGACAGACTGTGACAGGCAAGAAGAAAAGGAGAGAAAAATAACCGAAGAACTAGATATTCTGGTAAGTGTTGAGATCAGTCAGAGGCTGAGCTGTCACTCAAACACAGCACAGAGGCATCCAACACATGGTTGCGTAGGTTTCTAGCTAGCTAAAGTTGGTACATTGGCATTCCAGGGTGAAGGAACACAAACAGCAAAGCAGTTAAATTTGTGTGAATAACAGTCGGTGAAATTAAATGCCTGACTGTCAGTCTTAGCTGGACTAAAAAGCATGCATACAGCTCCCAGTTTTTGAACTGCTTAATATGCTGCTAGCTATAGCATTTAGGTCAATGCGCTGGGGTCTGCCCACAACTCTTCTCTACCCGCTCCCCTGGTTCAGAGGAGACAGTCTCAGCTGTTCAATTACTCTGTCAATGTAGAGGAAATGGCACAAGGGTACAGGAGTAAAGGGCCCCACTTTTCAGTATCTCTAACACCAATCCGGCTGTCCTATATGCAGCAAAGACAGCGTGAATGTCAGGGAGGAGAAGAGATTAGCAGTGTCAACCCTGACATGAGTTTATGCAGGAGCAGGCTTACCATTTGTAAGCTGAAAAGATTGATTACTGTTTGACTGTGCGAGTATTAGCTTGAGCGGTGACTATTTCTTTCGCTAAGCCAGCTTTATTGTTGTTTTTCTTTGTTTCATTGATTGAAAAGCGAGCTGTAATAGGCATCATCCATTGCTCTCCTTGCACTATCTTTCCTCCTCTATGCTGGACATCCTCGCCCTTGAATCAACATCCACTGCATCACTTTTTGTTTCCACATTGGAAAGGGCAGGCCATTTTATTTTAGTATTTCATTAGTTTTTCAGATACACAGAGAAGACAGATTGGAAGCTTGCTCCAAACACTCCCTCTGCTGTACACTCTGCATTGTAAACCCTTATTCTCATGCATTTGTCTGCCTTACAGGGTGACACTTCTTGACACAATCTGTTCTGCTTTTATTCAATATATTCCTGCAATGTTTCTCATATTAAACTTAATGTATCTACTGTGGTCAGTCATTATTCTTTCCATGCAAAGGCGGTCTGCTTTCCAGCTCCTTGTCATTTTTAATCAGTGATGAGTGGGTGACAAATCTACAACTGAGCAACCACAAATACGAGAGTTTTTAGCATGCTAAAATAAGTCAGTAATTTACATATGAATGTATTGCATCTCCTCCAATCTAAATCTTCCTGTTTTATGTCTCATCTAACTAGCAACCGAAGCTCACTCGTTCCTGAGCTGTTAAAGCGATTCATAAGCCACATTAACTTAGAGAAAAGAAAATTGAAAGCACTGAAGAAACGCTTGAGAGCTGTGCTGGAGAGTTTTATTAAAAGGAGACCTTTTACAGACTGAGAACTTAATGCTGCTCAGTAATAAGGGACACTCAGGATATTTAACACTTATTAAAATGTCAGAGGTTTGGAAACATATTTAAACAGAATTTGGCTAAGTTTGTAATACTTTGAGTTTCCATGTGAAGCAGACTCAAGAAGGCATGGATGTGCGTCCAAGGGAGGAACAGGATTTGAAATTAGATGAGGCAAAAATTGTATCAGCCACCCCAATTTCCTCTACTACAAATGGTTATTTGCCTTAAGGGCTACATAGCAACAGGCTGCCAGCAGTTTTTGAGGCATTTCAATGTAACTCATTATTTTTCTTGTTGGAGACAAACCTGACATCCATGTAATTAATTTATAAATAAAAAAACGTATACCTTAATGATGGTTGTTAAAAATGTGTGCCTCATTTGGGCCACCTCATCCAAAAAAAGACTGAACACGCTCCTGCAAATGACTCAATTCAATCCAAAGCAAATGTTTAAAAGACTTTTAAACCAAGATATAAGAACTTGATGACTCAGCAACTGTAATCAATTTATCAGAGTGGAGTCAAAGCCAACTGGGAAGCTCCAAGTGCCACATTTATTCTCTGTGTACCTCGCTATAGAAGATAACACTAGGTTACCTGACATAAAGCAGAATTTTATGATAGCTTAAACTAGGCTCTGACGTACTGTAATGTTAATGTTTAACACAAAGGGAGAGAACCCAGATGCAAACTATAAGGCTGAATTTAAGGGACAAAAAAGGTATAACAAAGACATTTACAGAGTCCAGGAGAGTCATAATCGAAAGGTAATAAAGGCTCCAACTAGGAAGTCAAACAAAACAGGTGATGAACACAGAGGGAGCCACAAGGAAAATAATCCTCACTGGTTGAAACAGTAAATTTCATTTGATCAAACTTACGATTCATTTATGGAGAGGAGGGTGAGCAAAGGGATATTCTCAACGTGCTAAACATTTCACTTCACCTATGGTAACTTATGTAATGTCTTTACTCCGTTTCTCCAACTTATCAATCAATAATTCAAAGAGTGTTTGTGTCGTTGCTTTTATAGTGCTTCATACATTACTTAAAGCTGATAGTAAGACAGAGCCTGTGTAGACTATGATAATATTCATATTAGAAGATACTAGATGAAATACAAAAAAAGGTCAAACAGCTCATGAGCTTGTGTTACAAATAATACAAAAAATGAAACAATTTTTGAAATAAGGCATTTATCAAATTAACATTTAGAGATATTAAACTTGAGACTGTCACAGTGGCTGAAGGCTGCCTCGTGCTGAGGAGCTGTTCTCGTTCATAACCTGTGAAAACTTGAACAATGTCATATTTATCACAGAGTTTTCACCTTTTATGTGGCTGCATTACACAACACAGTAAGGGCGCTTTTTGTAGTCCATCTGCAGCAGAATGTAGTTCTGTAGTTTGGTTTCACATGACATCTGTAATATATGTCTAGTCTAAGAGCAAATGGATTCTCCAAACACTGCAGTTGTCTTTTCCTAACTCAATCCTTTCCTTGACCCTGTGATGTTTTCCATCAGGGTTCAGGAAAAGTGATTTAAAAAAGACATGATTGGAATATTTTGGGGACTTTTTGAACGTACCCTGAATCCTCATGGTGTAATCAGACTCAGGTGTGACTAACAAGACACAGGTGACAACAATAAGGGCGGGGCACACAATGACAAAGGTGGGAAAAACACACAAAGGTGGGAAGTGCAGCAAAGAAAGGGTGGTGAGTGACAAAATGAAACAGGAATCATCAAATATAGATGAAAAACATGACTTAACATAGATCACATGTCCCAGACTCTGTGACTGTCTCCCCAGGTGCTGCAGTGTTCCAGGTTTTGTGAGACTGCCTGCTTGCTTTACTGTGAGAAATGATCTTTACAGGCTCGACATACAGAATGTTTGGCATTGCATATAAAATAAGTCCATGTTTCACTGCAGAAACACTTCCACGTGGATCTGAAGGCCAAAGCCCTTCAAGGTCATTTAAAAGACTTGAAGCTGCAGCATGACAGCAGAGGAGAGCTCCACTTTGTAGAGCAGGAATATATTATCTCTTCTGCTGCCACAGTTTAAGAGCAAATAACAAATTCCAACCCCCCCAACCCGAGCTGCCGCTATCATCAAGGGAAATCAAGAGCCGGGGTGAGTTACAGCTCACAATAACCTCAAGGTGTGATGCATGTTGCTAACACTGCACCTGTAGCAGAGCAAAGATCCTGGAAGTAGAGCAATTTGTAGCCCGTCACATGCTGATGTTTTCTGTCTTGTTATATTCAGCGCAGGATCTTTCCTCAACTGATCCGACTGTGACATAGCTGAGTCACGTCTCACTGTTGTGGAATAAAAGGTGGAAGATGGAGGAAGTCATCCATCGAAAGGCCTGCAGTGGGGTAAGACTTTGAGAGAAAAGGCTCAACAAGGCAGAAAAGGCTCAGGGAGGAGCAATAAGTTGTCCCTGAGGTGACCCAGTCTGATGAGAACAACAACACTGCTAACTGGCCACAGATGCGCCCACACATAGACAATGCTGTCTATCTGATAGAATAGGATAACAACCTTTCTCCCTTGTATACCCACAGGCTCTTTCTGTGACTCTGCAGGTTATACTGCTGCGATCCATCCTGCATCTAACAGGTAATTTGTTGAGCTACCACTACAGCAAGAGTAAAAAACCTATTAGGTGTTCAACCATCACTTCAATCCACACTTTTAAAGTGTTTTCCTGGCCTTAGTATTTCCTAGAAGGCTGCCTGAGACTGAGTAACTTTCACAAAAATTCTCATTTCAATTTAGTGTGTCAAAGTGGTTTAATCTAGAATCAGATATGGCTGCGGTTGAGGCCCACGTGTGGTTGTAATTAAGGCTGAGCAGGAGCTGTGCCGCTGGAGGGAAACATGGTCTCTGAGGTCAGACTACAATCACCGCCTTCACATGTGGCCCGCCTGCCTCTCTCTGCACCACAGAGAGATCTAAGCTTCCAGCCAGGTGACTTTATTATCAGCAGCCTAATTGGGAAAACATGCCTTTCATTGGCCGGGTAATGACTGTGAATGGTTTTATAGCTCGTCAAACAACAGGCTATTTTCAATTACCTGCAGAACCAAGTGTTCGAATGCCATGAAATTGAGCAATGGAGGAGTTTTGAAAAAAAAAAAGAAAAAAAATGCTGATGTGCTTAAATCTGTTCAATTGGAAAATAGACCTCCACTACTGATGGTAGTGAAATAACAGCTCAAAATGTTGAGGCTTTGCTTCTTGCAGATAGTTGATAAAGACAAATTTAAATCCAGAGCATGTGTGTCCCCCTCCCCCTCAACACACATTTATAAAAGGGGGAGTAATGTCCCTAGAAAATACATTTCAGGACATTTCAATACAGGGGAATTTGACCTTTGACCTTTTGTCAATTTTCATAATTCCATTGTTGATAATATTGGACATTGGTTTTAAATTCAACCCCAACCTTTGACCTTTAACCACCAAGACAAGGATGATGTGAGGAGTTTGTGATTGATTTTGAAATAGTCCATCTTTTATGTCGATGCCTCTTCAGGACCTGGATAGTAAAATGGTATCATCAGCAACAAGACAGTTTTATTCTTAAACCAGTACATCTGGTCACCTTTGGTAAGCCAATGATAATAAATCTGAGTTTACAAAGTTTTGTTGTTGTTACATCACAGATCATAATTTTGCGTAGCCAAAAATCAATACATTAACTCCTCATTCTACATCCTGCAAAAAGTTGTCTTAAACAAAGAAAAGTAGTATCTAAAAGAAGATCTGTGTTGCATTTAACTGCTTCACCAACATGAATGCACTGGCGAGAGCGACATCTTTAAACAGTGGGAGATGATGAAGTCTTCAAATTGCAAAAACACCACTGATTTCATCCAAAGGTGTCATCAACACAAAAACTACAAACAGTGCCTTTAAGTTATTTTCCAATCTTTGTGCCAAGTTTTACGTTTTTCCTTCTTGGAGTTCCTGAATGGGATGATGTGCCAGCAGAACATTTGAAAATGTCACCATCCAGTCATGACTGATGCCAGGAGAGAGGCATAAGAATATTTTTAAAAAGCTCAGTCTTCTGGGAAACTCGTCACATCGTACTGATTACATTTGAATTCATGTTTGGTTATAATGTGTTGCTTATAATTGAGCAAAAAGCACCTATCTCCTTGTGCCAAGTTTTCAGCTTGCTTTGCTGAGTATCGTATCGTCCCTCAGCTCCCACCTGAATTCAATGTTTCTGCCGTCTTACCTGCCAGCACACCTCTTAAAATGTTGCTGAATCCTTAAGTCTTCTGACTCTCCTTCTTATGCTGCTGTTTCTCCATATGACACCATTTAACTTCCCTTTATCCATGACTCTTTTGTCTCCCCCCTTTGCAACATTGTTTTTTAAGCTTCATGTCTTTTGCACTACTCAGCTTATTCCACCCCGCCTCATCGTTCAAGCTCTCTACCCTCTTTATTTTCTCTCCATCCTCACTTCATCAACCCCTTCGTTCATTTCATCTCTTCACTCCGGTCGCACCATCTACATCACTTCCATCCTTATATGCTGTCGCTCTTTCTATCCCTCGCTACCCAGTTCCACATCCTCTGGAGGCTGAGCTCTCTATTAATAGCATAGCAAAGAAAGAAGAGCATAAAGAGACGGAGAAAGAGAGAAATAATGGAAGAAACTGCAAGAGAAGCTTGCACCACATGATTCCATTTTCAAGGCTTTGACATAGGTGACTGTTGCAGGGATGCAGCCATCAACACTTTTAACAACTCAGATCTTACCTTCACAATGAGCTGAGCCTCATCCCACACTCTCAACCCTAAAGGCAGTTTGTTGCATAGCACCCCTTTTTAAAGAGGCCTGTGTGGGTTTAACCATTCTCACAATGGGGTTTCAAATCTCGGCATTCCCTCTGGAAATCATGATTCTCTGACAGCAATGCAATAGCAAACGTTCCCTCCCTTAAAGATCACCCTGGAAGCTTGGATTACAGATTTTTCAGCTTTATTATACTCCTAAAGAGAATTTCCAGAGAGTATATTTGAAGCTAAATCCTATATTATCAACTGTAAAGAGAAAAACAGATTTGATACTCCAAACAAAGAACTAATAGGCAGCCATGAATATGTTATTTCTGTTACACTTATATGCGTTTGTTTCCTGTTTGGAATCCTTACCTCATTAGACCTTCATCTTGTGAAAATAGACATAGTGTTTTTATCCCTAGCTCATTTTTTCTCACAATTCAGAACTCAACTGCAGAGAAAAGAGCATGGGAGAGAGTGGTTATGAAGAAGCAGACGTGAAACACTGTGTCTGGAGGTCAGCTCGGCTGGGGAGCAGACTCCAATCACTTGGACACAGATCACCAACGATGAGAGCCTATCTCGCCTTGAAATTAATTGGTTTCCTTTTTCCAATGCTGGAAAAATGAAGAAAAAACACACATAAATAAGTGACTGCAAAAGAATGTAAAGGGCAAGGAAGAGGGCAAGGGGTTCATTTCCTTCCACTTAGTGTCACGGGGGATTTGTGGATGGAAGAGAAGAAGAAGAAATAAAGAAAAAAGGGTGAATCAGAGAGGAAAACAGGAACTGAAGAATCAAGCAGTTGCTATCAGAGATTGTAATCACAGCACTGCACAGCTTGAGGTATTACTGAATGCCAAACCTATCACGATGAGAATAAGATAGCAAGAAAATTATCCTTTGAACTGATTCAAAGTGGGTGTTTGTGATGCGGAGAAAGTTTGTGCCTATGTGCGTGTGTGTGAGTGTTAGTGAACATGTATCATTGATTGCCTCCCCTCAGGTGTGTGTATCTTGTATGTCTCTGCCAAACCGTTTGCTATACTACAACAATCTGATCTGTACAGCCATTAATCAGTGTCACGCACATTTGTTAAAGAGTTATTCATGACTGTCACGACTGCTGCAGTATTACGCTCCATCTGTTGCTCTTTGTTCTGTTTGGTTAGGAACTGTCACATCTGTCTCTCTCCATCATGACTCTTTATTGTCTGGTAATTATTGTTTTCATTTAAATCAACAATAATTTGACCAAGTCATAAATGAGGATGATAGGATTCCTCCCTGAATAGCTTCTCTATAGGGTGTATTACTTCTAATTGAAAGTTAGACAACACTGTTGTTCTTTTGTGGTTGAAACTTGATGCATCATCAGTATGTTGATCCAACCATGGGCAGCACCATTTTGAAACCTGCTTAGTGATGTGTTAAAGGATAATCAGATGTAGATGTGCATTAGTAGTCTGCAGGAAAGCATTGCATTTCTGAGCTTTGTTTGTGAAAGGTTCAAGCCTGAAGCAAAAAAAGTGAACACACATTGGAGTTCTCAAATAATATTGTAACTTGCCTGTATTAAAAAAAAGTTGTTCTGCAGAACTATCAGATATCTAATAATTGAGTATCCTTGAAGGCATCAAGCTCTACTGTGGTCCCTGGAAGATAGGAAGCCCAATATACTTTGTACTCTATGGAAAATATAGCAATAATCTGAAATAATAACAGGAACTTGAAAAACGTATTTGCAATGAGGCCATACAAATTGTGAAAAAAGTGTTCTTTGGAAAACTTGCTCGTAGATCGGGACAGTACAGATCGTCTTTCAAGGCTTCTGCTTTACAAAGAAAGAATGTGGGGAAAACGAAGGATATGCAACAATGTCAAGTTGGCCTCTGGGTCAAGTAGAGCAATGACAATGAGCTTTTATGTGTACCTCTCTTGGATGATTACCTGTGATTGTGGGGGAATTACCGTGCATAGTCCATGCTGTCACAAACCCTTTTAGCAGTCTGCTCCTGTGTTTCCTATCATCTGAATCTGAAATGGGTTGTGAATTATATGTTGGAATATGTGGCTGCTGAGACATTCAAGCAGAGCGTGTGAAAGGGTCAGAGAAGAGGTGAGATAAAGCAGGAAGAACGAAAAAGAGCGTGCTACAAGAAACACTTCTGGTAATGGATGCAAATTCCATTCTGCGAGGTGGAAACATAGACTGTATAAAACATTGATGTTGTTCATGGGACATTATCCACTTGCTGAAGAGGCAAAATGATGCCCAAATATCGTGGTCACCAGTACTTCTGGTTATCCAAGACACCAGGCCATTGCCTATCTGCCTGGCAAACAGCAAAGCATAGTAGCATAGCAGCATAACTAGTAAAGTTTTTAGAATCAAAACAGATTTTTCGAAACATATTAGTGATCAGGCTGTTAAGAATTGTAACTAAACTCTAAAATCGGGGCTTATTGGGGCTTCCTTGGTTTTAGGAGCCAGCATCAAGTGGACACTTAGGGAACTACAGTTTTTGGATTTGGGCGCATCGGCTTCATTTTTCAACAACAGAGGTTTACTCTTGGTTGGAAAGCAAAACCAAAACATTTTTCAAAACTCTTAAAAGACAAGTGAATGATAGAACTAAAGAAAACGGAGCCTATGAGTGTTAAACATGTTTTTAAATTATCTAATTAAGTGTCCATTAACAGGGATTAATGGATTTCATGAAGGCCTGAATTTGTGCATGGCATTAATTCAGTTAGGCTACCAAGTAAAGCTCTGCCCACTGTACATCAGCTTATCTTTACGCCAGCCCTTATCAGCTGACAGCTGAGTCAATTACCTTCAACATATCATATTGGCAAGGGTGTTCTATTTAAACATCTTTAGCCTGCCTATTCTTCTTGCTTCCTGCTTTCTCCACAAAACACTGTGTAAACCTGAATTGTCACTGGTGCCTGCTGTGTTGTGTAACCTGATGGTCTTTGCTGCTGCTCTACCTGCCTTGGCTTTTTTATGCACATAAAAGGGAAAGGAGGGGAGATGTGCTCTCTCTGCCTCAGGCTTTGGCATTCCACATATGCAGGTGGAAGGACAGGGAGCCCTCAGAATAAAGCCATGTCACCAAATATAACTTATTGCATGCCAATAATAATTCTCTTTGAAGAGAGGGGTCATTATCATAACAGCTGAATTAGCATACTGATGGAAAACCTGCTGTAGGCTAGGAAGAGCAGTCAAAGTAAATACAATTGCATATGGTTTACATGAAGAAAATATAATGTTAATGTATGTTTGCCAATGAGACTACCTTGCGAACGTTTCAACAGCACTACTTAAAAGGTGTCCGATATGAGGAATTAACTGACCCTGCAACCAATCAGAATGAAGTAGTCACCAGACCATGGTATTACGGCTGGTGCCGCCATAGTTTTGTCATATTTGTACAGATTCACTTCAGTGGTCAAGTTTTCTCTAAATGTGAACAAACACTAATGATTTTTTTCCTCTGCAGCACTAGGTTAATTTTGTTTCTGCAGCACTACACCAGTTTATTTATAATGACGGTCATAATTGCTTTTCTTTCCTCTCCACAATCTGTGCAATGACATCCCACCACTCATAACAACTCACAACCTCACACTGTTATTCTTCAAAACCTATTAGTCAGCCCAGAGTAACAAAAGGCTATGCTTTCCCCACAGTAGACTGAACCTGCTATCGCTGGTTTATTTGTCTTCTGTTCAGCGTTGTCCACTCTTTTGCCTCTACAACTCACATAGTCTCACCACAAACAGTAGATGCAAAGACTAACACATAACTGCAGACACGCACACACAAACTCCAGGAGGGGAAGGGATATGGAGCTGTAATGTATCACCCCCGCTGGCGTGGCCTTTTCACACAAGCTGTTGTGGGTCTCTTATCACCCACACTTCTTCCATGAGGAGTGGCAATATTTCTGCAACTGAATGGCTTAGGCGTAACTATACTTCAGCAGAAACTTTATGGTCTCTGTTGGAAACTCCTAGAGGACAGAGAGGTAAACAGGTTCAGGGCTATGTTGGTCAACTGTTTGCTTCGTTGCTGCTGTGTTGCAAAGGAACAGCTGAGCCAAGGTGGGAAGAAAGGATGCTGGATGTAAACGGGGAAGGCTGAGTGGAAGCGTTTGATGTGTGTGAGTACAATGGCACACCTGATTAGACAAGAGAACAACAGCACTTTGTGGCATCCTGTTTCAGCTCACCTCATTACTTTCCCATTCAGTATCAATAACAAGATGTGCTGTCACACTGTCTGCAGTGCAGGGGTAAGAAGTCATTAGAGGTATTTATTGAATCCCAAAATAAAACAGCCTTTAGGAAGGCATTAGGTATAGAGTGGCTAATGGTATCCTGTTACAGAACAAAACGGTGAGGTCAGACTTAAATTAAGCACCAGCTCTTACAATGCAGACACACATGAGATATATCTGTATGTTGACCACTGTCCACTTTACTCTGCCTGAACTTTGACCCGTAGAATTGTACAGCTCTCTGGGGTTCAGTCTTTTTTTAAATAGCAGGTAAACTGACCTCTAATTCAGGAGACATCAATTTTCTATACCCTTGTTTGTACTGCAAAATAACACTAGTAGCTTTTCTCTGATTGTATTCCTTCGTCCTGCTTCCATTACAAAGTAATTTCATATACATCTCAATGTAGAAAAAAAGGACTAATCAAGTTATTGTTGTTCAGACCTTGCTTCGAAAGAGCTTCTTTTGCAGCTACTTAAGTAATTTGTGTGTTATTTAAAGCAACAATAACAGTCTATATTAGTGGTAAGCATCCCAAGTACTCCCTTTAACAATGCAGTTAAGTGGGAAACCTATACGTCCACGTAAAAGCTTAGCATCCATCTTGACTTCGCTGCTGAAAAATCCATATGCGCCTCCTCCATTGAGTTCAGTTGTGCTATACATAGCTGTGACCTGTTTGTGTAACCTTACACTACATTTATCTACATCCTCTTGTTAGAATGACCCTGAGACTGTACTTAAAGGATAGACTATAGAGTGAAATGTCAAAGAGATACATCATGCCATGTTCCGTCTAAGCCGGATGCCTTTTTACCTTTTTATTTTTTTTTCTTCTCCTGTATATTTGATAACACAGCTGTCTCTGTTCATATCCATCACCCTTCGACAATGTGGGTCATCTTGAATCTTGAATTGTACCTCAGTATTCCTCTTTGTATCCTCTTGGTGGTTCCATTTCCTACTCTGGCTTTTATCGCTAGATATCAAGTTTGCCGCCACATATGCCATCTGGTCTCTTATGTATCAAAGAGTTAGTGCCTCACTAGGGTCAACTAGGCAGCACAGTGAAGCCAAACAATGTCAGCAGGTGGGGAAGTCATTTCTTTGAGCTGGTCCTGAATGGTGTAAAACTTCACCCACTTTCTTTATAAAACATAAATCTTTAAATTCTGGTATGCTATGTCCCAATTTGCTCGAATGTTTGTGTATCAAATGTTCATTTTTTCCGCTTTCACAAAAATCAAATAAGCAAGGGAGGATGACAAGACAGTGCAAGGTAGTCAACCATCATCAAGGAATGTATTAATAATCACAAAAACAAGAATAAGAATCCTGCGCAAAATACATCCCAATTAGACTTCTCTGTGGTGTGGCCATAAAGTTAGCAGATAAGAGGGACAGTGTCACGTGCTCCGGAAACAAACTATGAATTCAGAGTGCCTGTTTAAGTATTTATCAACAGGCAATGTAGTTTGCTTTCATAGGTTACGACCTCATGGAAGTACAAGTACCACGACGCTGTTGAGTTGTTGATCTGTGAGGCTCCTCCAGGAGTTGCTTCCTTCATTACTAAACCATGTGTGGGAAGAGTTATTGACAAGTACAATGTTTGATTTACAATCAGGGGACACTGTCCTAACAAACAGGAAGCTTTGACAGAGTCTACACACTTGGCCTTTTATGAGAATACTGGCCTTCACTGAGGGAAAGCACCTGCAGAAGATGTAGGGAACACAAGGGAGCTTGAAAATCTTTGAACCTCTGTGGAAAGAATTGACAGGAGACTGAAGAGAAAGCATTTATTCTTACTTTAGCAGTGAGGAGAGAGCCAACTGGATAAAAGTGTACTAAGCCAGTTTATCCTTTTCTAACCTCTCTCAATCTGTTGTTTGAGTGAAGTTATTTGTTCTGATTATTTAATTTAATGTGTGCCATAGCTATTATTTGTAATAATTACACTCTCTGAAGAGTGCTGTTAAAATGTACTTTAGGTAAAACAATTAAATACAGAAAAACTGTGCTTGGTTCTATCATAACGGACACAAAGGGTATTAAAAACTGATGATGCTATTCTTTTTTTGTCCCCATATAGAAAAGCTTAATTCAGAAATTAATTGGTTGCACGACACATATATTAACAAAGCATTCAGTCAGTGCGTGGTGAGCCTGTGTTGGAGCATGTAATAAATGTGCATTAAATAGCAACAAAAAGGGGAAAGAAGGAAACCAGCTCTCAAATGGGAGTTGGTTCATATCGTTCAGAGCTTGCTCTTAGAACCGAGTCATTCGGGACCGACACGCTACTGCATTCTTGCTCTCTCTACAACTCAACCACTTGCCATAGTCTGAAAAGACCACATCGTCTTTCACCTCCATGTCATGTTTGTTATGCTAGCTTGCAGCTTCCTGCTTGGTGCCGGTGAGAGCGCACCTATTGGTTGTTGATAATGTTCACATCATTAAACAACATGAGACAAGACTAAAGACCTGTGATAGAATTTAACATGATTGCTTTTATGGGGGCGGCAGTAGCTCAGTCCATAGGGACTTGGCTTGGGAACCGAAGGGTCGCCAGCATGGACGAAGTTTGGCAAGTGGACTGGTGGCTGGAGAGGTGCTGGTTCACCTGCCTGGGCACTGCTGAGTTGCCCCTTAGCAAGGCACCCCAAGCTCCCTGTCATGGGAGATGTTGTCATGGATAGCCTCTCCAACATCTTGAAGTGACTAAACTATGAAGTCGCAGTATATCAATTTGCAGACATGCAACTGACACTGATCTTGATGGGTGTTGCCATAGTAACAGGAAAAGTACAAGTCTGTCATTCATGGAACAGTTTTTTTTTTGGTTTTTTTGGTGCTTGAACAGTCCTCCAGTGTCATATTTTTGGCTGTAAAAGGGCACTTGATATCACATATCCCACAACAGACCGAGACAAATGACCAGTCCATCTGGGGAGGCAGAAACAAGAGGCCACTTGGTATTAGATTCTCTCACATCCTGCATTGCCATCCACAGTTTTTTTTGGTAGTGCATATTTTCTGCCTTTCCCTTTTTGCAGCCCTACTTGACATTAAGATAACAGGCGGGTAATCACGTCTGACGCTTTTTAGCATCGCATCATGACAAGCTGGGTCAAAGTCTGAGGTCGCGTAGAAATAAAAGAGCAGTAATTTACCCTTTTTGTCGGAGAACTTCACAGAAAAGCTGATTCAACTTTGACCCCAGTGAGTCATGAAAAGAGCAGAAAGTTTGCTCCCTGTGGCAGATAGATGTAGAGTAGGAAAGATTAAGTCAGAACTCAGCTGACAGAGCTGAATGTTTTTAATATCCTACCAAGTGCTGCACTGAAGATGATGGTTATGCTTGGTTTCCCTCTCAGCAAAAAAAAAAGACCAAACACTTCCCGTCACCTTGTTCTGCAACACCTTTCTTTTTATCTGTTCAGTGAAGAGCCACATTTCAAAAATAGAAGGCGTTACCTGATTCACTTTTGTGTAAACACCTCAAACTACATGAGGTAAATGCAAACACTGTCTCTAGGGAGCAGACCATGTAAATACTGTCACCTGGTGTGTGTGTGTGTGTGTGTGTGTGTGTGTGTGTGTGTGTGTGTGTGTGTGTGTGTGTGTGTGTGTGTGTGTGTGTGTGTTTGTTTATATGCCATTGTGGGGACTGCAGTTGCAGACTGATCACAAAGAGGGGACTCATATTAATTCTCGTTGTTAGCATATGTGTTCACTTGTTTTAATCATGTTGTGGGTAGATGCATAGTTTTGCAAAGTTATATTTGTAGATTCAACTCCACAGGGTTGCCATATATTTCACGAGTGAGAATTGTGTGACAATTATTTTTAGAATAAGACATCATCATTCCTCAAAATAAAATCACTGTCTGACAGTTTAGTTACTTTTCAGAGGGAGTTATTCCGACACTCTCTAGACACCATGCAGTGTATTGCCAGGTGTGCAGATGTGTCGAAGAAGGCAGGGTGCTAAAATCTCTCTGAAGTGTTATCATACCATTCATCACTTCATTACTACTGACATTTTTAGCATGCACAAATGAGTACTACATCATGCCTTCCAGGTATTCCATTAATTTAATTATTACACTTTGCATTTAAAGGAAAACATGCTGCGTTGTTTGATAGAATCCAGCATCCCTGCCCCAGTCTCAGTAGCAGTAAAAGTTGAAAGCCACATAACTTTGAATCAATCTTGCAATCATGGACACTAAACAGAGCAATTGATGTGAAAAAGTATTGATATTTTCCTTCAGTATCAGTTCTTGACAGTATTCCACAGAGGCATATGATGATCACTACGTTTAAGTATGTTTAGATTTAGTTGGCTTAAAGGTAACGTGTCCTCAAATGAAAGGTAGGAGTGTATCTGTGGGTTTGAGTTGGATCGGGTGCAGACTCTTGAAGAACCACTTGTTTTTCATTTCCAGCAACATCCCTGGATGCAAGATCATTATGTGGTCTTGGATTAATAGCCATAAAATATAACCAAATAATATCAGCCCATTGTCAGTGAGTCAAAACAAAACTTGGCGCTGCAATTAGTGCTGTACTGAATGAATTATTCCTGCATGTCTGACCACCAGGATGCCATTAACTCTACATTAGGGAAGTCTTTTAGATGCCGGTTAATAGTACTGCTCTCCCACCCACCCACCCTCTTTCTTTCTCTCTCTCTCACATGTCCCCCAGCCTGATGAGTCTGTGCTGAAAAAAAAAAAACATCACCAGCAATAACCCAAGGCTATTTGACTCCAAGAAGCCTTCCATCACAACCCATTTAGGTACATGATGGATAACAGAGCACATTAATTCAATATTTGAAAAGGCTGAGGCAATTTCCAACATACATGCCACATATCTTTTCTACATTAATGTCAACAGATAAGTTTCTCTATTGTGTCCTGAATATCAAATGAGCAATGGATCAAACAGTGGATTTAATAACAGGAAGGGTATGTTTGTTTGTTTGCCAGTAATTGTACGTAAGTGAAATAATGTATTCTACAGTTGGCCTTTCCTATTAAACTTGTCTCTCATAATACATCAAAGAGTGTGAATTTTAAACGGCTATTATCCTCGTATTAAGCCTAGGTTTATGACACTCACAATGGAGTGCTCTTTGATTGCTGCGTTTCATTATAATGTGGGGAAGCTTGGATTTGCATGAGAGTAAACAGTCAAAACGAGTGATGGCACAGGCAGAAGTCAAAGCACAGAGACCCCATTTATCTTTCTCAACAAGTTCCCATTTGTAGTTGAGCTCCATGTACACGCACAACAGCAAACAGGCACACGACTGCTCACATTCAGTGTGTCTGAGAAGTAGACTAAAGGCAAACATTAGTGGCAAGGACACATAGATGTACACACATTCATCCAGCCAACACATCACACTGTGCAGGGCCCTGAGTTGTTTCAAGCACACACACGATCAACAAAGAGCAGGCAAAGGGGGATAAGACGGTGTGTGCCATGAATTCCAATGCAACACTGCAGATCTCTTTCTTCCAGACATATGACATTTAGTCACTTATCATAGCTGTCAAAACAAGTGTTTTCTCAACGCTGCACAGCGCAGTAGGTGATGGCATTGGAGACAAACAAGGATGGAGGACAGGAGGGGAGGATAAGTGGAGAAGAAAGAGCCCAGAGTGGTTATCTATGAGGTAGAGAGGAGCTTGAAATGTAACCAAAGAGAGATAAAAGAGAAATCAAACAGTAAAATCAACTGACTGAGAAGCTGCATGGAGAAACTTTATTGCATTTAAAACTGCTGTTACCTTTCCACCCAACACCATCCTTACACCACACCCATCTGCTCCAACTTTCATATCATAGGCTCTGTACCGTAGTCTTCTATGAACCTCGGCTTATCACAGACTGCCTCTCTGTGGACACATCCAGCCCTGGAGGCATGCCCTGGGGAGGAGAGGCCTCTGGATTTCATTGCAGGGCTCTGATTTAGCAGCTCCTCTGATGATCTAGCTCAGCATTCTTTGCTTCTGTCGGGTTATGATTAGGTGCACGCAGGCAGCTTGTACTTACATTAACATGCTGTTGGCAGCCAGCTTGGATAGATGCTATCTAATGTTGCTTTGAAAAACTACAGTAAACGCCGGCCGTGTCTGGGATGCCTGTTGATTATCATTCATAGTAGCAAGTCCACAGGCAATTCCCAGAGCGAGATAGAAGTGTTTAATGACAGGAAACAGCTCAAAATGCTGTCTTTTATCATTTCCTGTTGCCAAGCCTCTCCTCCTGCATGGTGAATAATAGCACAGGTGAACACATTTGGCCCCGCAAAGAGCCCTTCAATGCCCATTCAGAAGCGTTATCATTATGTTGCCAATTTCTTACTGTAGCGCCTTTAACAACCTGTTACCCTGTACTCATTTTCCAATCCTTCTCTTGGACCACCTCTGCTGCTCCCTCATTACCATACATTGATCAGAATAAAGGACTCGACTCAGTTGGAGTTGCTCTGGGCTGCACGGTCCCACAGCATCCTCCCACTGCCTCATTAAACTACTATTCATAATCCCTGTGGTCTTCAATGCCAAACTCAGCCCCTTTGTGTTTTTAGTAAAATGCCACACATCCACGAACACTGGAACAAGTTAATACTTAAAGGGAGTGTGGTTCCAGATTGCTACTAGTTGGTGTAATGGCACCATTGGTTTTACGCTTATAAAATATTACTTCTTTAAACACTCTGGAGCATGGCTAGCGCTGCCAAAGTATCAGCTCATTGAATGAGATCCAAACTGTGCATCAATCATTTTTAAGTGCTCCTGCCTGCTTTTTCTTGCTTGCTGTCTAATATCCATGTTCTAACAGATTTTATTCAACAATAAGGGAGGGCCAGCAGCAATGTTATTCTTTTTGACCTTAATAAAGACTGACATTTTTGGCATTTATTGAGTAAAACTGGTTTGACTGGCAGGACATGTCAAACTCTTTGGAACAACTATAGCTGTCCCTTTTGTGAACATTCATCTACATGTAAAAGCGTAGATTGTATGAAACATGAACATAGTTTCTGTGATGCCACCCACTGGCTGCTGTAGAGGCATTTGGAAGCCAGGTGATGGCAGTCACCGTATTGCATACGCTGTTTCAACCAAACTTCAGAGTACCCAGGAACAGGCCAAGAGGTGGAGCTGATGTGGGCTATTAGCCTCATCAAAAAGAGCTACAATGTGTCCACACCCTTTGACTCACCTGGGCCCCTAAATTCGGAAATGTAGGCATAACTCTTGGTCTTTTTATTATCTTAACAGATACATTTTAAAAGAAAATAATCTTTCTTTTTGTCTGTGGTAAAGTTGGACATTTAAAAAAAAGTTTTGAATGGGCTTTGGCTTCAGTATTTTCAAAGAATGGAAGTATAACTTTAGATGTCAAAAATCAGATCTTCAAACCAGATCTTTTTTGACTACAGAAAAATTACAAACTGCTGACTAATGAACTTAACAATAGGGAGAAAATTTGAGTTAATGCTGCATTACAGACCCTTAATTTTGAATATTTTTAGACAAATTAAGCAAAAGTATAGACTCCAAATTACACCATTAGTGGTTTGAACATTTTCAATATTTTATAGTGTTTCAAGATTTAATGGAAAACTGACATTCAAAAGTCATTATGCATGCACAGAGTGTACATATGTGCTCTTTGTTGTGTATGCTTTGTTTTGAATGTAGATTTGTGTGTTGTGTTACTTTAAGCCATTAGGGGAGGAGATTGTGTTCTAAAACTTTCAATTTGAAAAACTAAGATTGATTCTAGTTTGACTTTGACTGACACGTGGCGGTGCATGTGAAGCACGGTGACGATATGGCGTTTACTCAACGAGTCAGATTGTCATCCGGAAATTTCTGCACTTCCAACTAAATGACATTTTCCAAGAACTGGGCATGAGTCTTGTTCATAAAGCCACCCATGATTGCAGTTTAAGCATCTGTCTGGAAGGTATTACAGCACATTGCAGACTTTTGGAATCATGAAATTTAAGACTCTTTAGTGTAACAGAGCCAAGATTGGAAAAAAAAGAGTGTTTTTTTAAAGTCTTTTGTTTTTGATGGTTGCAATACAAAGCACTACAGAGTTTTTTGAGCACGTGTTTCCACTTGAAGTTCTGCTCTGGTTCAAGTTTAGTTCTTTAAAGGGTAAACTCAGAAGCCTGACATGGACCTAAAAAGAAAAAAGAAAAACAAACTGTTTTCCAGGCAACAAGGTCAGCGTTAAAGATTTGTGAAAAGATATATGTTTAATTGAAGTATCGCAGCAAGTGAGGGCTCTGCAGATAAACAGCTACAGCCACAGCAACTCACTTACAGCTAGGAGTCCTCTCAGCGACAAAAAAAGAGCATCTTTAGCCATCCGTATCTCTCTCTCTCCCCTCCATCACTCTCTATCTTCTATTGTGCTCTCCGAGGATCCCTCTCATGTTTTCTGCACTGGCCTATTAGAGTGTACATCCAGCCAGTGCCACATTAAAATCCCTACAACCCAGTGCTTGTGGACTCAGATGAAGATCCCTGTTTTTTTTTTTCTTGTTTTTTTTTCCAGGATAGTTTGATCCATCTCCGACAGCACTCTACATTAATATTCTCCCACAGATCAGAGACAAAAGAGCCCCAGACCCATGTGCTGTGCTGTACTGACTGGTGTGTCATCCGTGCATCATCCAGAAACAGAGCAAAAAAGAGAAAG
This sequence comes from Notolabrus celidotus, assembly GCF_009762535.1. Lineage (NCBI taxonomy): Eukaryota > Metazoa > Chordata > Actinopteri > Labriformes > Labridae > Notolabrus > Notolabrus celidotus. The sequence continues at coordinate 23,801,157 of NC_048285.1, read as the reverse complement.
GGGGCGTGGGGGTGATGCAGGGATACTCAAATATACGGTAACACTGCATGAATTTTTCATTCCCCAGCAGCTGTTTTCATAACCTTTTCTCAGGGCAGCCGCTGTGGTTTCTGCAGTGCCAGAGAGTCATTGGCACGTCAAGCTTGGCAGCCACAGGAGTCTGAAGGAGCGCGAAAAACAGAGGAGGTGGGGTCGTTGGCCATGGTGGCGGGTCAGCTGCGAGAGGGGACGACTGTGTCGGTCTCTTGGGTCTTTGGTTATGTTTGAGAAGACAACGGGCGTGTGTGTGTTGTGGTGAATGGATGCCCCTGGCAGGTTTCCCTTAGAGGGAGTCAGGCGAGAGACAGGATGCTTATCCCTGGAGAAACTGCCCAACCCTCTGTGCCAATTTAGGTCCTGCTGCTGGTGCATGATGGGAAAGAAAAATATCCCTCCCTCCCTTCTCTCTTCCCTTGTGAAAAGCACCCTGACCTGAATACAGATTCAGACAAATAATACTTGCTCTGTAGACGAGTGCGACTTTTTGAGTATTCATCATCTTAAATCCCCCCTCTTGCCCCCTTCAAGGTGAGATTCGGGGTGTGAGGACTGCAGCGTCGTGCTCTGGTGCCGGTGAACTGAGTGAGAAACACAGCGAGGAGTGAGAAAAACAAGCAAATGTGACTGCGCAGTTGAGAGCTGCAGCCCCAGATTCACAATCATACTGGGAATCACAACACTTTTTAATAATTCAGGATGAATAGAGGAGAGAAAATTCTGCAGCAAGCGAGGAAGCCAAGGAAATGACAGGGAAGAAAAGAACCCAACAACACTCTGCGAACAAAATTTCCCGGTCTGGAGACACGTCTGAGGCACTGCTATATAAGGTTAAGCCATACATCAGTGAATAGAGATCTCTTTTAGCATAGAGAATCGCTGTGCTTCTTGTTATTTATGACCTTGGCTCATTCACACGTTCTCCAGCAACAGCCTCCCTCACTGTGATGTCTTCATTTCATCTGCAGCCACACTAAAGAGTGAGGAAATTCCCAAATTAGCAAGCCAGGCTCCAAATTTACAACCAATATCACGCTGTAAACATGTTATCAGAGTGTACATTATGGGTGGTTCTTATATCTGAGGATGCAATTCATGAAAAATGGAACAAAGGTTGTACCATTAACATGCTTCGATTTTCCCATTCATCCTTCCTGTACATTCCCCCGGTCAACACTTCTGTTAAGCGTTGAGTCAAATTCTAATTAATTTCATATCAAATAAATCAGTTTGTTTTCTTGTTCTACTTCTCTCGACTCTGGCACGAACCACGACTCATTATGCTCCAATATTCTTTTTTTTTTTTTACCACGGGCAACAAGGTAGTGAGCAACAAAAAAAACCCTTTGCCAATTAGTCCGAGCCCTTGTGATTTTGCCACTCTTGCTAACAAATCCAATTTACATTAATTATTCATTTTGAGGTCGCACACACACACATTGTCCCCGCCGAAGGGGCCTGAAAGAGAAGAAATGCTGCGGTGAGACCTGTTTGTGTTGATGCTGTTTCATTTCAAATAGCTCCACTTAGAATGTCTGTCTTCCTGTTTTCCTCATATCTGTTTATTTTAATTGGCCAACAGGCATCAAATTGAAATCTGAAATGCATTTTTAAGCCAAAGATTGGACTTTCATAGCTTCAGTATTTAGAAAACAAATGTGTGTACCTGTAGAAATCACCTCAATCTGTCTGCAGATTGTGTTTCTGTCTGAACACCAGGTGCTGCTCAGGATAATATTTTTCTCTGACCTTTTGTTGCCTGTTTGGTCTTTTCTTATAAATCAGTATTCAAAATAAAAACCCTGCCAGTCCAGACAAAAAAACACCTTCACTTATTGTCCACACGTCTATCTCCTTCCCACAATGCCTTGTTTATTGTTGGGACTGGAGATATGCTGCAGCCCTGTGAGTGTTTAATGGGCTGCAGGGGCCCAGTGAGCCAAGCGGCAGGGTCACGGGACGGGTGCTGAGAGGTCACAGCCTTTATGTTCAGACATACTCTTCAGGGAATTCTGCTTGCTTTGGCTAGTGTTTGCTAAACACACAGAGAGACAGACAGACAGACACACCAGACACACTCACACACACTCACACTCACACACACACACACACACACACACACACACACACACACACACACACACACTTCTCAGACATGTCTTATTAATCACAAGGCAAAGAAGAGGGAGAGTGTTGGATTAAACACAGCAGTGCTGAGTTTTGACTGGAGGCCATGGGGGCAGACCTTGCTGTGAAATAGCTCAGGCTCAGACAGATGTTGATCCACTTGTTGCTTCTCCAGACAGCAGACTAAATTTATTGAATAAAGAATTCTGACCGTCCAAAGTCTAACAAATTAAAACTTAATTGGTTTTATTTCTCAAAACTATTTCTAATCAGCAAGGCTTGGTCTGACATTTGGTCTTTTGTTTTTTCATTTTCAAGATATTGGCATCAATTCCATCTCAGACAGCATGAGACGTGCTCTTTAAGGACGCCAAAACTTTTTGGATTTCTCTTGCCCAAGACTAATTCACCTTCGCGGAAGGGTCTGGATTCATTAAATGCATTTCCTTTTTACAGGGGGCATTAGCAATGGCTGTATGTGGAAGCAATCAGACAGATCTACAACCAATCAGAGCGACGCAGCATGTGACGTAGCCCAGAGCGGCAGAAAATGTAAACAGACAGGGGCATGCTTTTTGATTTACATCATCCAGTTTGTTTAAAACGTCCACAATATTGCAAATTCAGCTGACCTCCCATCATGGCAGTTGATGAAAAGTGCGTTGTCATCTCACAAAACGTGCAGTATTTCTAAATGAAGGATGATGAATGGTCCAGTGAATCTAAGAAATAATTTAGAAAGACAGAAGCTCCTGCCAGCAAAAATGAATATGAGCTGGTTGATGTGTCTGGCAACATCCAGCGAGATTTGTCTTTGTTCATGTTTTAAATTAAACAAAACTATCTTATTGTGAGTTCCTCAGAAACTCCATAAACTCTGACTCTACTTAACATAATTTCCTTTTCAGAAAGACCCACTTTACCGGTTTTGTTTGGATTTCACAGCTGTCTGTGCAGATGCCTTTCTATACACTGTAACATCTGCCATGTCTTACTCTTTTTTTATTGAAGTATTTGTGCAGACAGAGGTACTAAACTTTTCCTCAGCGCTGCAGGCTGAAGTCAACAGTAATCATGGATCCATTCTGAGAGGGTTTCTGCACACATGTGTTGTCTGGTGTGATGCCCACTGCAGTGACATGGTCCATCATAATACAGCCATCTCAACTCAGTCAGCACTTTTTTTACTCAAAAGTTGCCGCGGCTGTTGTATTGTAAAATAATACAACACATTTCACATCCGAGAAGACGCAACACCAGTCAAACCATCAGTACAAACACAACAGCATGAGTCAGCACATGAACAGAGTTGAAACTTGTAATCTAACACAATAGTTTGGTGTGAACAGAAACAAAACAGAACTTTATAGTACAAACTGTTTTGTTTCTCACATATGTGATCATAATATCACCTCTTTTGGGACTATGTGGGCCAGGATGAGTAGATGAGTAGTGTATGCAGGGAGAGAAAGCTCAAGCCTTTTGGTTCTATAGCTGTGTTAGTGCCTGCACCTGCTAGGTGGGAGGCAGAGAGCTGAAGAGGGCTCATACGTACACCAATGTAACAACAATGGTGTGAATCTCCTACAGAGAGGAAGAGAGAGAGAAAGATAGAGACTGTGTGTGTGCGTGCATGCATGCATGCGTGCGTGCGTGCGTGTGTGCGTGTGTGTGCGTGTGTGTGCGTGTGTGTGTGTGTGTGTGTATGTGAACACCTGCAGCCGGATCAGCCCAGATGCTCCCACACAGCGCCAAGAGCTATTCCGATCAGCAGGATAATAGTGCCATCATTGCATAGTTTCATAAGCCGAAGCACTCCATGCAGAGATGAGAAACTGTCTAAATGTATGCATTTTAACAGACAGTTGCAAACTAGAGCCCTGTGTGTGACTGTGATCGTGTGATTGTGTGTGTGTGTGTGCATGTGTGTGAAAGTGTCAGGGCCTGCTGTGAAGGGGCCCTGACAGTTCAGGCTGTGGGTGTGCCTTAGTTGCATTGCCACATTATGGAGCTTGTACTGCGTGGAGACTTTGGGACAAGGAGGATGTCTATATCATGAACAAGGTGTGAAATCTGGAAATAAACACAGCTCGGAGAAGAGCTACTTTTAGGGTAGGGGAGGGGAGGACAGATAGGGTATCTTTCCTCCACACTCAAACATCATCTTAATCTTTCTTTGTCTTTTTGTCTTTGCCCTCTCTTTCTATCAAGTGTTTTTCTTTACCCCTGAACTCACAGCGAAACATGCATTACCATTACAAACAGCACGCCTTTTGAGTGCTTCAAACAAATCTGTATTTTCAGATTCAACAAAAAACATGTAAATAGGTTGGAAGTATTCTGGTTTCCATCTGCAGTATGTTTGCAGTAAAATCACATATCAGCAGGCTTTGGTGTCTGCAGGAAAAACAACCCGTGTGGAGAGCAAAAGCAGGTAGAACAAGCACCACTGCAATGACATCCCAGCTCCCAAAAGTGGAAATCTGGCGTTCTTCGTCTTTAAAGAATTATCTTCATTCAAGTGCTGCTAACAATCTGTTGTGGATCAAACATTTCAGCAAAAGTTCAACAAACGAGCATTTTACAAAGCTTTAATTTCATTTTTTAACAATCAGCATCATGAGGTTGTTATTTTGGAAAACTTGAGAATTTATTTTTTTGGGCTCACATCTCCAAAGTATAATGCCTTTGTACTGTCTACTGTTACACTCCCAGGATTATAACAGATATAACAGAAGTAATTTTGTTGATGTTGCTCACATAACATGGCACTGATAAGGAAGCCTTGGCTGGAAATTGTTCAGTGCTTACCGCTGGCTATACCAGAATTAATGAAAAGTTGGCATCCATTCCTAGAGGCGTATATTGCATATCATGGAAAAATGATGATAGAAGACCATTGCCGAAGGGTTCCAAGATTGCTTCAAACAGACAATATTAGAAAAACTGTAATACTATCCTTACAAAAACCTATTCCTTGAGTAAAATGTAACCAAATTGCTGACATTTTGTCACTGTTTGGCTCATAAACTGGCCTTCTCTTGTTTGAAGTATCCTGTACTCGTCTAAACCTTTGAAAAACTCCACAAATGACTTGGAAATTGTTGATATAATAACCTTTCAGCCACTGAAACAGTGTTTGAGATGTTAAGACTATGCGGTAGTTAGGAGACTGCAGCTGCCTGTGCAGCTCTTGTAAAACAGACTTAAGATTAAATAGGGTCTCCAGAGGTGGCTAACTCGACATTATTTTACTCCCAAACAGTCAGTCTGATCTAAGTTGTAGAATGTAGCTTATAATACAGAAAATAACCACTTAAAGAGAATATATCAGAGTCCAAAGGAGAGGCCTTCCCTGCAGTATTCCATTAATCCTCAGAGCTACTGTTAACAGGCATTTCAGCAGGTTTAAGTGTGTGTGAGAGTGAATGTGTAACACATGCACATGCTCTTGATAAATGTCTGCTTGTCCCTTAGAAAAGTGGAACAGCCTCATTTGCACTGATCCAAGGAAAAAGACATCAGTCTTCAGGGTCGATGGGCTTAACATGTCAATAACACCATCTCAGTTAAACACACAGGCATCACCACAGCCTGATACTTTATCTCCCTTGCCCTCCCTCTCCGTCTTCACCCTTCCTCAACTGCAACAACTCTTTGCTCTTCCTTTTCTTAGAGTTGACAATTGAATTGAATCTATTAACTTCCCTTTGACCAGTGCGGTGCAGGATCTCCCTCTGCAACCCAATCTGTGACTGTGTACAGAAGAAAGAAACTCAGTTTGATTTCACAGTCTTGCATGCAGACATCTACCTTATACCTCTCCGGCATACTTTGCGGTCTCTTTAAAGAGAATGTCTTGCATTCCCCAGAGAGTGCAAGGCGAATATGTAAAGAGATGTAAACAGGGTAAACAACACAGCCTGCCAAATATAGCCACATGAAAGACGTCAGACGCATGTTATTTATTTTATTGGAATGTAGGGGAGGCTGGGTTAAATAGTCAGACTGGTTGACTGACTGATAACGCAGCTACAGGAGCAGTTCAGTCTGCAAAGTGGCTCCAGAGGATGTTGTGCACTCTGCTAGCTAACTCACAGCGACTGTTAACCTCCCCATCCATCAGTGGAGAGAGCAGCCGTGACACAAAAAACCTGCTTCTTCCATTAGAGCCCTGACAGAGCCTAATGCCTGCCTCTCCCTCTCTCTCTCTTTCTCTCTCTCTCTCTCTCTCTCTCTCTCTCTCTCTCTCTCTCTCTCTCTCTCTCTCTCTCTCTCTCTCTCTCTCTTGTCTGCTCTGTATCTCTCCACTACAATAATGAAGTCTTCTGCTTCCTTCTGAAGTGAACAACTCTTTAATAATACTGTTTTTGTAACATTCTCCTCAGCGCCTTTCTGCTTCCCTCGATGCCCCTCATCTTTTGAGGGATAAGTGGGGACTCACGTTGGTAAAAGTGTGAATTAGCACGGAGACACATGCGGGATGAAAGACCAGCTCTTATTATGGCCTAAACGCATGAGCACACTTTTGGGAATCAAGATGTGTAAATGAGCTCCACACTCTGAGTGCTGTCTGTTTCTGGGCTGTTGTTTTGCTCTTTTAAATAATTGACAAGGCTGTGCTTGTGGAGACAGGGACAAATCTGCTGAGTTAATGTCCCAGCCAGAGGAGTTTTAGCACCAAACACTATCAATCCCCCCTCTACATGGAATTGTTACCGCCATGGCAGTTCATAAATCTTATGTAACCCCAGCTCAGCAATATAACAAGTCAGTATTACAGCAGCATGTTCTGTTTATTGTTTAGCTGGGGAAGCTGGCAGCGGATGACAACTGCTATATTTACCCTGTAGATTACGTTCCTTTTCCAAACAACACTTTAATATCGCGCAGGTTGGGGCTGGAGACGTATTAGCGTGATTGCTGGGGGCAAACTGTCTGCCATCTGGGGAGTAAAGGGACTCTGTAGAAGTCGGAGCTGTCAGGGGTGCACACACTTGGCTTACACAGTGATCTTATACCAGGGCGTGGGGGCAGAGAAGTAGCGGTGTTCCCTGTCAGACTTAGGCATCTCTGTGTTCTCCCATGGGAGTTGAGGAGTGTGATTGAGGCCTTGACTGGGAGCAGCAAGATGCAGAGACGCAGCATACATGGCAGTGACTGTCTATTAGCCTGACACTTTTTTCTTTTTGTTTCTTCTTTTTTTTTTTTTTTAAACCGCAGGCGAGACAGGATGCAGCTTTTGCTTCAAGGTCCCTTGCCAACCTCGGCAGATGGGTGGAAACCTCTCCTCGGAATAAATAAAAAGCTCTGAGCTTTCCCCTATTGCTCGCCATTAAAATACTGACAAAAAGGCAACTCCTGTGCTGCCAGGGAAAGAAAAACCATATCTGACTGTTTGTTCATGCAACCTGGCCTCAAGACCACACCGTTTTGACATCTGTCTCTTTGTTGTGCCAAAATGACGGCCAAAAACAAGATGGCAAAAGGTTCTGAGAGAGTTCCCAAGCAGGTTCATCTCTAACTGAAGTGCACCTGGTTTTCAACCTGAGCAGCGTGTGAAGGAAAGGGCTTCATAAGTGAAACCCCTGCAGGATCGAGGTGGTTGGAATTTAAAGCGACCTACTTCAAGACTTGTCTCTGCTGTCTCTGCTAAAGCAGGGTCTCCCTGGCCACACCTCTTGCAAAAAAACAGGAAAAAAGGGATCTGCAACATCAGTTAAGGAGGCCAGGAATCCGATGCAGCACAGAACCAACATCTTTCTCACACTCTTACCTCTTACAACATATGTCACAATCCACTTCTGTATGTGAAAGGGCTCTGTACGCTTTCATAAGCACTGGAATAATTAATACGCTTATCTCTGGCCCTCAAAACAGCACCTTGCACCTCTATTATGAGTGTGATGCCCTGTGTTTATGACGCAAGGTCTAAATGGCTCGAATGGATTCTATGAATGAGGGCCAACACTGAAGAGTAATGCTTGTTCGAGGAAGAAAACAGACAAATGTCAAGGACTTCACTCACATTCAGAGCGGTGGAATACGTAAGAAAAGACTGTGACAGAGACGTCCAGATATAGATTTCAATTTGATGATGATAAACTGCAAACACGGCAGGACAATTTTGGCGCCAATTCAGCCAGATGTGGAAAAAACACAGGATCAATTGAAACTGGTAATTCCATCCCACTCTTCTCCCCACTGCACCAGCCTTAATAAGGTCAAAAACACGGTTCTGCCACTGAAAATGACTGAATTTAAGGCCATTCTGAGACAATTGTGAGGGATTTGCATATAAAAAGATGTGTGATTGTTAAAAAGACCTTGGCCTATATTCAGTAATTGCTACAACTCCATCTGTCTCTCAATCCTGCCTTTTAAATAATACTCCTCCGTTCCTCTTTGCAACTATCTTTTGGGTTCTTTTGCAAATCCTCTTGTCCTCCTCGAGCCATAATACCAGACAACATCTGGTGCCAGTCTGTGTTTCCTCTATTCACTCCTAAAATATTTAATACAATTAAATCATGCTGCCTTCAAGGAATAGCTGGATATACAGCAATTCTTCTGAAAATTGGATGAATGTGAGAAGTCCACGCTAACTTTCAGGAGAGGTTTTCTATGATCTGCACCCACGCCCAACACGATTGCACACCACAATTATTCTAATCACCCTGCAGTAGGTAAGAGTGGCACAGAGTTTTAAGTGGTTCTGCAGTTGCAATATCACAGTCCACACTGTGTATTAACATAGGGTAGGATTAATCCTAACAGGCTGAAGCAATTACCTGAGCCCTGACTGTTCCTTGGTAGAAGTCATTCTAAGCCGTGACAAACGCATGAGCACAGATAACATTTGCCAGAACACACACACGGATGATATTACAAGCACTGAGCTCAGATGTGACAGTGACAGGAGCCGGTCTCATTAAAGCCAGGGACAAGGATGTCCAGCTCTCGAAGAGGAGAGGGGCAAGTGCAGCAACAGACCAATATCACAGGACTCTTGGAAACTGGATGAATCTCTCTCCTTTTTTTTTTCTTCACATTTCCAATGGAGGATTTTAAATTCACTAAGCAGGAGCTTCCGTCTGGAGGTATTTTCTTTAAAACGTGTATACTCGAGAGACTGAAGAAGTCATTGTTTTCACATCAAACAGTGTGAAATAAATGGCTTCTGACTGTGACATGGATGGAATGTGAGATTCATCAGAGGCATAATAAACAAGATCAAAACACGCCAGGAGTCACATCAGTTAACACATGATGTCAAACCAGAGGAGACGTATGCCAGTCTATACATTTAGACAGAACAGCAATATTCAGCCAGATATTTACTCGTAGCTAGCTAAAACACAACATATCATAATTTCACAGGAATATATCAGCTCCCTCTGTCAACCAGAGTGGGAAAAGTGATTGAAAAATTCATTACTGTCAGTTCATCTAAGCCTGCTTTCTTATTACCTTGTTTTTCTTGGACAAATAATCCTACTTTGTGGTCGAAAGTTAAATAATTGGATCTTCACAACGATTTGATTACATCACAAGGTAATACCATCCTTTAACACACACTAGACTGTCTATTTGCTTCAACCTACAGACTGCAGGATCCTTGGCTTCAGCTTTAAGCGAATTTCATATGGTAGGCTTCCATTTCTTTATTCTTAAGGGATGATTTTTCTCTTCTGGGCGATTAGAAAAACGTATGTCTGGGCTGTTTGCTCTCCGGGGTGTTGTGGGCCTAACTTAACAAAACAGCAGTGAAAAGAGGTGCCCATTTGATAACCTCAGTGATGCACTGGCGCTTGCTACATATCTGTCTTCAGGCTTTGGGTTTTGTGGGGGCCATGTGGTAGAGTAGATAGTATCAGTGTTGTTACTAACTGGAGCTTGCATGTACAGAGCCTGGGTCCATTATGTGGCAATACTGTACACATTGTGTTGTTAAATTGGGGTGTTCTGCTGGCAGCTGGAATGGAGGGGGTTGGCTCTTGGATGCCAGAACTAACTGTTAAGCCTCTCCGAGGTGTTGTGGGCCTAACTGAACGAAACATCAGTGAAGGGAGGTGCCCACTTGATAACCCCAGTGATATGCTGCCTCTCACTGCCCATCTGTTTTATCCATCTCAGGCTGTGTGGGACTTGAAGAGCCATTTGGTAGGCATCTAAACTTATTAGTAGAGGGCGTAGTGGGGCGGATTTCTTCACTGAGTGCTCATCCTCCTTTTAGAGCACAAGTACCTTGTATTTGACTCAGAAAGGGGAGACAGCCAGAGTTGTTGCAATGATAGACCATCAATAGACCATATTTCCACTGCAGCTATGTTCATGTGATGTCAAGCCCAGGGTGGGAAGGTTAATCATTGTAATCATGTCATACTGCTGTGTTTCAGGCTGTTAGTCATATAAGCAAAAAAAATCTGGAAAATTGTCGTTATTTTAGTGCTTCCCACTAGATCAGCAACTACAAAGACAACTACCAAAGTAACAACAGGACAAGTGATACTGTAAATCCAAAAAGATGTTAGGCCATATCTAAATAATAAGATATGGTTAATAACCGCTTAGCTAACATAGGAGAACAGCTACAGTAGCATCTAGCCACTTCCTTGATAACTTTTACCTTCAAGAATCATGGATATGATAGGAAAGGCATAGATATAAACCCTCATCTTGAACTCATTAAAATGAGCCTAGGGCAAAACTCTGGATGTATTTATGCTAATACCGTTATGTTAACTATGAAGCCTTCTCTCCAAGCGCCACCATTATTTTTTACCCTACTTCATCATCCATGCACCAGCAGTAGTTAAACAAAAATGATAGATTCTTTTAATTTTTGCACAAACACATTTTTCATTTATAATCTGACAACGTGTGTGGCACTGTTCATTTTAACATTATTTTAGCTAGCCAGAACTCCTGGAGTACAAAACCAGTAGACACAGGTCTTAACTTCATCATCAGGAATATAAGCCTTAGTTTTGTTGCTGGATTAAAAACCTTACTTGTGTATCCACACTTTCCTTAAACCAAATCTACAAATGGGATGATGAATTTTCTAGGATTCCCAAAAAGGATTAAAAAAAGGATACAGGAACTGGATTGGGGTCTATGTTTCTCACCGAAGTGAAATGAAAATGAACAGCAACATTAAAAATAGTGCTGCCAAAGTAGTTGGTTATATAATAATCAAATTGCACCTTTCTCATTGCATCCACAATTCTCAGTAGTATTAACTAGGGAGTGGTTGTATGCTAACATTAGCTGTGCTCTAATGGTAGCCAATCGTTTACCAATCTATTTTATGATTTGAAATATGTCCTGATGTCCTTTAGATTTTCACTATCAATTGCCTTTGTAGTGACTTATTGATTAGAAAATGAAAACAGTTTGTTAGACTTGATGTATCTTTGACTGACCTGGAACACAGCGGCAAGACACGATAACAGCAACTGAGTTTCCTGCCCTGAGCATGATGTCACAAAAACATGGCTGCCATGGAAAAATGGTCTAGACACAGATCAGATACCATCAGTAATTAACCGCCAAGAAACAATTCCACATTGTACCACTAGCAATGCATGCTATACTAGCCAAAGCTAGCCAAAAAAACACTACCAACCAGTTTTTTGTATTTTTTTTCTTTTGCAGTATTACATAAACTTTGTAACCACACTGGTACCTGAGGGTTACTCAGTTTTGAACGCACAGATCAAGGTAGAGAAATGGATACCAGAACATTCCCACAAAGCATTTCTTTGCAACTTTTTTTTGTCACTTGCTAGCATATCGCGATGAAGAACATGCAGCTCCATTTGAGACAAAGTCGATGGAAAAGAATGCTGTATCTCTTACCCCCCAGTATTAATGGCTTAAATTGCTCTAGGTCCATGTCCAGTACCACATTAGATATGTGGCCCTTTTTTTACTGGAAAATATGGAGCCGATGCCCATGTACATGACAGACGTTCCTTTTTTCTCCCTTTTCTTCACCTCTGCTCTTTCTTACAATGACACGCCACTCCATCTTGAAGACTTGCTAACTCTCAATGCCAAAAAGGGCAGATGCCCAGGTGCTGGTGAAGCTGAATTGCTGTCCTCAGCACACAAAGGCGATGTCGCCTGGGGAGGATGGCTCAGGAAAGGGGGAGAGCTGTCAGAGTAACAGGAGAGCACCTGGGATTACTGTCAACAGTCTCGTGAATCTGTCTCCCTCTGCCCCTCCCCCGCCTCTCTCCTGTCTCTTTAGATCTATGGCATTCTCATTGACATTGACCTTTAAACTCCAATTAGCCACTTAATCAGAAATTAATTATTAATATTAGAAAAACCAACAGGGCTGAGGTTGTTTGTCTCTTTCACCTCATTATCATCCGCTAATGACCATCCTTGCATCTCATTTCCACAACAAAGACTGACAAAGGTGGTGTTTGCACCAGTATCAGCTGATGTTTTCCCCTGTTGAGTGCTAATGGAGATGGATAGATTTTTTCCATGTATGTTCTGTAATTTTCACCCCTGACTCCTATTCCAAGTCTGGAATGTCCTGTGCAAGTTAATCATTCAGATGACTCTCCAGACTGCATTAATAAGAGAGTCCTCAGCTACATAAGAGCACAGCATCCACTTCTGAACTCACAGCCCTCATGCCCTAATTCAGTGTGAAATGGTTGACAGGGAAGTGTGAAAATGGCTCCCAGGGAAAAAAAAACAACAGTTCATGGCAAAAAAAGGGACTCTCACACCCGTTAGTGCTGTCTTCTCCTCACACACACACACACACACACACACACACACACACACACACACACACACACACACACATGCACACTTGTTAATTATTTGTCATCTTCTGTAAGGTGTCACATGGGGAAACAGTGCCAGAGGCTTCCATGGAAATACTCCTGAGTATTGGCTACTAAATAAATGGCTTTTGGATTTTAAACAACCTCCTTTGGCTAAATAAGATGTTTGGAATGCAGTGACAGAGCCAGAGGTGCATGTGTGGCAGTTTAATAAATGCGACTCAGCTATCCAGTAATTGGTAATGTTCCTCTGTCAATTACTCCTGATGCTAGGTTTCAGGGGTCGGGTCTGCAAACTACCAAGTGGTCAATTTAAAATAGCCTTTGGTTGCCTTATCTTATTAAATCAAAAGTTATTCTGTCATTTTGCTGCATATCATTGATACCCTGATTAGCTGATTTTAAACAGGAAAGGTATGCGTCTTATATTCTCAAAATGAACGTGTGAAACAGGAGTAGGATTGTTGTCCTCTCTTCAGATTTGCTTTCTATTTTCCAGGCAGCTTAGGAAGATTGGCGGGATCAGTTTAAGGTTAATATTTTGTTTCCCCTCTCCACAATATCATCTCCAATACTCATCTCCTTCAAAAAACCCTCCATCATCAGTCCAAACTGCCTCTCACCCGCATGGAGACACATAATAGTGCAACAATGCAGAGTTGACAAGGAGCGATAGCAGACGTCTGACACTGTGAGAGGATTAGGAGGATGATAACATGAGTGGGGAATCCATTCTTTTTAAAGAGAACTCTCTATGGGTTGTGATGATGGCTGAAAGTTTGACAGACGGGCGCTTGTTGTTCTTTCAAAACTCGTGTCATCATATCACATCACTTGTGTGGTGTTAGCTTCAGGGTGTGGACCTCCTACGTTGGTAAAGCCTCTGCTTGTCCTTATGTGGAAAAAAGACCATTTGTGTTTTATGACTTCAATATTTTTCTGTATTACCATCAACACAACACTTGATGTCTGAGTCACATCATCCTTTGGTTATACATCACTCTCAGAGATAAGAGAGGAGCCTCGTGATGTCTGCGGTGATTAGAGATTGTGGTGCTGAAGAGCCGCTGTGACGCCAGCGACACACGTCCATGATACCAGCTGAACGAGGGAGCAGAGAGCTGAGGAGCAGAGGCCACAGGTGCTTTCCTTGTGCTGATCTCATTAATGGCAAATCCTCCCACCCTGTCTGCTAGCACTGAAAACAACACATGCTCCTTTAAAGCCAATGCTCTTAATTGGAGTTGATTTACAAAATATGATTACTAAATGCTACAGGATTTCATAATTAGTACAACCAATTATCCCTGCATACTGTCAATCACTGGAGATGGAAGATTAAGTAACAGACTGTGCTGTTCTTTTATTTAAGATATGTTCAAGACAGAACATTTCTAGTGATTAGTATTCATGCAGATGCTCATGTGCATGCACAAACATATAAAGCTTGCATGATTTGTTGTGTTCATACAACCTCTTTTGTGCTCTCTGAGCTAAATTCCATTAAAATTGTTCAGCACGTTAAGTGAAGTCAATGCAAATGCATTTCCCAATTAGTCTTATCTTGCGAGTCTGACACTTACAAAAAGCTAATTTTACTGTATTTCTGTCTGCATGTGGGTGTGTACGCTCCTTTTTTTTTTCTTCCTCAAGGCCTTCAGAGGCCTACTTTAGGTTAAGAACTTGGATTTAAGGCTGATGATGGATTAAAGTTCAGGTACAAGGGTTGAGGTAAGCATGTAGAGTTGGTGCTTAGAAGTGCTTATCAGTGGTTTTGCATGTTTTAGCCCGTTAAGTACAAATAATGTATGTGTCATATTACAGTCAAAGCATTCCAGTTTTCAGGGCATGACACAGACTCTGAGTGGTTTCCTGACGCCCACACAGCCATCAGATTCAGCTCATGCTGGAACAGTATGAAGATCTACTTGTAGAGACTCTGCCTAAAGAATATTTCACCATGATGTGCATTTAGCTGCCTATATTGTCAGTCACAAGCTACACTTTTTGTCTGTGGTGAATGTAGATGCACCACGGGTCAGTTTTGTGTTGCATTTAAGGCTCTGGATTTTCAAAAGTCGTGTTCATAAAAGCACCCTTGTTTTCAATAGTTACAAAAGTGATGCAGTGGATTAAAAAGTAAAAATGAATGCTTGTTGTTTCATTTTCTCAAGCATGTTTCAAGTCCTGGAAAATTGATTTTCACACATTGTTCTGAAATTTAAAAGACACAGTAGCTGTTCATGGGGATAACAGAATCTATGACATCCAGGTTAGTGATGTAGTTGCGGTAAATTGGCTGAGACACGCCTGTATTAGAGTACATGGAATAAAAGTAATAGGAAGAGGACCCTTAGAATTGTACATGGATGTGTGTTTATGGCCATATGTGTTACAGAGGCTGCACATTGACACCCATGTTACACACCTGTCAGTGCTTGTTTTCATTGATTACTTCCCGTCATGTGAAATCCATAAAGTGTCATAAAACAGAACAAAAATCCTCCTCCAATAATAGTGACTTCCAAGTAACAGCCATTACAGGACGTCACAGGGCCGTACATATTCAGCCGACATCTCGTCTTTTCCATCTCAGCTCTGTTCTGACAGATCATCCCCAGTGTCCACTCTATGGCTGAGTGGTTTGGAGATAGAAAAAAGAAGAAGAGAGAGTTTGTGAAAGCAAGACTGAGAGATTGATAGAAAAGCTGAGAAGAAGATTGAGTGACATGTGGGCTTACATAGTACATGAATGTACACATGTACCCAGAAGCACATAAGTGGATTTTGTGTAAACTACAGAAAAGACTTCCACACACAACCAGGGAATCCCAACTAGCGCTCCCACTGTTCAAACAAAGATATGAGGACTTTGTTGTGTCACCTGCATTTGGATAAACACCAGAACTAGTGTTGGACATGTCTGAACATGTTTGTGGATGATATGGACATGACTGCTTTGTTGCAGCAGTAGTCCATCAGCATAAACTTACCCAGATATACAGATGACGAGATCAGCTGCTCGAGAGCCTAAAGGGCATCTTAAAATCTAAATGCCACTCCAGTTTTTGTAATCAGCCACAGCTTGCCACAGTTTGAACCAAACCTGTGTTAGCTAAGACACTCTCCTATGTGTTTGTGAATGATCTGTCACAGTAAACACTTTGCCTGATGCATCAGCCAGGCTCCCTGCAATGTGTTATTTTAGGTGCAAAAAAATTCAAATTCACCAGAGAACTTCTGCACTGCTCCTGCCAACGCTGACGCATTCCTGCTTCACTATTGTAGACTCAGACATGCTGGCATATACCGAACGCTTTTGGCAGACTGGCGAAATCTGTACTTTGAAGTCGTTTGTCTTGAATTAAGTGATTTTCTGTCGGGGCACCGTGCAAGCGGCAGGACAGCTGATTCACATAGAAAAACCTTGGACAGAGCAGGGATTGTGCATGTTCCGAGTACAAAAATTCCCCCTTCCCAACATGCCAATCACTTCTGATTCATCTCTCCATTTAAACCTCAGGATGAATGGAGAATGAATATGTGCTGTGGGGAGTCATCACTTTAAGGATATCTTGATGATGACATAATATAGTGTTTACCAGCATGGCCATTAGTTTGACACAAAACAGACACAGGCCTGTTTCCTATTACATTAAACAATATAAAGCTTCTTCTGGAATGCATGGTGACTCATTCCAGCTCTACAAAATAACAAATCAAAGACGTCATATTTCTCATAAATGATAATAAGATCAGTTCTGAGAGGCTGTCAGGATTCAGGTTGAGACAATAGGCCTTCCCTCCCAAGCTGTTATAGCTATAAGCACTCATCACCATGGTGTGTTTCATCTCGACTCTTGGAACAGCAATAATCGATCTGATGGCGGCAAGAAAAACATGTTGTTTTTCTCTGGCCCGAGGCACGCGGCAGAAACACACACACTCTAAACAGATGGTTTTTCACAAGACACACTAAACAAATACCAATAAAAACACAAGCTGTGAGCGTTGTATGGTGACCCCCACCAAGCATTTGTGTGTTTGTGAGGGATTTTTAAAGGTTAAGGCAGTTTTGATGTTTGAAAAAGCAAGAATTAAAAAGCAGGGTAGTTCTAAATCATCACAAAGGGATGTGTAAAGCTTACTCTAGAGTAGTGGTGTCCAAAGTGAGGTCTAGGGACCTACAATAGTCCCTGAGGGACTCCAAGGGCCACAGCAAGAGGAGTAACAGTTTAATTTCTCTATTGTTTCACTCCATTGATGATAGCACAACGGGAGCATGTATTACTGTAATCTATTCTCATTAGAGGCTTTATTCTCTCCTCTGTTGTCACACATCCAGTGCAGGCAGTCATGAAGCTGTATGGCCAATTAAAGCCTTGAAAGAAAGAAGCAGCTCCTTGGGACAAGAGATCATCAAATAAGAGCCTGTGGTCTAATGTGTTTCTATCCGGGGGATCTTGATATTAAAAGTTTGGAGAGCCCTTCCCTTTTTTATGAGGTGCTAAAGGTCCTGGCTGCTCATATAGAGTGTAGCCAGCGGAAGATAACCTTGTGAACTGCGGTTTGATCCATCACATCTAGATGTAGTGACACACAGCCAAATAATAATGCTCCGGCAGAGTGCAATGCTGGGAGAGATAGCCTTGTGACCCGGGTACAACTCATAAACTGCAGTGCGGCATCAGCTGTATTAATATCACATATGGTCGTCCCCACGTTTCCTTCCACGGATGAATATTTCAGCCAGTGCGTGTGGTGCAAATTAAAGATGCTCTTCAAATGGCGCATAGCCTGTAAGAACTCAACGTGGTGCATTATGGAATGTGTCATAATTAAGCATCCATTTCATAACCGTAAAAAAAAAGTACCTGCGCAAGATTCATGCACATCACGAGGACGCAGAATCCGCCTTTAAGGAAGCACTGCGCTGATAAAAGAGGCAAACGGCAACACCGCGTGATTAATTTGGGTTGTAAAGTTGCGTCTTACTCACCCCTTCTGAACATTTTGCAGGCCTAGGTGTATTTCGTCTTCGGTCCTCTGAGAATCATCTATTCTTATATTCCAGACTGAAAAAACTTGTGCGCTTTAGTTTTGAAGTTGATCCGGAGCTTCCGTGCCTCGACGCGTGAATGTCAGCTGTCACTCCTCGAGATTTTCTTGAGATTCCACCTTATCGAGTTGCTCCACAGACCATCTTGATTTTGATAAACACTGACAAGAAACAATAATCACCTCAAAGTCCGGCAGGAATCAGACGGACCTGCGAATTAGGAGGCAATCATTGCGAAACAGGCGCATCAAAATCATCCACTCAGTCCGAAATAATGGTTACTCCAGTGTGTGTGCGCGTGTGTGAGCACAAACGCACAGTTTGTCCAACAGAACCTCTGGTAACCAACTCCTTTTAGGCGCAAATGACTGTAGAGGCTGCAAATCAGCTCTGGGGGCAAGCCGATGGAGAGCGCGAACACTCCCAAAAACCCCAAAATTCAAGTGGCCAATCTGAAATTCTCCTCTCGGTGATTCAGAGCCGTCCAAATCGCATCATACTCGTTAAAATCTCTAATTAACATAAGTTATTTGGATTCACATTCCGCCTCTGATGTCGGATTATAAACGCAGGCTCCTCAAATCCTCCTTAATAATGTAGACTTTGAAGCTTTCGGTTTCCTTAAAATCCCCTCTTTTCAGCTCTCCTCTCTTCTCTCGTAATTGTTACATTTCTGTGATCTTGTCTGGGAAGATCTCGCAGTTTTTTTTCCACCTATGGATCAGGGCTCGCTGATGCGCTCAAGGAGGAAGAAAGTATGTTGTAGTGCCTCAGCCCCTCCAACGGGCAGCATCCTGCTCCATCCCTCTCTCTGCCTGTGTCCCTGTCTACGCCAGCCTGACACACTCAAACACACACTGACACACACACACAAACACACACGCTGCTTCCTGACACCAGAGGTCTTCATAAGAAACACAACATGACACCAAGGGACACACTGACATGTAACAACAGCAACTATATTAACCGACAGAGGAGCTTTGTGATGCTGCTCATTCTGCAGTGAGTGAGAGACTTACAGATCAAAAAGAGAGATTTTCTGATCAAATAGCCTCCACCCAAATCAATATGTGATAAATAATGGACTAATGCATCAGATAAACAAAGTACATCTCTCTCTCTCTCTCTCTCTCTCTCTCTCTCTCTCTCTCTCTCTCTCTCTCTCTCTCTCTCTCTCTCTCTCTCTCTCTCTCTCCTTTTTAATTTCTATTTCATGACACGTACACTTCCTTTGGCTGTACAGTTTATGCACGCCAGTTTTATTTTCATAGATATTTGAACTCATCTTACTTTTCTTGATTAGATCAGCATTTTAATGTTTTTATAATTATTCAGTGAATGTCGGTCTACGGTATTTTGTAATGTTTTTTTTTTTTAAATGAATCCTATGTTGATATCTATTTTTATTTGGTTCCATCCACTTTTATTTTAAAAAACTCATTTTTATTGAATTATTCTGGCATTTTTAAATTAATATTTTCAAATGTCTTACACCAATGTGACACAAACTAGGACTCCCCAACAGCATATATTTATTTTTTTCTTTCAAAATCTAGGTATTTATTTGATTTTTATTTGATTTATTCTTCTCTTTTTATATCATTTTTTATTTTTCATGTTACGCATATTTTTCATTTTATTTTATCAAAACCTGTTTTTTTATTTTGTATTTATTGACCATTGTGGAATATTTACATTGCACTTTAATTACTGTATATAGATCATATGAACTGTTGTTCCTCTATCGACGTTGTTTTGACGATCTGTCCCGTTTAGTGGCATCGATTACATCGGTGTTCGATTTATCTCCCCTGGACTCCTCACTCGATTGCTTTCGCCTTTCTCTTTTCCACATGTGTGCTGTTAGGAAAAGAAAACATGGCTGCGCCCGCGAGTGATGTACAGCTGGTCCCTGCCAAAAAGCCAACAGGTAGACATCTGACTGGAATAAGAACGATTTGATGTTGTAGTAGACTCGACATGTATTAATTTAGCGCCGTAGAGAGGTATACTGCTTCAACAACGACGATACGTGTCAATACTAACACGCTGTTATCAGCTGAGTTACACACACAGCAGTGTTTTGATACAGACACGATAATAAGTAAGGCTGTGGTGTTAAGCAGCGGTACAATAATATATCAAACTTTCATCATCTAACACTTGCTTTTGTGCTTGTTAGCGTTAGCATGTCTGGATGGTGTCAGCATGACTCAGCATGAAAACATTAGATCGATGTGAAATGTTTGAAAGCCTGGCAGCTTACTTTACTCTTCTCAAGTGAGATTTGGTCATATTTTGTTCACTTTTTACTGTTTTACCTTGTGGTCGGTCTATTCCAAGAGGCATCTGCTGTATGCTCGATGCTAACAGTGTTTGTTCGACAAAAGGAAAGTGCGTTTTTCCTGGCAGCCATGCACTGCTTCACTTCACACAGCGTGAGGTTGTTTCCTAAACCAGCATCGATTAAACAGCAATTTCCCCCAATATGATTTCACCATGGTAGAAAAGCTTTGAATAAATCTGAACTTAAATCTTTGTCTCCACTCACACTTCTGAAAGGATCACCAACACATGGTGTGGGTGAGAGTCTCGTCTAGTTCCAGCCATCATAGTCTGATTATTTATTATCCTTTTAGTCAAGCTGGGCTGACAACAGATCTAGAATAAAGAGGGATTAATAAGACAAAACTAGGCAAGAGATCTTCGTCCAATTGTGTTCAAACGTGTCATACAGCATCATATAAAGTGAGGGTGCTGTTTTGGTTACATGGCATGTCTCGGTTTGTCAATGTTAAATCAAGTATTCAAATACTTTTTAAATTTAAATGTGTGATTCAACAATTTTTAACTATTGGACTGTACAGTCACTCAAATTGGATAGTAATAGCTTTAACAAAGTAAAAACAAAACATTATCATTGTTGTCAGGGTAAAATTTAGAACCAAGCACCGAACCTGGGGGGACAGAGCCTTCTCAGTAGCCGCCCCCACCCTCTGGAAACTCACTCCCCTCCCATATCCAAAACTGCTCTGACCCTTCCGCTTTCAAATCTCTTTTAAAAACTCACCTTTTTAAGTTAGCTTTTCATTTGTGATTGTACTGTTGTTTTGTTTGATCTGTGTTATTTTATTTTATTTTATTTTTTTGCTTGTATTGGTTTTAACAATTGTACAGTGTCTTTGAGTTTTTGAAAAGCGCTATATAAATAAAATGTATTATTATTATTAACGAAAATAGTTTGACCCTGACTCAAGTCAGGATTTCTCCATGCACATCAATCAAATGTACTTATTTGGGGAATTAATAATTGACAAAGTGAAACACATTTAAAGTTTTAACGTCTTAGTTATTAGTTGAACCGAAAACAGAACTAATACAAATATACATTACAAAAAAAGTTAGGGCAGTATAAAGCCTTACCATGAGCAATGAAAGTGTAAGGGTATTGACAAATAAGCACTTGAAATTGTGAACTATTATGTGGAAGATAAGCAAGGTAGAGCAAAGTTAGTATGTGCAATTTAAAACATGTCCAGATGTTCTGACCAAAAAAGCTTGTTTTGGTTCTAAAATTCTGATGCCACATGACAACAAGTGGCTTTACATTAAGCTCAAACTCTGACAGTTTGTTTTACAACCCCTGATCACATCTCTCTTAACATTTTTTCCCCCATTTGAGACATCATTTACAGCCACTTATTGCTTTACAGGGAATTGTTTCAAATAAATGCTAAATGTAAAACGCAGTTCTTCAGTTCTGCACTCTGCTTTTTAAAAGTTGGTTCATCCTTACAGGGGTGGGGCAAACTTGTTCATTTTGAACTTCACCATACTGTCCTGACGTTACCAAATGAGGCCTCTACCCTCAGACTGTTGAACGTGTCTAAAGCCTGTTCTAAATCAGGACTTTACCTTCCTGTGTGGCAGTGAGCTGTACAGAGAGCTCCTGCTGTATAACTTCACTGTTAACTTACTGTCTGACTGTGACCTTTTTCATGATGACCGTGATATGGTATGTGTCACCAGCTCGTCTGTAGAGTGCACAGACACCACAGCAGTTAAATATGGTGTCCTTACTTCAACCCACATCCCTGACACTTCGTACTCTTTTACTCTGTCTTCAGTCCGAGGACCGCGGCGGGTCGCCAATCAAATCCCAGATGAAATCCTGCAGGACCCTGAGTTACAGGAAGCTATCAAAGCTCTGCCTGCAAATTACAACTTTGAGATCCACAAGACGGTTTGGAGAGTGAGACAAGCAAATTCTACAAGAGGTAAGCTCTCTTTTTTTTCTCAGTACACTAGTTTAAAATTATTCACAATAGTTGAACTATTTTTAAACTGAGGCATGCACTGTGTTAACTGTATTCACTTGAAATGACACACTTCAAATGAAAGGGTAGAACTTTTATGAACCATGTTTTCCACGATGAGTTTAGTGCCCTCTACTAAAGTCAGAGAGTAGCCATGCTGCTCACACACACAAGTCTCTTAAGTGCTTTTGCTAGAGGCTTTTAAACTGCAACACTGACTCTTGACTGCAGTTTGTCTGCATGAAGTGAGGAAAATAAGTGAGAAATTACTTGGTTCAATGTAGCGATGACATATGATGTGCGATGAGTAAACAAATACTGAAGTGTGCATATTAGACTTAACATCACAGTCCCATTGTCTTTCTGTTCTGTTCAGTTCAGCATGTTTTAAACAGAACCTGTCTTTGTGACACATTACATGGTCTCATTTAATATAGCTGCAGTGCTGTTCTCTTCCTCTGTGAGGTCTTCTTCAACCATAATTTTCTCAGCTCTCTCTCCTTCCTCGGCTGTTGTGCCAGATAGCCTAACAGTAGATAACAAATTGTACAAATTAATCAGAGGGTGAGATATTTTTTGTATTATTAATGTGCTGCGAAGTCTTGTGGGATGTGTTTATTGTAGAGACTTACATCTGAAAGAAGTTGCACGAGAGAAATTGGAGCACAGGCTGGATAAAGTGTCTGGAAGGAGGGTTTCTAAGACAGCCCGTGTGACATAACATGAGATTGTTCCCTATCCTGCAACTTGTGTGAGTAAGATAGGATGGAGTGTGAGTTTTTATTTGCTGTCAAAGATCTCTCTCCAAAAACCTGACTCTGAGAAACATTCCACTATTCTCTACGTCATCCTGACTTAAAAAAATGGGTAGTTTATTTCCAGCTCAGTGCATTCAAACTCTACTAAAGCACTTTACTTTGTATTATTCAAACCTCATTTACTGCTGCTTTTCAGGTTTAGAGAAGATTAACAGCACAGAGCGGGTGTATGAACACACAGGATGCACAGCTTTAAATATCTTATGCAGACAGACAGATAGCGTGTGCAAAAAAACATCCATGAATGCATCTGTGCTTTGACCCACTTTGACAACTTTATTGTAGAGTCACGCAGGTTTATTTAGTGATGACATAAATCAACAACAAAAGAAGGAGCTCCAGTGTGAAAAGGGCATGTAGGTCACCCAGCACTTACTCTGCCATTTAAACAACTTGTTCATTATATAACAGGTACATGTTAGAGGTGTAATGTATTTAATGCTCTGTGTGTGTGTGTGTGTGTGTGTGTGTGTGTGTGTGTGTGTGTGTGTGTGTGTGTGTGTGTGTGTGTGTGTGTGTGTGTGTGTGTGTGTGTGTGTGTGTGTGTGTGTGTGTGTGCGTGCGTGCGTGCGTGCGTTCACTCTCATAGTTACCAAAGTTAAGCAGGGTGCTTTTCACAAGTGCTTCCATGTCCACAGAGTTTTGGAGTCAGTTAACACTGAATTTGTGAGGGGGAATCTGTGAGCAGTCTCTGATCTTTCAGAGGAGGGACAAACCCTCCAGGAAGTCTGCTTATGTGTTATTGACAGAGTTGGACGGCTGCACTCACACTGCAGCTGACAGCGTGCCAGCTCCGATTTCTCCTCAACGTCCATGCAACACAACTGATTATGTGCAGTGTTACTTTAAGAGACAATCAATTCTTCTTCATGTCTCTTGGGACCTTTTCTTGTAGGCAGATTGTGGCCTTTTAAACAACACAGATTTCAAACTCAGTTCTGGAGTAAAAGATGGAAAAAATCAAAACATTCTATTTTTTAACTGGGCAAAAATTTCCCTCTCCTCTCCGACAGGCTCTTCAGCTGTCATGTCTTTTATTAGGATTTATTTTATTTGTTATTTCAGTCCATTTAAACTGACCCAGGTTATGGGTCACTTAAAAAACAGTGAAGTCAAAAAGAACTGTCAGATCTGGGAAATACAAATTTGACGCTAGTTGCTTGGACTGCTGTGTGTTTGTAGCCTCGGGACACACTGAAGTGAGAGGCCTCACTTACATTCGTTTGTTATGGTCTGTGAAATGGGAAAATCCATTTGTGTTGCTCCGGAACTGCTTTCAGTGAGGTCTGATTATAATTTGACATTGTGTTACTAAACAATTAATAAGGGGTCATTTGTACCAAAGTTACAAAATATTAGGGCTGTCAGAGTCAACGTGATAATTATGGCACTCATTTTTGTGACCTGCGTTGAACGCTAGCACGTTCTGTTATTGTGAGGCTCGGCCCGCCTCATGAGAACTCCCGAATCAGTGCAGCAGTAGCATTTTGGAGGGCAAGCCACGATGGGCAGAAATGGATAAAGAAACAGGTCCTTTGAATGCAAGTTCAGCCTCAAAGCTCTACCAGATGGTTCTCTCAACTTACAAAATGTATTTGCATTTAATGTGGATGTGAATTTAGTTACCACTAGGGTTGCAAAATTCCGGGAATTTTCAAAGTTGGAAACTTTCCATGGGAATAAACGGGAATAAACCAGGAATTTATTAAATTGAAGGTTGGCTTTTAATATGGAACTTAAATATAGTTGGGGAAAATATATTTTAGCATAATCCTGCCTAAAACAACCAGATTTCATGCAATTACAGTTGAATATCTATGCTATTCCTCAATCACATGCACATAGCACACTGCTTACTGCAGGGCTATTGAGACTACGCCCCCTACATGCACTGTGCATTCCTCCATCACATGCACAGAAATGTTTTATTTTGGATGGATGTCTGCTTATAACAAAATACATATTTATGCTTGGATATGATACATTTCCATTAAATTACTCTCAATTCCCGGTTAATTCCCATTAATTCCCATAAATTCTCATGGAAAGTTTACAAAATGTACCGGAATGTTTCCACCCTTTTGCAACCCTAATTACCACTAGAGTACATACAGTCTTGCTGGTTAGGCTCACAGCTGAGGCAGAGTCCTCCTCTTTGTTGCAAACAATCCAGCATGTGTGACATCATTTGTTTTTTAGCGTGAAGGATCCAGGAATTGAGCTTTGCATGATGGAAAATTTTACTGACCAATGCACTTGTTGCGCAATGTCTCTGTTGTTGTGATGCATGAGGTTCATGGTTTCATGTTGAGCTGCTTTAAAAACAGGGGAAGCTAAATTAGCCTTGACAAGAGTAAAGTTGGACACTACATTGTGTTAGTATAACTGAAGTAATGTTACATTCAGGTCAGTTGTTGCTCATTGGGCTTGAGTGTGCCATGTTGTGCCATCAGCATATTTTTGAGCATACAGTACCTTTGAGTAAAACTTTTCTGGACACTTTTCATCTTTGTTGTGAATGTTGCATCAATAATAGACATACACAAACAAAGCATATTTGTCCACTGCCATGTTGAAAAGAGTGTTTAAATCTTATAAAGTGTCCTTTTCAGGCACATTTAGAAGACATTGAAAAATGTGTGATTAATTAGTCCATGTGTTGGTGACATATCACCGACATATGGACTACTGTTGTAAATCCAGTGAGTATGCTTAGTGGGGATGAAAAGTCAAACATGAAAAAACATTACTGCATGCCCAGGGGTGCTCCTGTTCGCAGTAAAAACATAAATAACCAGAAGTGTTCTTTGATTGTCATGCTAACAAGAGTGATTTCCGTCTGAGTTGGTAAATATAGAATATTGATATGCATCTTTGCACACCAAACCCACAGGTGTGCATAAAGTACACAATTAGAAGTCAAACATGTAAAAAGTAAAAAAAAACTAAAAAAAACTTTGGTAATCTTTTAGACATCAGGCATCAAGAGAAGTTTCAATATTGGCTCAAAAATATTAATTCAACTCAACTCAACTGTATTTATATAGCACCTTTCATACATATAAACATGCAGCCCAAAGTGCTTCACAAAATAACAGATGCAAACTTGAAAATAACAGCCCTACAAATGTTACTGAAACACAATTAGGACTAATCAGATTGTCTGAATGCTTCACAGTGAAATGAAGCATTCCAGCTACTTATCAGCCTTTTTTTGTTTTACTTAGTAACAGAGCCACAGCTTTAAAATAAATAGTCTGGTATTCATGTCTGCAGAACTCATTACCACTGGTGTGAAAAAGAAACTTCAAAGTGTTTTAAGCAGAGTTGACATAGTTTCATGAAATGTATATGTGACAGAATCACCTCACAGAAAATGTCAAGGATAACTATCCATCACTCTTCTTCTGCTGCGGAAAAATCATTCTCAAAAGCAAACTTAACAAAACCCTCCTGGGTTCAATCAAATTCATATCTCCAAGGTCTTGTTCTGCAAAATACATTCAGCTGCTTAATTTTGAGGCAGTTTGGATCTAAATGGATTGTGACTTAAGTAGCGCCCCACTTGAATTTCAAAACCTATGACTGTTGTTTCTTTAAAATGGCTTTGGTTTAAATGTAAATTCATTTTTAAAGTACAATGACCTGTTACCTACAGGTACTTTAAAGTCAAATAATCACAGCTTCCAAAATCTATTTCAGTTATCATATGGTAATCTGAATAATTCAAGATAGACGTCAACAAATCTGCATCTGTCCTTCAATTTCTGCCCCGGTGCATTTTTGCATGTGTATTTTGACTTTCCCTCATGTGTGCTGTTCCCTGTGAAACAGGTCATTGGGTAGTGTTACAGTGGCAGCCTCCAGCTTCAGAAAAAAATCATCTTTCATTTATGTAAATGTCAAAATGTGTACTCGTAAAGTCGTTTCTGCCTTGGGTAGAAATATGCAGATGGCAAGCCAAGAGGATTGAATCATTTCTTAGATGTCCCTGTGGGGCGCGTGTGCTTTCCACAGTTTGCTGCCTTTGCTTTTTTTGTTGTGTGACGTTCTTTTTTTATTTTTTATTTTTTATTTTATCAGAGCTCATCGTCTCTCTCTGAACTCACAGAGCATAACTCACCTTATCACCCCCTGTCTCTCTGTGTTCCTCTTTGTGTCCATCTGTTTCTTTGTCAGCCTTTGAACTGCTCTCGAATCGCATGCGCCGTGCCTTTTTAAAACCAAGGACTCAGGAGCACACAGCAGAAATGTATTTTAGCTGCCCAGCCTCTTCACATCTGATTTTATTAATAGTCCAAAGATTTGTGTTAGTTTGTCTTATTTTAATCTGATTGTTTGTTGTTTAGATGTAATCTTTTACTCTGTCCTTAAAATAGTTTAGTTTTTTAGACCTATTCAACCTGCTGCCAGCTGTCTGCTGTCCTGATTAACAACATACAGTCAGATTAGGTAAAAACAAGTCAACACAGATTTACCGTAAAATCTGGAATGCAGTTTGCACAGGTGTAAACGACGCAGTTGATTTTGGGATGCCTCAGAGGGAAAAGGTTTATCTGTCTTCACTAGGGATGCACCGATCCGATCCTGGTATCGGATTCGGCTAGATCGGACTCAAAAAGCTAGATCGGATATCGGTGACAAAGGGCCGATATATAGTGCTAGTGGTAGATCTATTCATCTCAGTTCTATGCTTTTCTGTGTTTACATCAGCCATGTGCGTCTCCTACGTCATCAGCGCCGGCCGGTCTGTGCATTTTTGCCCGGTGGAGCATGATGGAGGTTAACTACGAGGCTCTGCAGTTTAGCTGCATGTCACGCTTCTTTTAACAACTCCGCCAGAAACCTGCAACATGTGCAGCGGTAATGTTTCAACGGATGGCGGTCGCGCTGAAAAATATAATGGAAGCCCAAAGGAAGAAGTTTACGTCAGCTGTAGCCTACTGCAAAGAAGCAAGAAACCTTCTATTAATGGATTCAAAGTGTGAAAACACTGACGGGTTATTGGATTTAATTGTTCCGGATCCTTGAAATTAAGGGATTTCAGCCTCTGGTTTTGCACTTGGAACCCAGATACAGTTCATCATCAAGTCAGAAAAGCCTGAAGTTGCCAAAACATGATTCTATCCTCACATTAAGGAATAGAGATTGTTAAAGCAATACCAGGATCAGATCAGCTAGTATCGGTGTCGGCAGATACCAAAGCCCAGGTATCGATTTCGGTATCGGGACCTAAAAAGTAGGATTGGTGTATCCCTAGTCTTCGCATGTGAAGACGTCAATCCCATTCAGCAATGTGCAGTATAGATGCAGCTGTGTAGCTCTTACAAGTCCCACCTGTTTTCACCATTCTGCTATTTACCAGCCTGCAGTGATGTTGAAAGTCATGAGCACCACAAGGTCTATGTACTTATAAGTATACCTTGGTTTTCTTTGAATACACGATTTCGACCTAATGAGAGAAAATGCAGTTAAAAAGAGTCACTTTCAGCCTGGTCCGCCTCACATTGCATCCAGCATGCTTCTCGCAGTGAGGCGGCTGCTTGCTTCCTCTAGCATCATCTTACTACTACAGCAACACAATATATTACCTGACACTGCATTTTATACCGTTGTGTAGGATGCTGCCCACCCAATGACAGAAAGCGTATTAAAAGTGTGTCTTGTACACAGAGTTTTACAGCAAATATACAAAACAACAACCTTCTATACAAAAAACACACACAGGTGAGTTAGTATGTTATTTAAGTGATGGACGAATGGAAAGAGAGGTCAGTCAAACAGATTAATCTGATGGAAACCCCCAAGCTTGCCTTTTAAGAATGATACAGTGGGGCAAAAAAGTATTTAGTCAGCCGCTGATTTTGCAAGTTCTCCCACTTAGAAAGATGAGAGAGGTCTGTAATTTTCATCAGAGGTACACTTCAACCGTGAGAGACAAAATGAGAAAAAAAAAATCCAGGAAATCACATTGTAGGATTTTTAAAGAATTTATTTGTAAATTATGGTGGAAAATAAGTTTTTGGTCACCCACAAACAAGCACGATTGCTGGCTCTCACAGACCTGTAACTTCTTCTTTAAGGAGCTCTTCTGTCCTCCACTCGTTACCTGTATTAATGGCTCCTGTTTGAACTTATCTGTATAAAAGACACCTGTCCACAGCCTCAAACAGTCAGACTCCAAACTCAACCATGGCCAAGACCAAAGAGCTGTCCAAGGACACCAGGAAGAAAATTGTGGACCTGCACCAGGCTGGGAAGAGTGAATCTACAATAGGCAAGCAGGTTGGTGTGGATAAATAAACTGTGGGAGCAATTGTAAGAAAATTGAAGACATACAAGACCATTGATAATCTCCCTCGATCTGGGGCCCCACGCAAGATCTCATTCCGTGGGGTCAAAATGATCATGAGAATGGTGAGCAAAAATCCCAGAACTACATGGAAGGACCTGATGAATGACCTGCAGAGAGCTGGGACCAAAGTAACAAAGGCTACCATCAGTAACACACTACGCCGAGAGGGACTCAAATCCTGCAGCGCCAGGCGTGTCCCCCTGCTTAAGCCAGTACATGTCCAGGCCCGTCTGAAGTTTGCCAGAGAGCATATGGAGATACAGAAGAGGATTGGGAGATTATCATGTGGTCAGATGAAACCAAAATAGAACTTTTTGGTAAAAACTCAACTTGTCGTGTTTGGAGGAAGAGGAATGCTGAGTTGCATCCCAAGAACACCATACCTACTGTGAAGCATGGGGGTGGAAACCTCATGCTTTGGGGCTGTTTTTCTGCAAAGGGGACAGGACGACTGATCCGCGTTAAGAGAAGAATGAACGGGGACATGTATCGTGAGATTTTAAGCCAAAACCTCCTTCCATCAGTGAGAGCATTGAAGATGGAACGTGGCTGGGTCTTCCAGCATGACAATGATCCCAAACACACCGCTCGGGCAACGAAGGAGTGGCTCCGTAAAAAGCCTTTCAAGGTCCAGGAGTGGCCTAGCCAGTCTCCAGACCTCGACCCCATAGAAAATTTGTGGAGGGAGTTGAAAGTCTGTGTTGCCCAATGACAGTCCCAAAACATCACTGCTCTAGAGGAGATCTGCATGGAGGAATGGGCCAAAATACCAGCTACAGTGTGTGCAAACCTGGTGGAAACTTACAGGAAACGTTTGACCTCTGTCATTCCCAACAAAGGTTATATTACAAAGTATTGAGTTGAACTTTTGTTATTGACCAAAAACTTATTTTCCACCATAATTTACCAATAAATTCTTTAAAAATCCTACAAAGTGATTTCCTGGATTTTTTTTCTCATTTTACTCTCATAGTTGAAGTGTACCTCTGATGAAAATTACAGACCTCTGTCATATTTCTAAGTGGGAGAACTTGCAAAATCAGTGGCTGACTAAATACTTTTTTGCCCCACTGTATATGTGTTGATCATTATTTTGATCAGAAGATGGATTAATAACATGGACAATTCTAAATGCTTGAACAAGTAAACACTGAGTGTCACATTTGATTTTCAATAAGAGGATGGATTTGTTTTTCTTTGTCAGAAAGCAAGACTTCCAGAGTGGTGTATCAATTCAATTCAATTCAATTCAATTTGCTTTATTGGCATGAACAAAGACATGTTGTTGCCAAAGCACATACAATTCATACACATTCTGTACATTACGTATATTCATTACATATTATATTAATTATATATAAATATATATATATTCATTACATATTATATATATTACATACTTTATAAGCATTAATGAACGATGGTGTCACCCATACAGATCAATCTGATCAATCAGTCAACTCTATCTGGCACAACCTATGTTTCCATATGCTGATAATCTGCTCTGGATGTTAACTCGTATACAAAACGACCACCAAAATATAGAGCAAGCCTTTTATATGGCCATACTTTAAAGTTTTGTAGTGGAGTTGGATTTTGATGAAATATTTTGGATTCATTCCTCCCATTTTATCACAGCCTTTGTCTAACAACTATTCTTCAGCTTTGCATGCGACCACTAAATCCCATTTGGAAAAACTGAAAAATTAGACCAGACAAGAGATGAAGCCAAAGAGGCACAGAGCGGTGCGGCCTTGAGAGTCTTGGGAGACCTTGAATTCATGAAAGAGTTTCCCTGCGGTGGTTGTAAAATACTCAGGGAGTTGTTCTGTTTTCTGTTCTCTTCTCACAACCGAACTACACACCATCAAAAGAAGAGCGTCGCTGACAGTTTGTCTTCAGATTTTTCCTTGAGCTCCTGGAGAATAAGCAACATGTGGACCGTTCAGATCCGCTTTTCAGATTCTGCTGTTTTCATCAATGCTACACTTACATTCAAGATGACAAATAAAATAAAGAAGTTTCAGAGATAATAAGGATGGAATAATCACGATTCATAAATATAATTTTGAATTAAGGATTGCCTTAATGCCAGTGTTAATTAAACATCCAACTAAGCCACAGATGGCTCGCCATAATACACAGAACCATCCAGATTGACAAAACATCTAGCTCAGTCCATGGCTGATATCTTGTTTTTCCCAATTAATGAATCTTCCCTTTCTAAATAGCCTCTTTGTGCATCCACCACCACTAGAACGAGTGATTTACTTCATCCCCAAATACAAAACGACTCCCAGTGAGTGGACTCAAATGGCCTTTTCTGCTCAGTCTGAGCATTGTCCTTTATAGAGAACATGACAGAGTGTTTCCAGGAGAAAGTCCAGGCAGTTTTCATAGTATCCACAGACAGGACATGCTTAAATGGAAGAGTGTGAATGGTGCTTATTGTATCCGTTTTTCAAATGTAATAATTTTTCAGATTCTTTTACTGGCTTATAAAGCTCTTACCCAGAATACATGACTCATTCTTTGTCATGTTATAAACTGTAACCTTTAGATGTTCTTCTGCTGGTATTTTAAGTACAAACTGTTGCACAAATAAGAAAACGTTCAGCTCAGTCCTTTTCTGTTTTTTAACCTCAACCCATGCTCTCTGATTTTTATGCTTCAATCTCTTTATACTTTGATTTCTTTCTCATAATTTTTACATATTTAATTGGTTCTAGAACTTTGATTTTTGCTTGAAAGTGTCCTTTTTTGGTTCTTATGACTGGTTGACGATGGCTCCACTATTCCCCTTCAAAAAAACATACAGGTTTACCATTGACAAAAATTACAAGCTTATCCTCATAATACAACAACTTTTTGCTTATGTACATTTACAATTTTATACTCATAAATGTAAGACTTTACACTTGCAAATGTAAGACTTTGTTCTTGAAATATTACAACTTTTTTCTTAATAACGTATGATTTTAATCCTCTAAATTTTATGAATTAATTCATGTAAATTAATGAATTTATTCCAAAACATTTATGACTTTATTTGTATGAAATTACAAATTCATCAATTTATAATTTTATTCAAACTATATTCTTGTAATATTATGATTTTTTTCTTCTTGATTATGGTCTTTATTTATTGTTTTGTTTTTAAAAGACTTATTATGCATAAAAGTGAAACTGAAAACTTAAGTGTAAAGTGAAATCTACACCCATAAAAACGAAACAATAAACCTTTGTGAAGATGTTTTTTTTAATCAGATTCATTACTCTTAGCTGGATTTAGCCCATGAACAATCGTCCATGTTGGACCTCCCTATCGTACGTCATGTGAACCCGCTAAGTGCATCACAATCTCTATACCAGTTCCATTTTATTCTTTGCATTGGAGGTGATTGATGTCTGACCATTCATCATGTCTGTCCATAAATGTTTGCAATGCAATCACACACACCAAATTTAATCTAGCACAGGATAATCCCTGCATAGAGCCATATTCTGGTCTCCTAGCTTTAACCCTTCTTTTGAAAATGCAGAGTAATCCCTTGGCTTTGTCAGCTCAGTCTGCCGTTCACTGATAAATTGGTGTTTCCAGCACTTTCTTAGTTTACTTTTTGTCTTTGATTGTCAACATAATCCCACATGTAGATATCTTGCACTTAAAGATCCGACAGTGTGTAAACCAAATGGAAACTTCCACAAATGAAGAGACACATACAGGAAAAAGACAACCTTGCATGCTTGTTTGAGTTGTTAGCTGAATAGACACGGCATCAAAGCTGTTTAATGAACTTGCTCTATTAAAGGTAGAAACAACTTATCATCCTTGTGTTCAACGTGTATGCAGTCCCTCCTCCAGCGTCTGATTCACCTTTCACAGGTGGCGGCAGATGGAGAAAGCTCTTTGCTTCTGTCAGCCGAGGCAGAGGTGTGCTCTGAAACCTTTCTCTGTTAATAAACTTGCCCTTTTCCAGGTAATGACCTGTCTCTCACTGTCTGCCTGGGCGCTCTGTGATCCCTTAACCTTTCATCAGTAAGAAATGCTCTGGCCCCTCCCCTCCCCACTGCCCCATCCATCACTCCATCTCATGACCACCCTCCCTGAACCTCCCTGGCCTTTTGTCCGTCCGAGCTTTCATTGTTTAATCCTGTCTGGCACAGAAGTGTTGGAAATTGTTTCAAGCCAAGCCATGTGAAAACCTTTGTGTGCTCAATGCAGCGTCCTGGTCTCATAAGCGTCCACTGAGACGTTGATGGATTTATTGAAGAAAGGTGTGACTGAGTTTGACTGGGAGAAAATGTCATGGTTGATTGAAACAAAGCCTTTGTGTCCAGGTAGGTAGTGACGCTGTGTTCCTGACATGGTGGCAGGGATTCATTAAACTTGTGTAGACCATGTGAATCACGGATAAATAACTGCTTCACAAAATTAAAACAAGAACTGCGACAGGAGGCCTTTGTAGAATGTCTAAAATGATCCAAATATTTCCCACAATTACAAACAGACAAAGACATGAAGATTTAATGAATGAACCAAACAGACAGAGAGCAGAGGAGAAAAATAGTGATGCCACCTGCATCCTGTATGTCTTCCATTAGTCCTGATGTAAGGACTGTTGACAGGGAGCTTCACACCACTGCACAACGATTGACACTACATTATAAGAAAATCAGAAAATGCAGAGAGACAGCAGAATCTTGGCAGACACACACCACACACAGCTATGAATGGTAATGCAGAGGGAATAGTTTCTACTGGGTCTTGAGATTTTTTTAATTTTTTTAAAGAGGTATTGTATTCTGACTTTTTTCAATGTAGTGCAGGACTAAAAATAGAAAATTACCCAATCTTTGGTGCCCAGGAATCCATTTTTCTTGCTGCGGTATTCAAACCGGCATCAATGTAATTCTACTTTTACTGGTAGTGTATTCATGTTTAAAAGTGACAACCATAACATAGCATAATGGCAACAATCCAAAACAAAGATAACCAGCTGCACATAACTTATGCACTTTAAAGCTGCTGCGAGGAACTTTTGTTTTGTATCGATTCTGGCGCCCCCCTGGCGGACAAAGTGATACCTCTTATCTCTTGTCCTATACATGCAAAAGTAGTGTTTTCAACAAAAGCCTCATCCTGTTGTCTTTAACAGTCAATTTTATCAGGCAATGTGATTATTTTCCATGAAAACAGTCAAATAAAGGCTGTTTCTGAAGTGAGATGTCCATCAGCTGGTCTGGCACCTACCCCCTCAGGGCGGTTTCAGGCATTAAAAATGACAACAGAGAAGGTGTCAGTGTTGCTGCTGATGGACTTGTTTGCTATTGAAGGTCATAAAGAGGCATCAGTATCATTTTCAGTCTGTTTCTCAGCCAGTACAAAACTCCTCACAGGGCCTTTAATCAACACATTACCAGGAGGCATTCCTGAGGGACCTTTTTCTCTATACAGTGTCTTCATTGATCAATAAGGGCAATCTTATCAGGGTAAAAAAACATGAGAAATGTCAAAATGGTGTGCAAATATACTTTGCTCAAATAGAATTATCAAACGTTTAGGCTACATTTAAGCCTGGTACAGTAAAAATGTGTAACCTGCATTGAAAACAAAAGATCATGTCACACCTTGTGTCTGTAAAACATATATATATATATTTTAGAATAATTCTGTTAAATTGGCTGAACATATTCACACTTCTTACATTTATAAAAACTTCCTCCTAATCTCAAGGAAGCACAGTTCTTCCATGGTATCAGCTTAAAAAGTAAAAGTATCACATTTTTCAGTCAAAATGACTAAACATGTTCAGACTCTAGCTCAGTTAATGTAAGTTAAACCTTCTTTTCTTCATTTCATATCACAAGAAGTAGAATTTTGGGCAATTTAAAGTTGAAATATGTCACATTGGGATCTTAGTGGAATTATTAGGACCATGTTTCACAGTTTGCATAGGTTTTATAGACCAAACTTCACTTTCATTAAAAAAAAAAAAACCCAAATCAAACAGATTATTTAACCAAGTAATGATGTTTTGGTGCAGTAGGAAATCAGACTGTTAATTAGTTTTAAATAATTAAATTTTTTTCCGCTGTGCTTTAAAAAAAAAAAAAAGCCAACTTAAAATGTGAAAACATGTAGAATAGGGAAATGATTTCATGTGATTTCCTTCTTTTTACTAGCACAAAGGGCTTTCCTGTCGCCCAGCACCATATTTGCTTTCCTTACAGTACAAATCTCCTCTCTGTCACTCTTGCTTTTTCCAATCTGGTCCACTTCATGCTCTGATTCCTGTTCGCTCATTCCTTGTGGGAGTACTTGACATCATCAATATATTAGTAGTCTCTGATTCCAAGGTGTCATCATGTTTATTTGATGACTAGATGGCAGGATTAATGTATACTTAATCATAGATTCTTTAGATACTTTAATGTAGAAACCACAAGTCTTATCTCGTCAGAATCCCCCACAGGAACCCTCGGATTTACATCCACTTTGAAAACATGATGATCTTTTCTTGAAAGGAGAACTCTGCAGTTCAGTTGAAGAAGATTAAACACTTTGAATGCTGTTCAAGTTTATGAAAGAGTGTTTGGGCATGTAAAGCTCATACACTTATCTTTATTTATAGAAATGTAAAATGATGTCTGTAAGATGAAGTCTTGATGGATTACACTCGAAGGAAATCAAAACAACAGATTGAATGATGTGAAAAGAGACAAATATGCACTACTGCAGGAAAGGTAACAGATCCACAGTTTGCTCAGCAGATACTCTGACAAGGGATGTTCTGAAGGGACTCATTTCCTAGTTGTTTGAACAGATTTTTTTTTATTTTGACTATCAAACTACTTTAAATGTAAGAAAACACTCAAAATTGAGCAGAGTGTGGCTAACACTGGCAGAGCTAGCACCAGCAGCCTTCAGTTGTCCTCCCAGGTTGACCTCCACCTGCCTGGTTACACATTGCTCTGGTTGAGTGGTTATATGTCAGTTTAACCTGACACAGCTGACATTCAAATGTATCTCTATTTTCTAGATCAAAAGACTGCCATGGTTGCATGACAGCTTAGACACAACATATGACCTCCGTATTGATCTTTCGTTTAACCAAAGTCATTCTGGTGCCGAAAGGCAAGAGTGACAATGTTTGATTGTTTAGTCGACCAAATGTACACACCCCTTCCTCTAACCACAATGAGGATTACTGTCAACATCGATCCAAAGCTGACATCTAAAATTGTGATTAATTACTACATAATTCATATCAATTAATTGCAAAGGGAGCATTGACTCTTATTGAACAGCCATCATAAATACATTAATGTATGATAAATAGTGACCCAGTTCATAAGCAGGCACATGGTGCAGACACTAGTGTTGTAATACTCAAGAACGGTCTTGGTCTCGAGATTCTTTTTTTAAAGTCTCGTGCTCATCTCGGACACGAACGCATTTTAACTCGGTCTTGTCTCAGTCTCGGATTGGGCGATCTCAGTATTTTATATCAAGACCAGTCGAGACCACCACTGATGCACTCTGTGTCCCTGTCATTATTTTGATAAGAGAGAACCCCTCAGGCTACATTGCACAAGAAAATGGGAGTAAGAATTATCATGCACATGGTGTTATAAGCGTTATGGTTCAGTTGCAATTGCACATGGCCTCTAATGTGGAATAGAATATTGTAAATGACAATGAGCATAATGTAGCCCACTATAGAAAGGTAATATTCCACATGATAATCAAGGGAGTAATGCTCATGATAGTGAAAAGTCATGCTCTATTTGACATTGTACTGAACTGGTACGAGTCAAACAGTTTGATGGTCACATGTGAAAAAGGCCACGCCCCCCTGATTAATCATAATTTTAAGGTTCAGTGAGCAAATTTCAACAATGTATAGTTGTCATGAAAAGATAAATGAGCTACAGAAACCAATAGTTTTTTTTGTACCAGGGCGACCAACTCTGCTGTAAAGCTGGGAGTTTTGATAAAGAGCCTAATGGGGATTTACTCATCTCTGGAACAAGCCTCAAGTGGTCAGTACAGGAACTGCAGTTTTTGGCTCTTCCTGCATCGTCTTTACTTGTCAGGCCCAAGGGGTCGCTTCTTGTGTTAGGCTTTTATCTCCCAGTTTTTTTCTGCTTTAAATAACCTTTTCCTGGTTGATGACACAGGCCATTAGATCAGTAGTGTCCTTGTTGTTAGCACACAACACCATCCGCTTACTAAATTCTGTGTAATATGTTGCTTGATTTTAATTTTATGGCAGCCTCATCTGTTTGTCCATATCCAATTCTGGCTTTGAAACCTAAACTTGTGTGAAGCTGGAGGAGGGTGGGGGTGTTTTTGTGCGTTTCAAGTAGAAAAGAGAGTGAAAATGTGACTCACAGAGCTGGTGGCGGGCACGGAGACAGACAGGAAAAAAGAGAGAGTGTAATGGCTCTGTACAAGCCCTGAGCTGTAGAGCCAGACCTGTGGTGATTGGTTTGGACTATATTTCCAACAGCCCGTCACTTGCTAAAATAAACCAACAGAACCGCTATGGCAGAGGGGAAATTGCCCTGAAATGTCACTATTTGCTGACAGCGGAGCTCTCTGAACCAGTAGCAGAGGCTTTGAATAGCTTTGCTGTCGAGGATTTATTAAATGTGCCATCATTCTAACACAAGAATGTTAATTTTTCTTCTTTGTTTGCCTTTATCCTCTCCCTCCAGTGGCTCTGCAGCTGCCAGAGGGCCTGCAGATGTTTGCCTGTGTCATTGCCGACATCATTGAGAGGTAAGATGGAGAAAGTTTTTCCTCCTCAATTAAATAAGTTATTCTAAAGTCCA
Source organism: Notolabrus celidotus (assembly GCF_009762535.1). Lineage (NCBI taxonomy): Eukaryota > Metazoa > Chordata > Actinopteri > Labriformes > Labridae > Notolabrus > Notolabrus celidotus. The sequence continues at coordinate 23,762,788 of NC_048285.1, read as the reverse complement.
TGTGCAAGCAGCAGGTGGAGAAGAAAAACCAGCCATGTATGAACTTGAACTACAGCGGCCGCTCTGCACTCATTAGTCGAGTGAGAGCTTTATCGTAACTCCCCGCCTTCCACTCGATCAGGGATTCAGCAGAAAATGAGACACGATTAGGTTTTAGGACGGAGAAGATATCACAGCTCCACTTGCTCACGGTTGGAGTAGGGAAGAGATATTATTCTTGTTAATTACATCTTGTTTCAGTCCGCATATGCCCTATTGCGCACCAGCACTCCATCACACAGACACCAAAAAAGTTTTTTTTTACCATCCTGCGGAGAGAAGTGCTCCAGCCTGAATGTGCAAAGTAGTTTATCTTTTCTACTACACTGAAGGTTTGGCCTGCACTGTGCTAAATACACGATGTGCTTCAGTGCTTTGTAAATAGAAACAACCACTCAGAAACCTTTTAAGATGAAGCAAACTACAAAGCACAAGAAAAATCTTCAGTTTATTCCATCTTTCTTCCTTGTTGTTGCCTCTGTGGTCTTATTCCACCTCTACTTGACCTATAGTTCTCAGGAGTACTGTTGGCTAAGTGTTTTCTCAAAGAAAGGCTGCCATCATTAAACATCACTCTTTGTAGGTGCTCAGTCAATAATAACCTGATTACAAGATGGGTAAAGTAAGGAATAGAGTGATTGCAGTAGCCATAAAACCCAGGTATTATTTGTTAACAATTTTTAAATATGAAAACAAAACTAAAAAAATTTAAAACCCACCAGTTTTTCAATATTTGTCACCAATACCTAAACACCTTGATAGCAACTTATTTTCTTCCTGCAGTGGACTCTATAACCAATATTATACCAATATTATATATATATATATATATATATATATATATATATATATATATATACATATCTATATATGTTTGTGTGTGTGTGTAAGATATGCTTATTTTTTACCTCTTTAATTTTAATTGCCAATAACTTTTTAATAATTGTTATTTTATTAGCTCTTATTTGCTTTATATATTTCTTTTGCACTGTCTTCTCTGTTACTGTGACACTTAAATTTCCCCGTTGTGGGACGAGTTAAGGACTCTCTTGTCTTATCTTGTCATATTTTCTAATTTTATGATCACTTAAAGTGAAAAATAGCATTTGCTCAAATCCCATTTATCCCATTCCTCTACAGCCCCTTCAATGTTAGAACGTAGGTATAAATTGTTCTTTGAAAATTTTGTACACAACTATGAAGATAAGTGGTTAGCATTGTTGACTTACAGTCATATTATACTAACAAAGTGTTAGCTAAACATCTTTACCAATAGTTATCATGGTGCTTTATGACTTGGACATTTGTTTGATTGTTAATACATGTGCCTTGTAGCGTTTGATGGTATAGTTCTAGATATAATGAATGTACTGTTCTGTCAGTATTAAGAGTCCCACTCATTACCAGGGTTGCAAAGGGGTGGGAAATTTCCAGTAATTTTTTTGTAAATTTCCATGCAAAGTTAAGCTGGGGAATTTTGGAAATATTCCAAATTGGAAACTTTCCATTGGAATTTATGGGAATTAACTGGGAATTGAGGGGACTTTAATGGAAAGGTATCATCTCCAAGCATAAATATTTGTTCTGTTATAAGCAGACATCCATCCAAAATAATTCAATTAAAACAGATTTATTTGTTAGAAGAACTTTATCAAGTGTTAAATATTTTAATGAACAATCAATTATTTCATTGAAGAACAAAAACATGAATGTTGAGTGAAATACTACTCATCCCTGACCCAACCCATTCAAAAATTAACAAAAATGCAATTCCAACAAAGTCCCATTCAAAATGTTAAATGAAAAGAGCCACTCTACCTCCAAAAAAGTCCCATTCAACATGCAACTAAAAAAGCACCTTCCCATAAGCTTCTCAAGCCTAGCCTCTGCAGGATTCTAGAAATCATCTGTGCATGTGCATGTAGGGGGCGTGGTCTCAATAGCCCTGCAATAAGCAGTGTAAGCTATGTGCATGTGACTGAGGAATAGCATAGATATTCAACTGTACTTGTATGAAATCTGGTTGTATTAGTCAGGATTATGCTAAAATATATATTTCCCCAACTATATTTAAGTCCCCTATTAAGAGCCAACCTTCAATTTAGTAAATTCCTGGATTATTCCCATAAATTCACATTAATTCCCATGGAAAGTTTCCAACTTTGAAATCTCCTGGAATTTTTCAACCCTACTCATAACAGGTTATTTTGTGAGAGGAAGGTTAAAACATTCCAATAAGATTAACCCCTTCCACTGTTAGTCTGATTCAGGTTTTACATTTTTCAATACATTGATTTGACAGCTAACTACTCATTTGGATGAATGTGTAAACTCTAATAATTTTCCATTTGCGATGCACAAAATATTGAAGCTATGTTGTTAATAGTGTAAGGAGTTAAGTAGTTTATTGCCATTGCAGATTTCCTCAGACTCACTATGATCTTTGTGAAACCTTTCCATACCATTTGTATTTGATCATTGCAACAAGGATTTTAGGGCTTCAACTATTACTTTCAAAGCTTATTAAACGGTTGATCATTTTCTAAATTACTGGTAATTGATTTATATGTATCTGTTTGGTTTAGAATATCAGAAAGTGGTGAAAATTGTTGATCATTGCTTCTCAAAGCCCTTAAATGTCTTGTTTTACTCACACTGAATGGTATTTGGTTAAATGTCATGGAGAAGTAAAGAAACCCAAAGTATTTTCATTTAAGACGCACTATTTTAATTTAAATGTCTTATTCTGAGGCTTTACCATACATTCTGATGCTCCTCATTTTGGTGCCTGCCCAGATGCAAAGTAAGTGATCGGCTTTAGGCATTACCACAGAGGAGATCTCCTCACTCCGGCACTCTGTCTTAGGAAGTTGGGATGAACGCTGTGAACTAAAAGTCTAAACAGGTGTTGAGACACACCTCAGTTTCCACTAAAAACAACACAGGACTGAATGAATGAATGATATTGTGTTCTTTTTTACATGCCAAGACATTTATTTACCAGAAAAATGATAAAACTTTGGTCCGGCTGCTCAAAGAAGTATTGCAGCAGTCGTCTTTCTCCTTTCTGGTAACTTCCTGATCTATCTTTTTCCTTTATCGTTTTATCCATCTTTTCTCCAGCTGTATCAAACGCATATCGCCCCATCTACTAACTCTTTACTGCTTTTTATCACCAAAAGAGATGATAGAGTGAGGTTTTGATGATAAGGTTTGGTCTTATCAGTCCAGCTGCTATCACACTGAGAGCTACAGCCATTTGCTGCACAGCGCTGAAACCACACACCCATGCGGTCCACATTTATACGGTGTCAGTGTCCACAGTGGAGTCTGTTAAATTGGCCCCATCTCCTCTAATGAGAGCAATTAGCGGACACTAATTGCTTTTTCTCACTCACTTCATACCTCGCCCTCTATCGCTTGTCTCTTCGTATTTTTCACCCCTTGCTCCACCATGTCTCCTCTACACTGTGGCACAGGGGACATTTCTCAGGGTTTCTCCTTCAGTTGGACCTGTAATTTAGTTCCCCTTAAGCTATCCTGCATCCACCTATGCTGTCTTACCATGGAGGATTTTTTTTTGCAGTTCTGGGTTTTCCAGAATTAACAGATGGGTTCTTTGAATCCTGGATGAACATCACAGCCTCTGAGAAGTACTGAATATCTTCCATCTGGTGCACAGACTGACAGGTTGGGTAAAAATATTTGGATGACATCAGCTGAGTTTCAGGAGAAAACTAAAAAGTTGTTGATGAACTCACCAATGAACCAACATGTTGGTCATCCAGGATCATGCAACCTTAGTTTCATATAAAGCTGGCATTTCCAGTTTATTACAGCTTGGGTCTTATTTTGGTAGTTTTCACTTGGTTATTGTAACCGCTAACTAACCTGTAACCGAAGCATGGGTACAACAGAGTCGGACAAAACAGAAAAAGAGTGGTCAGGTGAGGCGTTGATATCAGAGTTAAGCTAATTTTGCCTTCTTGTGTGTCAGGGGAAACAAAATCATTTTTGGGGTTCAAATTGAGGTTTTTCTTCTCATATACAGTAAAATGCTCAAACTGTAGAGCCTGGCTGTCATAAGGAAGAATAGAGCTGTGACACTAACAGGCTGTAGGAAACAAACACAGAAAAGTACAATGAAGAAGGAAATCTTCTGTAGTGTATTTGCTTCCCATCCACTGAAACATACTGGGAAAGATTCACCCGTAATCATCTAACTGTCCATTTTTCTTTCTCTAAAATAAAGTGTTGAGGAATTTCCCAATGTTAATTAAATAACACAAAGACAGAATCAACTTGCAGCCTTTGCAGGTTTATTGAAGATACAGCATACAGCTCACATCTCTGATCATCCTCGAAAGACAGACAGACGGACCCAGAACCCAAGAAGAACCCCAAAAGAATCCTTTCCTTTGCTTTTTATGACCTCTCAGTGACGTCACCGTTTTGCGTTAAGCCTGATCATTGCTTCATACTTGGCTCCCTTCTCGTATCCTGTCAACGTATTGTATAACTGGAACACACGTGTTCTTCCAACTATCCATCTGTTACTGAGTATCTGTTCCTGAGAAAATGAAGCAATCCCTGTAAGGACAAATTAAGGAAACCTCTGGTTTCTGGGAAATCAACCTTTTGAAGTTCTCTTGCACATTTCTGGGAAATTTAGATGAGAGAATTCCCCACAACAACAGTAAGTTTGACTAAGACCTCTATGATTGTTTCTAAATCTTCCAACTGGTTGGAGTAATGGTTTTTACCAATAATAGGGATGGTGGCCAGCACTAAGATAATGTAGTCCTCCTCTTTGTAGAACCCAAGTATTCCCATTTACTTCAATTTTTTTCCATCCATTTCATTCCATTAAGACACTGAATCACAACACTTGTCTATTTAACAGTCTTAAGTCCAGGGGTTCTCAAACTTTTTGGAGCCAGGGACCCCTTACAGGTGAGAAAATTGTCCAAGGACCCCCTCATAATTGTAACAGGTTAAGCATATTAGTGATGTGTCATGATCAAAAGCTGTGGCTCTGAGAGCCGATGCTTTATAATGAATCAGAAGAACAATCGAGAGAGAGCCGGCTCCCAGTTTTTTCCTTTAGCTGCTTAGCTCTCACAGTGCTCAGGCCCAGCTCTGCTCACAGCAGAACTTTGTTTTGATTGGTCAGCATGGCGGCCATGCGGCCAATCACATGTGAGGATATAGGATATAGGTGATGGAGGTGAGGCTGTATCGTGGCTACATCTGTTCCTTCCGAGAGAATCTCCTGGTTTGGTTCTGGTTCTGTTTACTTGAGTTTGGTTCTGGTTCGGATTGCTTGAGTTTGGTTCTGGTTCTGTTTGCTTGAGTTTGGTTCCGGTTCTGGTTCGGTTCTGGTTCGGTTCTGGTTCGGTTCTGGTTCGGTTCGTTTAACTTTGGTTCTGGTTCGTTTAACTTTGGTTCTGGTTCGGTTCTGGTTCGGTTCGCTTAAGTTCGGTTCTGGTTCGGTTCTGGTTCGGTTCTGGTTCGGTTCTGGTTCGGTTCTGGTTCGGTTCTGGTTCGGTTCGTTTAACTTTGGTTCTGGTTCGGTTCTGGTTCGGTTCGGTTCTGGTTCGGTTCTGGTTCGGTTCTGGTTCGGTTCTGGTTCGGTTCGTTTAACTTTGGTTCTGGTTCGGTTCTGGTTCGGTTCTGGTTCGGTTCTGGTTCGGTTCTGGTTCGGTTTCTGTTTACTTGAGTTTGCTTCTGGTTCTGTTTGAGTTTGGTTGCGGTTCTGGTTTTGTTTGCTTAAGTTTGATCCTGGTTCGGTTCTGGTTCAGTTCTGGTTTTGTTTGGTTCTGGTTTTGTTTGGTTCTGGTTCTGTTTACTTGCGTTTGGTTCTGGTTCGGCTTGCTTGAGTTTGGTTCTGGTTCTGGTTTGGTTCGCTTGAGTTTGGTTCTTGTTCGGTTGTGGTTCTGTTTGGTAGTGGTTCTGTTTGGTTCTCGTTCCGTTTGGTTGTGGTTCTGTTTGCTTGAGTTTGTAACCCTAACCCTAGCCCTAACCCTAACCCTAATCATAACCCTAACCCTAACCCTAATCATAACCCTAACCCTAACCCTAGCCCTAGCCCTAACCCTAACCCTAACCCTAACCCTAATCATAACCCTAACCCTAACCCTAATCCTAACCCTAACCCTAACCCTAATCATAACCCTAACCCTAACCCTAGCCCTAACCCTAACCCTAATCATAACCCTAACCCTAACCCTAATCATAACCCTAACCCTAACCCTAACCCTAGCCCTAGCCCTAACCCTAACCCTAATCAGAACCCTAACCCTAACCCTAACCCTAATCATAACCCTAGCCCTAACCCTAACCCTAATCATAACCCTAACCCTAGCCCTAACCCTAATCATAACCCTAACCCTAATCAGAACCCTAACCCTAACCCTAACCCTAACCCTAATCATAACCCTAACCCTAACCCTAACCCTAATCATAACCCTAACCCTAACCCTAACCCTAGCCCTAGCCCTAGCCCTAACCCTAACCCTAACCCTAACCCTAACCCTAACCCTAATCATAACCCTAACCCTAACCCTAACCCTAACCCTAATCCTAACCCTAACCCTAACCCTAACCCTAATCATAACCCTAACCCTAACCCTAGCCCTAACCCTAACCCTAATCATAACCCTAACCCAAATCCTAACCCTAACCCTAACCCTAACCCTAACCCTAACCCTAATCATAACCCTAACCCTAACCCTAATCATAACCCTAACCCTAATCAGAACCCTAACCCTAACCCTAATCAGAACCCTAACCCTAACCCTAACCCTAGCCCTAACCCTAACCCTAACCCTAATCATAACCCTAACCCTAACCCTAATCAGAACCCTAACCCTAACCCTAGCCCTAACCCTAACCCTAACCCTAACCCAAATCCTAACCCTAACTCTAACCCTAACCCTAACCCTAATCATAACCCTAACCCTAACCCTAACCCTAATCATAACCCTAACCCTAACCCTAATCATTACCCTAACCCTAACCCTAACCCTAACCCAAATCCTAACCCTAACCCTAACCCTAACCTTAACCCTAACCCAAATCCTAACCCTAACCCTAACCTTAACCCTAACCCAAATCCTAACCCTAACCCTAACCCTAACCCTAACCTAAATCCTAGCCCCAACCCTAGCCCCTCTTACTACATTTTGCACTCTTCGTTGCCCTTGGAACTATTTGTATTGTAAAACGTATCAATGTAAATACTTCAGACCTGTACCATAGTGATAAACAGATAACACTTCAATTTGAATCAAGTAAATACCACTTGTATACTTTACAATAGAGCCATTTCATTCCTTGTGGATTCAACATGACAGCATTTATACTTTTCATGTAATTGATCTTAAACGCTTTCAGAAAATTAACAGTAGCAAGACTCACATATCCCTTCAAGCCACCAAATGGTATCATAACAATGGTGTATATGCTGTTTTTAATGACACAGCACAATTTTATAATTTATTAAAAATATATTCAAATTATTTCACAGACCCCCCACGCTATGGTTCGCGGACCACCAGGGGTCCCAGGACCCCACTTTGAGAACAACTGCTTTAGTCATACCTCAGATAGCTGAGCAGGGGGGTCTATGGCAAAGTCCACAGCCATAAGATTGAAATCCACAGAGTAAAGTAAGGCCAGAAGTCAACATTTACTGGCATCCAAGAAGCCCAGTTGCCTCTGACTTACTACATGTAGGTATCGTGACTCAGCAGACTGAAAATCTTCTTAGCCATACTTTGCTTATGTAATGGCCACAAGCACAGCAGCTTAAGTTGACGACTAAATCACATCTTGGGGCTTAAATTCAAGCAAAAAGTTAATAGAAGGTCAAAATCATCCGGTTACTCCCTACACTTTAGTCTTTGATCCTGATGTGGGGACAAAATTGAAGCTTTAGTAGGGAGGAACTAAAAGAACCCAAGGTCTTGGTTTTAAGTCTGTATCCCACCATGCTGTGACCTGATAGATAGTGCCCTGGAAGTCAGTGTAGTCTTGATAACAATCTTAACACAGAGGGCTCAGAATTTGGCTGATCCCCTCAAAGGTTTAACCTGCGGGTGAAAGCTGTCTGTTTCTGGGGGTCTAATCTTGCTCTGTGATAAAACTGCTTGTTGGGGAGAAACCAGAATGTCCAGCTGAGAAGCCTGTCAAAAGGTCTGGATACCAAAAATACAGGAAATGAAATAACTATGTCATTGAAGCGCAAAACCAATCAAACTGTTAGCCCAATGAAGGCAACTGTGGATTTAGCAACGATCGGATGGAGGTTTGTGTTTGACGATGGTGAATGACAGTAATCTTTGGATGTATGCACCGCAGGCAGCTGACCTTGTGTCACCTCGCTGAGGGTTATTAGAGGTCAGAAGCTTTGGGCAAGTCTGCCATCACCATTGCAGCCACAGTCCCTTGTATTGGTGAGGCAGGGCTGAGGTCCATATCAAAATGGGGATGAAAGGGCTTAGCTGGCCGCACAGTAAGGAGCTTCAGCGGGAGGGACTGCTAAGTCTAAATGAGGACAATCTGCTCTGAATTATGGGTACGCTGCAGTTAATTCATTCAGGCCAAAACACACACACACACACACACACACACACACACACACACACACACACACACACACACACACACACACACTCTTTACATACGCACACTTTTATATCACAGAGTACTATGCTCAAAGGAATAGGAGCTACATCTCTCTTTAATTCTCTCTTTCTGTCTCCCTCTGTCCATATGTCCACCTGTTTACATACAAAGGTAGATGGACATGATTATGAATATATATTTACAATGAAGCAACACAATAAAACTACAGCTTCTAAAGAAGAATGCAGAACATATCTGATCTGGAAAATGGAATAAAAACCTTGAAAGGATATATTAAATAAACAACTCCTGAACCTGATTGCAAAGAGTCATTCAGTAATTAATCCTGACCTGAGAACTATTGACACAGTCCAAATGAGATGCATTGAGTGTTTAGTGCTTCTTATCTGAATCACTCTCAGTAGTACCGTGTACCAACACCAATTAAGCCCAGAAGAAAGAGGTGATTTCAACGTGTTTTTGCCCTTCAGGCAACAACACAAGCCTCTTACATACTGCAACAGCACTGGAACACAGTTCCACCATCATTGCACCTTTGTACTTACACACTGCAGCCCGAAGCAACATAATACTGGTGTCCCAGCGTGTGATTACACATCGCATTACAAGGTTACAGAAGCGCAAGAGGCATGGATGGTAAACACACAACGGGAGTGCCATATACACTCAGACATGTACGTACATGCAGTGTTATTCCGGCCTGCTGGCTTCACATTGCCTCCTTATTCCCCCATTCCACCTCTGTTACTACAGGATCAGACTTTACCCCACCATTATGCCACCATGCGTTACACATTGCAGATGAGGCATAACATGGGCGTAAAAGTCCCCCAATGCAATGGCAGTATCTTAAATCCTACAGACAGCACTGAACTCTCCAATGACCATTATTGAGTTTCCTTAATGATCAGAGTCATTATTGATTCCACCATTGTGTCTTTTCTATTATTTGATGGAAAGACAAGGGGACAATACGATTTTCTGCTTAACAAGCTACAAAATCTATCCTTCAATAAACATGGCTGATGTGTTTGAAGGGTCTGTAGGATCCCCTTCAAACAAAACATGTAACTTAGAATAGATCTTGAACTCATCTTATGCCACCTTTTGGGTGTGCTTACCACAGCTGCTTTGAGTGGAGCAGAAGAATGGCTTTAGCTGATGAAAAAGTATTGTTGTTTTAATCTGAAGACAGTTAAAGGTAGGGCATTTTGGTTTAACTTGGTGCATAATGCTGACCATGGAGGTTGTGCCCCTACGCAATCAATTATTTGGCAACATAAATTGCGTTATAACTTCTTCTTGATAGTCAAACTTCAGCATGTGTCTTTGCATGCTCAGCCATCCTGGTGAGCAACTGACAACCAGACTTCTTTGTGTGGCTTAATAGCTGTTGGCTGGCAATAAGCCCACTGGGATCTCAGTACTACCTAGTTTTGATCCTCATTTCAGGTCATGTCAATAGTATGTGTCCAAGTGTCTATCAAAAGACATATGGTCAATCAGTGAGTTAAAGCATTAATGAAATTTCAGTGTTATATGCATTTCTTTCTTGTGTGATTATATCATTAAGAGGAAAGCATGATAACGCGTTTCGTCATGATGCATTAGTGAATTTATACCAATGTAAAAAATGCAAGAAATTGTATATGCATCTTTAGGCTGCAAACCTCTTTGGCTTTTCCATTTGAAACCAAACCAGCACACTTGGCCTTTAACTGGATTATTTAAATGTACCCTTTAACCTACAATTATCCAATGTCGAAATGTTAAATGTTAATGAAGATGATATGCTTTATTAAAACAGCCTAGCCCAATGCAGTTTTCTTTAATTCATTATAAAAGGTTTGTGTCTTATAGTCAGTTTCAGTCCATATTTTCCTGATGCAGATGTTTTCAGCCTGATTAAACCAAAATAACAGTACATCAATTGTTTTTTAATTTATTGTTAAGTAGAAGCTGGAGCACTTTAAGATGTGTGACAACTTGATAGTCATCTGGTCGGTACTTGAAACTCCTCTAGTGTCACAGTGTGTAAAACAGCAGTCCATTTATCACAGTGATATTGTCCCTAATCTGTTTTTCTCTGTGCCATTTCATTTTCTTCTCTCCTCTCCCTGTGTTGACATTGTCAGAGGAATTCAAAGACTTGTGAACTCTGCCTTCACAAATAAAAGCAAAGGAGAGAAAGCTTCCAGAATAAAACAAAGAATTGCTAACTTGTGCAGGCAGGCAATGATGCATGTGCTGTCACCGCACCATATGTTTTATTGCCTTTGATGGTATGCCAGCTGTCTGCTTCTCGCTTTGAAAGATACTTTTATGAACTTCCTTCAATATTTACTGCTGCTACGGCCTTTGTTGACAGAAGAGAAATAAAAAGCGGGAAGCGGGGTGTGCGGGGCTGTCACCATGTCCTAATCCTGAGGACGGCACTAGCATTTAATGTACTGTCTCCCTCTGTGCCCTCCTGGCACGGAAAACCCTGGGCCTCTACATGCAGATGTTAGCCAGCAACCTAATCCAAGGTCTTGTACTCTGAAGCTTGTTGGGAAAACGACAAATTTGCTGAGCACGCAAGGCCAAAAGGGTGCCTGTTATTGAGGCAGAAAAAGACAATAGTAAAAAATGAAACATCCCTCTCCCTGGGTTAAGAGAAGTCCCCTGGATAGCTGTAAGAAACAATTATGTCTTCACTGAACTGTGTTCAATATCTGTAACCAGTACTCACAAAAGGCATTATTGATAATAAGCTAAATACAAAAAATAAGATTGACATTTTCTTATGAAACAAAGCTGATATACTTTTGAGGACATTTTGTCAAAAAGTTAAAGGCACTTCATTCATCACCATTCGTTTTTATAACAGAGTGTCCATAGAAGTGAATTGGCAGTTTGAGACCACATGATTGTTCCTGCCCTTTTAGATTTTAACCAATATGATTCAGGTCCATTTTGTTGGCTTCAAAAGCTGAAGTAAGAAAAATGACTGATGGAATTTGTGGAGCTGGCTGTAGGTATCAGTGTCACCTTTAGGATCATTTAATGTCATTAGCTTTCTAGAAATGACAGTCTGTGTGACAAAAGATATATGTTATGAAAGACAATGCCTTGAAATTTGGTGGCAAAAACTAATGAAAATGTTTTACAAAGTAGTGAGCAGGGAGTTAAAAGGAAAAAGGCTGAAAAGATGGAAGAAGAGATTACTCAAATGTAAGAGTAAAATCTTAGTGAAAGTTTGGACTGCCGCCGGATTATTATTTTTTCTTTATCTGGCAGTTTCCCTGAAAACATCCACCAGTTACCCGATCCTGTTATTCCAAGTTTTGTCTCTCCAGAATAACAGTCAGCAAAAACACATCCGGTCTCTTCACACTCCAGTATAATGAAGCCCACATTTCTGATTAAAATAGAAACAAGAACAGGAAGCAAGTTCTTCCATAATAGGCTTAGAAATGAAGATACAGCAGTGACTGAATCTACCCATTGACAGAGCAGGCCAAGCAGCCTTGGCATTGAGTTTACAGAGATGAGTCAGTGATTTGTAATTAGTACAGAAATAAATGGTATCTAACAACCGGATGCTGAATTTGGGAGTCAAAACAAATTACCTAATGATAAGAGTAGAATATGAAAGAAGGACTTTTGTTTGGTCTCAAAGAAAGACATGTATGCCCCTACACCAAACAATGGATTACTGTGATATGTACTGCAAATCTTTATTCTTTCAAGGGGTAAATCCCGCTGAGTTTGTGATCCTCTGACAACTGAAAGGCCCTGTGAGGAGTTGTTATGTTGTGTTGGCTCTGGTGACCCCTTTGGATGGAATCAGTAGTGTTTTTCTGGTATGAAGACTGCATTTCCCATCAGCACCATCACCCACTGTCATGAAGACTCACCAAAGCTTGCATTTGTACAGATCTTTTTGATAATACTACTTTACTTTGTTCAAGACAACTTTTATACTAGGATACAGGAGGTTATATATTGATTTGAAGATACGTAGAATTATTAACTGTAAAGTACTAATAACAAAAGTTTGTAAACTGATTTATTATTAGATGGCTTACCAGGCGTACCATCACAGCTCCGGTGTCATGATGTATCCCAATCACTGTCAGCATAAGGTTTATATGCACACACTTGAACTCTTTAGTCCTTGTTTGTGTGATTGAAGACCTTCACTTGGCAATGCCACTGACATACCATCACACTTGTTTCCTGTCTCTCTACATCATGTACAGTCCCAGTTAACTGTCAGCATCCGCCGTCAGTAGTTGAAGTAACAGTCATGTCAGATTCTGTGTGTTGGTAAATTAAGGTACAGTATGTACACCATGCCCCCAGACATCTCCAGGTGCTTCAGCATAGCTGTTTTCATCCATCAGAATAGATTCCTCTGTATTCAGTATGGCAGGTTGAATCATTTCAGTGGGAGCAGCAGCCACAGCCCACAGCCTCCCAGGGTAAATGTCAAATCTCCCATTAGGAGGGAGCCTGGAAGGAGCCTCCAACGCCTTCTAGCCCTCACAGCATCTTTGTCTTCCCGGCGCCCACAGCGCAGCTGAGCTGTAGAAACAGATCTGGGTGTAAGTGATTGAACGAATGTGTCTGTGTCCCGGCATTTAATGTATGTTCTGTATGTGTATATGTGCACTATGGTTGGGTGTCTGTGCTGTCTCCTCTGTATGCTCCTCAGCTATTTGAGATTCATATATGAGGTAGAGAACAGTATAGAAGGAGAAATAGGTGCCTGTGTGCCTCTAGCATTTTCCAGCAACCTGTTTTTCCACAACTCTTCTGGGGTCTGGTTAAAAATTATTCAGGTTGTGAAAGCAATTAATGCCCCAGGGTGTTTGTTTGACAGCCATGTCAAATCAACATACAGGTGTGGCAAAAAAGTAGGACTTAATAAATCCAAGTTGAAGCATCTTGTGTTTTTTTCTTGGCCACTATCCGTGTCAAAATGCAGAACTTGCGGTTGAAAGATCTCCACATGTTAAAGATCCTATCCCCAGAGACAAACGAAATATCTGGAACAACTCTGGGGTTGTTTTTTACACTATAACCTTTTTCCCAAAGATCGAGAAAAGTGTGAAGATGGGAAAAGTTTCCCTTTAGGTATGAGACAGCATATGGCTCACCCATACAGCCATGTGATGTCTAATGAGGTCTCCCGCCAGGCTCACCCTTACAGCCCACCTGAAGCGTAGGATGAACTACAGCAATATCTCATCATCAGCAACAACCTGCAAACCCTGAAGAAATCTAGTCTGCATAGGTCAGATGTTTCTGCTCCTCTTTGTCATCTACGACCATTTATCCAGGAGGAGAGGCAGACACTGACACATACTTTAAGACTAAATGATAGAGGAGAAAGGTTAAACCTAGAGCCCTGTATCATGCTTGAGATAATAGTTCAGCAATTTCAGGATGACAGTTTCTCCTCGTCATACCTGTTCTTCTAAAAATAATGCTTAGTGAACATCAGGTACAGCTGAGAAAAGAGCGGACATTGTACCACCCACATGTGGACTTCTCAGATCAGATACTGGTCACTGCCTGAGGATGATGGGACACTCCTGCTTCCTCAGGTGAGTTTGATTGTAAGGTCAGGGTGTGGAAAGGGAGAGTGTAAAGTGAATCAGCCACACCTTTGTCCCTACATCTCGCAGACTGAGGTCTGAAGAACCGCTGAGACTCCCACTGTCTTATCTCTGCTAATCACATCTCTTGTAGCGAGATTTCATGTCCAGGCAGACTGCAATCCCTGATGGATGCTGACACTATGTCATGTGATATCCTGGCAGATAGCACCTTTGAAATTGCCTGAGCTATCATAAAAGTACATTTGATTCAATCTGAAGATACCGCCTGAGGAAAAAAAGGTCACTTGGGCAAGACTGGGCAAGCAAGATGGAGGTGTAGTGTTTGTTACTACCAGGCCTTTAACTTCTGAATTAAATATGATGATATTAATGAGAGCATGTGGTAAAGGCAGGGATTCACAATCCACTGGTGAAGAAACAACCAGTTTAGTCTTGGAGCGTATACTCCTAATTTAAAATAATGATACAGACTTTCCTTCCTCTCAGAGGTGCATGAGGAGAGGAGCAATGCTTACTACTGCAGGTTACAGTCTTCGTTTTCCCTTCTCTTCTGTCTCTAACACAACCTCTCAAACTGGCCATAATCACATTCATTTTGGATGGCACACTTCCAGACATATGACCATGTACAAATAGAGCTCCATTGTAGCTATTGGAGGACTATTACCAATTATTGAAAGGGTCCTTTCACGGTAACACAGCTGGCACTGCTAAAGAAGTCGAAGGACACAGATTGGGGATGCACAAATTGGAAACACTGTGTGTAGTGAAACTAGCCATGCCAATAAGTTACCAGTCCGTAATGAAACAGCTAAAATATGAACATGTCTTTTGCCACATTATCTTATATTTAGACATATTTTGATTGTATGCATTATGGCGATTAAAAGTAACTGAGCTTATGAAGGGAAGCGGAGAGGGAACAGCTGCTCATGTGAGATTGTCCTTTTATTCGTCAGAGGATAAATGAAGGACAACTCAATCTGCGGGACCCACCCCGATTCACCGAGCTCTGAAACAAATCCTAATGAGGGGGCAGTCCCTGAAATTAAGCGAGAGCTGTAATGATAGACAGCAGCACAGAGGAATTATGACAAGTAGCAGAATGGAGTCAGAAAGCTTGAGAAAATGTAGAGAGAGGGAAGAGACTGTGAAATGACTTGAGGGAGCCACCTGACAGATGAAGAGGAGGAGGAAGGGATGGGGGGGCGCTCAGGGATGAATGAAAGTAGGATTAGGAAGATCTGACCTCATCAATCAATATAGGAAGAGGTTTTTATATTGTCCAGAGTTCACTACCCTGCGGACTGGGATTATAAAAAGAGCAGTGATTCTCAGTGTTTTATGGATATTGTTTCCTAAGCTGAAATATGCACTTGCTGCCAGTAAGGTGTTTTCAGGAAGCTTCATTATGGTGATATATGATTTTATTTAAAATGTTTACTTTAGGGTCACTTCTGAATCAAATCAAAATGTGCCCACAGCTGTTGCATTTTTTCCACAGCCTTTAGATGAATTCATCGCGATTGCCTTACTATCTGATTTTAGCACATAAGAGATTGTTCTTACATAAAGAAGTTTTACAATTTCTATTCCATTTTTTAAATATAAAATAATAATAACCGTCATAATAAAAACATTGTTGTAATTATTATTTATTTATTTTATATTTTATTTTGATTATTTCCTTTTTTTGTTTTTTTCAAATTAAATAAGTCTTGTGATGATCATTTCCTATACAAGGATTCAGTCCCACTGACATGCTGGACCATTAAGTAGGCTAGCAGTCATCAGTTGACCTGTAATGTGGTTGGAATGATCTTACATTAAGCCCTAATGGTTTCTATTAACACAAATCAATATCCCTGTCAACTCTCTCTCTGGTTCCCTCTTCATTTTGACCCACTAGGGGGCCGTGCCAAAAAAGTTGCAATGGCAACACAAAACATTCACCGTCTCTTTTTTTTCTTCAGACCTTTATGCCTTTTTTTTCTGAGAAGACAGGACAGTGGATAAAGCAGGAAACCCAGACAGTAACGTTTTGTCTTGTCCTTTTATATGTGCAATAAGAAAAGAGCCACATCAACCAGAGAGTAAGGAGTGACATGAGGGAGAGGGGCCGCAGGTGGTGATTGATCCACCTGACTGCCAGCTTGAGGTCTATAGCCTTTGTACATGGGGCGCTTGACCTAACCACAAGGCCAGACCAGTGCCCCATACATTCACCTTTTAGGTTAATGAGGCAAACTGGCTGACTTTGTAAATATAATAAAATACAGAGGTAGGAACAGTCAATCAAGAATTTAACTCCATTAACGAAGCTGTCAACTTCAATAAAAAAGTTAACATTAATGTCAACGTTACAGTTAAAATTGCAGAAAGTGTCTCCATGAATCACGATCCATGTCCAGTAAATTTAATCCAAACATGTTACAGCCACAAAGACCCACAATTAGTTCAAATCTACAAAGTCTGATCATTCTAAAGTTGTCTGTGATCCATCTTACTATGTGAGAGCAGAGTTTGGATCCTTTTTCTCAAGTTGACAAATTGACCAGCCGCATTGTCAGTCAGTCAGTGGCTACCTGGTGCCTCATATTGGCGGAAAGTTTCGACATCTTTCACAAATTCTGTCCTCTCCATGGCCGGGATTTGTCAGCAGTGTGATAACTTCTAACCTAAAAATGACGATGTCAATGAAAACCAAATTGAATGGAAGTTAATTCATGATCAACAGAATTGTGCCCAGCTCTGAGAAAATGCCAAGCAACATTAGCATTTGTAGGAGTCTCATCTCTGACCAACTGAAGAATATAAATCTAGTTTTCACACTCCTTGAAACAAGATATATCTGTATTTTGTCTGTCGGTCTCATGTGGTCTCATTAGCTGCTAAATGCTTCACTATGTTTAGCAGGTATAAAAACTCTCTTGTTTGGTGCTTGGCAGATAATTAACGTTGGTTTGTTTGAACTTTTAATCTAAAATAATGCAAAAAGAAGTTGTGAGAGTTGACCAAAACTGTAAAAGTTGGTAGTCAGAAAACCCAAACAATGAGCTGAAGAAAGCTAAAAAGATGCATTAGCTTGAAGGGATCTGCTAAGTCATGTAAAAGTATTTGAGGATTGGTTACAGAAAAACATTTTTTTCCCCTTTCATTTGTTGCCATGAAAATACTGATTATACAAGCTTTATTTAATAACAGCCAAAGCAGTTCTTAGTTTCAAACCCTGCTTTTTATTCTTGCTTATTTAGATATGAATATTTAATGTTGTTGGAGCTTTAAAGTAGTCCCTTAAAACAGTATTCACATGTGGGCTTTCCATGACCCCCTATGGTGTGATTAATTTACTTAAGGCTATGCAAAAGATTAATAACATTCCTCCAACACCAACCACAGCTGCAAGGACGCTTCAGTGTTCAATTCCTGCAGAGGCAGTAGCATTTTTTTCCCATTATCTGTTCTCTTTAACCCAGTATCCTGATTCCTGTCTTTGCCCTCACAGATCTGATAACCGCTGTGTCAGCCTGGATCTAGATTTTTCTTTTATTATTATATTTTTTGAGAGATTAGATCTGTTCCTGGTTGTAGGCCTTGCCCTGAGTTCCCACTTCCTTGAGCAATGTGAGAAGAAGCAGCAGTCAGTTGTGTTAAGTTTCATCATTTTGGTACTGTTTAGTAAATTGGATTGGAGTTCTTTTAAGCGCGCTCTGCTATGCTGCACAGTTCAGGGCTCTATCTTGATAAAGCTGTAGGCTTTCCATAATGACCCATGGCTCAGGCATTTGAGTAAATGCCATGACAAATAGATGAGATACACTCACAGAAATAGCAGTAATGATCTTGTTTTTCAGGGAGTTAAAGGATTATCTAATGGTATTACTGAAAACATCTGTCTGAGCATCAACCCGCGCTCGCTGCCTCATGTCTCAGTGTTTACACATTCCTGGCAGATGTTCAAAGACTGCAGTTACAATGTCATATTTTACAGGGAGGTTTGTCCCTGGATTTTTTTCTTTGGAAAACAGACAGCCATGGATTTCTGTGTCAACATTACTATGAGTTGTATCGGAATAGACAGGGAGAGGCATCAAGTGGAAGATGTGCAGAATGAGGAAAGGAGAGGAGAACATTTAATCCTCCTGTCCAGTGCAACCTGCCAAAAGTATTTTTAGATGAGAGCATTTGTTGGATGTTTTCTATGTTATATGTGCAGAAAGCAGATTATAGATATCAGATTTACTACTATTACGAGCAAGCAGCTCATGCGCCTTACGTCGTCTCTCCTTGTCCTGATCATCACCCCTCTCTCCTTCTGTCTGCCCCGGCCCTCTCTCCATACTTCCTCTGGCCTCATGTGGAGAGCACCTCTCTTGCCCCCCTGTCCTGTTTTTCTAACTCACGTGTTCTGTTGTTGTGCTCCCACTCACCACTTTTACTCTTTCTCTGAACTTAAATTTTCTGGGTTAAGTGTTTTTTTCTCTCGTTTTACCTCAACTGAACCAACAAGGTAATAATGGCTGTACATGTCTGTTGCGTTTCCCAGCCACTTTTGGAAGAAGCCTCTTTTCCTGGCCCAACGTGATCTGCCCCGTGCCAAAGCCCACTCAAACAGACACACAATGTCTCAGCAGGGGAGCTGGTGTTTGAAATGTAATGGAATAAAAGATGAGCCTTTAGCAGAGGCAGGGAATAATTCACACATGCATTCTGTGTACAGGGAGAGCTGAGCCTCTGTCCTCTGTGTGTGAGAGTGCCAGCGCTTGGTGTGCTAACGTGCCACATATGCTCATTTGAGCTGTCTGCCCACCGTGTATCAGTGGCAACTGTGCAAGTGCAGTGCTGCTGCACCTGTGCCCACCTTGCTGACCTGCTTGTCATTTTGTTTCCTGTGAGACCAGTCTGCTACCTGGGCTATTATTAGACTTCAGATGTAAAAAATCTCAGTAGCAGCACAGTCACACAGACAGACAACCTACTGTGGAGTGTGCTGCAAACCTTCCTCTTAAGCTGCAGGGAGACGCGGTAACAATACAGACTTTCCTTCTTAGAGCTGCTCTCGTTTAATCCTTCCTGTCCATATATTCATCTCACCCAGGTCATTCAGGGTAAACCACTACAGACTGTATTCATTTGAAACATTCATTTTGAATATACATTTGCGTAGGCAATCATGAGATTCTCAAGTGCAGAAAAACTGCTGCTTTGCCCCCTGTTAATCCCTCTGCCCGTTTATATTTTCCTGCTGCACAATGATTCATTCATTCACATCATTCAAATGTGTGCACACAAACATGAACAAAAGCAGTTAAGTAAGCCTGTTTGTGTTATGGCTTACAGCTGCTCTGTTTTTTAATAAATAAATCAACATATTTATACAATGTTTTCATCTCAAATTGTGGCGTTCTCCTTTTAACGTGAGTAACCACAGGACTATAGCAATAGTCAGGGTAAAGCTCATCAAACACTAACATCTGGAATATGTTGAGTGAAGTACAATCAGTTTTATTGTAGCATTTCTTGGGCTTTTTACACCGTACAAACCACTTTTTGGGGTCTTGAAGGTTACATTTGAAATCTCAGAAGGATTGCTTCTTCTGGATAAACTCAAGGCCCAGAATAAGTGCAGCAGTTAAACCCTGAATCATCCAGGTCAGTCAAGCTTTTCCTATTTTCATGCAAAACTTTAGAATATCTCTGCCCTATATACCAGTAACTTTGTTTAAAAGACATTTTTTATTGAGACATCTGTTTCATTTTGAGCTTCAAGCAATGGCAGAGACGATTGTTTGAAGAAGAGCCAACTGGATCAGAGAAGCTCCAGATCTTTTGGAAACTTCTGACACTCCTCATTATGTCATAAATAGGCACAGGAGCAGCTAAAGGGATAATCTAACTGAGCCCACACAAGTTTGGCACATCAGATCCTCTTTATTTGGGAAGATCACGCCTTAATACCACACTGTGGCAGAGAGGGGAAAGCAAGAGGTAGCTGAGATGCTCACAGAGCACTCCCTATCATTTGAAGTGAAGCTGTCGGAGGCAGTGATTTGGATAAACAGTGTAAAGGAGAAAAAAAAGTTTAGTGTGGTGGTAAAGATGTGCACATTATGATGCATAGTGACAGCTTTACAAATCCATAATCCTTGAGTTTTACAGCAAAAACTCTATTGACTTATTTACAAACTATACGGACAGATTCACACTAGAGAGGCCATTCATACGGGGTGCTTATATCAATAGGCACAATGAGTATATGCAGATTATTTATTACAAATATTCTGTGAATTTTGACATTTTTATTTAAACATAATTAGGTAGGTGCAAAGTTCAATTGCTACATTGCGAAATCAGCTTTAATTCCAAAATAACCTAATGCCACTTGTTGAAATGATATTCATTCTTATCATCATTCAGGATTAACACTGTTGATGTAAAATGAAAGCTTAGGTCATACTGCCGCATATATGCATATGGGTTGTGTTCAATTTCAAAATTTGTTTAAATTTAGTTATAATGCAACTAAGGTACCAGCAAAAGATGATGCCTATCCTTACTAACTGTCCCTCATAATGATCATGTTGATATACAGTAACTACTTCATGCATTTATGTCCAAGCTAACTTGGCTTCATATCCTCCAATGAGCTAAACAGCGAGGCAGCTGTGATGATAATCCGATACAATTTGCAATTAAAGTGAAGGTAAAGTGAATGTCATTATGTTCTTACAATAGCACCTGTCAGTGGCTGGGATATGTTTTGGGTAGAGTAAACGTTTTGTCCTCGAAGTCAGAGTGAGGATGTGAGTGATTTAACAATGGTCCAATTTTGATGGCTTGGCGACTGGGTCAGAGCATCTTCCAAGCTGCAGCCCTAGCTGGGTTTGCCCAGTCTGAAGCAGTCAGAACAGAACCTAGCCAAAGTGGTCTAAGTTTGGAAAAGTAGTGAGCTGGCGGCTAGGTTATAGGCGGCCAAGGCATTTGATGTGCATGGCGAGCAAATGCAACAAAGCCACTGGAACTCGAACTGCTGAAAAAAAGAATCTGCTGGTTCTGGTTGAAAGATGTCAGACCAAACAAAGCATCATAGTTTGATGTGTATGCACATACCTGTCTGGGTGCCCATACTGACCGAGGTATATGCCTACAATGGGTGAGCATAGGTGAGCTTTAGAATTGGACCACAGAGCAATAGAAGAAGGTGGCCTGGAGGAACACAACAAGTTCAAGGTGTTGACTTGGCCTCAAAATTCCCTAGATCTCAATCTAATCTAGCATCTGTTGGATGTGCTGGATAACCAAGTCTGATCAATGGAGGCCCCACATCTCAGCTTCCAGGACTTACAGGAACTGATACTAACATTTTGGTACCACATACAGTGCATCTTCAGATACAGCACACCTTCAGAGGTCTGGTGGAGTCCATGTCTTGTCATGTCAGAGTCCAAACAGCCCAAAACAGAGGGGGGAGAGGGAGCTGCATTATATCAGGCAGGTGGTCATGATGTTTGCTGGTATTTTAGCACATATTACAGAACTGAAATAACATACTGGATGCACTTGATGTGTGACAAGACACACGGTAACATGGTGTATTATATTACCATAACCTAGAGGAGGCTGGTATTCTCACATGCACTGAGAAAGTGGCTGTGAACAATTCGGGATGGGTTTGCAATCCATCAGCAGCGACTCATTCACAATCCTGCTTGGCAATTTAGAGGCACAAAACGATTTTGCATGTATTTGAAGTATGAGAGAAAACTCAGGGCCACCGGAGGAAACCCACACACCCACAGGGAGGACATGCAAACTTAATATAGAAAGAGCCTTGGCTGAAGATTAGAAGCAGAACTGTCTTTTGTAAGAGGACAGCGCTAACTAACTAAAAATATTCTGCTGCCGGAGACACATGTGGTTGGTTTTCAGTATTCTCTGTTACAACTTAACACTCTTTTAATGACAGATGGCAAATGTTATAGAAGTACCACAAAATAAATGAAACATTCATCAATGAACCCAAAGGATGCAAAACTTTAAAAGCAGGTAAGCTCAGGAAAAGCAAGCATCTTGTCCATTTTTCACTTTCCTTGCAAAGATACTGCTGAACAAATTCAATTAGAAGGAAAAAAGAGAGCATATGAAATAAGCTAATTGTATTAAGCCACCAGATGTAGCAGATGACTGTGAAAAGTTCAGTTATTCCCAGTTTTTGGCTTGTTGACAACCACTACACTTGCCAAGGAAAGGCATAATACATGACTAGTAGCGTTAATGCAGCTTGTGGGAGCAAGTAATTCTTTCTAGGGGCATGATTGCACTCTGAATATCAGTTAAAGGTTTTTTTTTCATGCATTACCTGTAGGAAATCAAGCAGCTACCTTTTCTGTCCTCCATTAGAGTAAGACACTTAGCCGCCTTTTCTTAAGAGTGGAGATGAAATGGAACATTTCAGAATCTTACCAAAATCTAAGCAAAAGCTACCATCATTTAGAGGACAAACCTTAAATGTTGCTTTGAGCTGATTTAATTGTTAGAGTTTTAATGAAAGTTTGTCATGCTGGCTTTAATTATATGTTTGAAACAGTTTAATTTGGCTTTCATATGTCCATTTTTGTGATATTTGGAATGTTTTTCAGACACGGCTTATTTGTCATAATAGGTGACAATTAAAGTCACAGCAAGTCACCAATTAAGATAATATTGATGGTTCAGCATGAAATAAAGTGTGACTTGCTATTATATTTGCAAACCAAACAACTCAGTTACAAAGTTGGCCCATGCAAGTAAGATGCGTGTGAAGTAGCATGTTCCAAATGGGCTATCAGATGGAGAAACTTTTGGTCTCCTCCCATGGAAAAATGTTGGTCATCAAATGCCATAACTTAAGTGATTTTTTTAGTTCAGAGTATAGATAGATGTCCTTGCAAGAACCAGTGCTAACCTGTTTTTTAAGCTAAAAGTGTTGAGTAATTTCCCGATGTTAATTAAAGAACACGAAGACTAGGGATGGGAATCAAAAACCGGATCCGACTTAGAACCGGTTCCAATTGATCAATTCCATTGGAATTGCACACCCCAAATGTTATCGATTCTTCTTAACGATTAATTTCCCAACACGACGTCACTGTACGTTGCATTACGTCACACACTCTGCGACGCAGAACTCCTTCAACCATGAGGAAACATGGTGCCTGGAGGTAAATACTTTGCATTTGGAGAGGAAAAACACTTTTCTTCTCCAAATTTCAAAGTATTTACATCCAGACTCCAGGGGCAACGTCCAGACTCATGCGGCCAAAAACGAGGTCAACCTATTGTTCAGTATGTTCAAGTTGAATATGTTCATGTTCAGTGTTGTGCAGACATAATTTTGGAAAAAAATTGGTGCGTAAGACTGTGTATAACTACTTATTTTCTCCTCAAAAAAATACTCAGGAATCGTTAGGAGAATTGATAAAGAATTGGATTGATAAGCAGAATCGACAATGGCATTGACATTGATAAAATCTTATCAATTCCCACCCTAACGAAGACAGAATCAACTTGCAGCCTTTGCGGGTTTGTTGAAGATACAGCATACAGCTCACATCTCTGATCATCCTCGAAAGACAGATAGACGGACCCAAAACCCAAGAGCCCCAAAAGAATCCTTTCCTCTGCTTTTTATGGCCTCTCAGTGACGTCCACTGTTTTGCGTTCAGCCGATCATTACCATGGCCACAAACTCCAGCCTGGAGGTCTTGCTTCATACTTGCCTCTTTTCTCGTATACTGTCAACATATTGTATAACTGGAACATGCATGTTCTGCCAACTATCCACTCAGGTCAGGTTGATCTGATTATCTGTTCTTGAGAAAGTGAAGTAAAGAACCCCTTTAAGGACAAATTGAGGAAACATCTGGTTTCTGGGAAATCAACCTTTTGAACGTTCTCTTGCACATTTCTGGGAAATTAGATTAGTGAATTTGTCACGACAAAAGTAAAACTGAGTGTCTGTATGAAAATAAGCTACAACTTCTCTCATTCCCCAACACCTCAACCTTAAATAAATTACAATGCAGAGAAGTAGTGGGAGTCTGTTTAATCAAGCCCTGCAATTTTCATCAACAGCTGAGTGTCATCTGCAAAGCGTTGACTTTTGAGGGCGAACGGGACGTTTCAAGGCAGGGGAAGTTGTCTATTCTCTTTGTAACTTGCAGCTTCTCTAAAGCACTGCTGTTAACAAGTTTCTCTTTTATGCAGACATGAGAGAAAATTTCTGTCAAAGTCAGAAAAGTTTATCATCTCCAGAGGACAGGAGCAGAAAGATTAATCTGCTTTCACAAGAACAATAATGGAGGAGAGTCAGATGCTATTAATACAAAACACATCAGCCACTTCACCTGTTGATAAACACTGATACAATCAGCTGGCACTGAATACAAAGTCTTGTGTGTGTACTCATGCTGCCATATGACTGATGGTAACTATATATTACAAACTGCTTCTACACTTGTGTTTATGGCACATGCGCCAAAGCTGTGATTTTTTTTTTTTTCTATAACAAAGATTCCAATCAGTTGGCAATTTCTCACACATATTGAGCTGTATGCTAAAGAGCTAATTAACAAGGAACGTTATGGAGCTCACAAACTTCCCTGACATCTTAATTAGATCTTAATGACATTTCAGTTGGAATGGGCTGAACTGAGTGAGTACTATGAGATGAGGAAGAAACCAGTGCTGATATACAGTCGGGAACAGGAAGACGACTGATAGGAGAGTGAGTGTACGCAAGAAAGGAGAGAGTTTGAGGAGACGTAGAGTAGAATAAATGGAAATGAGTGGGACATTTGTGCTGTATATGTATCCTTCAGTCATATAGTATGTCTTGTGTGCGATAATGCGTGTTAGAAATAGGATTTGATTAACACTGAGACACATTTCATTCCGTCTTCCTTCCTCTCCTCTCTCCCAGAGGAATACGGGACTATATGTTGCCCAGTAATTACTCTGCCCATATCCCAATGGTATCACATCTCTTATGGGGCCTCTTAATCGCATTCTTAGCATTTATTACCATGAAGTTTCACAGTTCTCGCTCTGGAAACAGCAACATATGCGCTGCACTGCCAATGAAGATAACATGATAATGGTATTTTTGGCAGATAGATGGCTGATTAGCTTCAATAATCTTCTGTAGTGCTGTGTTTTGAATTGCAGATGGTTCTGCACGGTCTGCAGTGATTCCAGGGAGTAGTCTCTCTTTTTCTGAGTAGGGGGGGCTGTGTATTTTTAGCAGAAAGGTTGATGCACCTCTATGCAACTCCAAACAAAGTCAACGGACTGCAGTGGAAGAACAATGGGCTGCGGCGAATGAGAATATTAGAGTTTGACTCCACAAACTTCATACCACCCTGTGATTATATCATTTTTAGTGCACCGTAATTACCTTCCTGCTGTCGACTGTGAGCACACATGTAAGCAGTACAGCGAGGCACTCGCCGACACCTTGTCAGCAGAGGGGGTAATTGATTAAAATCTCCAAAGGCAAATGTTTATTTACCAGATAAGTTGCTGTGTGTGTTTTTCCTGGGCTCAGCTGGCCTGCGCTGCCCTTCACTCGAGAGCAGCCATTAGAGGAGAAGGGGACAGGGAAATAGGGAGAGACAACACAGAAACTAGCGGCCGATGATGAGGAGCCCAGAGAGGGTGCAGACCAGAGATTCCATCGGAGGAAATGAGGAAGGAAAGGCTAAACAGAAACTTTGTGTGAAGCCCCTTGCGAAGAGCAGAGCGAGAAATAAACAGAGTGGATGTGGGTTGAAAGATTGGGCAGCAGGAGACACATTACTGAGAATGTGTTGGTTACTGCTGATGCTGTTCTGTGTGCAGCCATGTCTGTTTATCATTTTGCTCTTCTCCCCAAGCCCTCCGTCTCATCTTTATTCTCCCCCTTATGTCTAGCCTAAATCTGTCAGAATACAGCCACAAATACCTGGCAACAACCAACATTTGCAACCACCCCCTCGTCTCCCCATCTTTCCTCTCCTGCAATGCCTCGAGCTTTTGCTCATTTGCACTTCCTCCCTGTTACTCTGAGACTTTATTCATTTCACTTAGCCTTTATGGGTTTATTTAGCATTTTATTCGCCTATAAAGGGCAATAAAAGGAAGCGCTTGTTTTCTGTAGTGCATCGGCAATTCATTCTAACAGATCTGGGTCCACGAAAGCTTATGTAATTTGGTGGTTCGCCTTGCTCGATAGCCATGGTATTTTTTCTTTCCTGTTAAAGACACAAAGTGGAGCGTTTGGCCCACATGGCCTGTGCTTCACTCTCACAACCTATTTGTGGCATAGAGCATCCAGTCTGAATAGTTTAGTCTTTTGCTGCAGACAATAACCGTTGCTGAGATGGTTTCTGCTGTTTCCAGGCAGATGTTCTGTAAAGCCAGACCAGAGAAAGACCAGCCTCTGGTCTGAGGACGGGCGGAATCGTGACCCATTAACCCTCGTCTGGCAGGGCTTGAACTACCAAACAGCTTGTGCAACACTCTGGCCCGTGGCTGCTGGTCATGAGGAGCCAAAGAATAGCACTGTGTCACTCTGATACACTGTGAGTCAGTCATTGACTGACACTGATGTCAGATACTATATAGTGTACTCTATCTGTACCAAGTGGATAGGCATTGATCTTATTCAGCTCTCTCATAATCACACTGTGCCTGGAATGCTACATGTATTGATCCTTATGGGAATGAACGACAGGATGTGCATATGGTCTGTGACAGCACTATTCAGTGTCTGCGTATGTGTCTGTGTCATGGCAGGTTCACAGAAGCGGATACCATCGTGATGGGGGACGTGACTTACGGGGCCTGCTGCGTAGATGACTTCACCGCCCGAGCCCTGGGAGCCGACTTCATGGTGCACTATGGCCACAGTTGTCTCAGTGAGTCCTTTTTATCTGTATATGTAATGTTTGTCCTATAAATTGTATCGTTATAGAAAGAGTCAGATACATTTTAAGACCTTCAGGTAGGCACTGTGGCTGCCGCCTTTTTGGTTTTCTAAGCCAAAGTGACCATGAATGGGATGTGGGTGGGCCACTGTACAGAAGAGAGAGGTTGGCAAATGTCAAAGTTTCAAAAGTAACAACCCCAATTCCAAAATAGTTGGGACACTGTGTAAAATGTTGATAAAAACAAGTTTGGGTTTTTTGCAAACCATTTAAAGCCTGCATGTAATAGAAAATAGTGATCAAAGAACATATCAAATGTTGAAACTGAAAACTGCTATTGTTTTATGAAAAATAACTTCTCATTTCAAAGTTCAAATATGTCCCTGTCAGATATGTACCAGTGTGATGCATCACCTCTTCATTGAACAACACTATAGGGAAGGAAGTTTTGCACCTGGACTCTTCTACTACAGAGTCATGCTGTTGTAGTACCTGCAGAATGTGGTTTGGAATTCGTATTGCTGAAATATAAAAGGTCCTCCCTGATAAAGGTATCATCTGGGTGGCAGCATACGTTGCTCTAAAACCTGTAGCATTAATGGTGCCTTCCCAGATGTGTAAGCTACCTATGCCAAGGGCACCTATAAGATCACAGCCATACAGTATTGGTTTTGGGTCTTGTTCCTTTTGTACAGAGATTTCAATGACATTATGGACTGTATCTAAACACTGAGAAACATCATTTTGAAATTATTAAACTATTTGCTCACGCAGTCCCTCACAGAGTAGTGATCCTCTTGCCATCTTTACTTCTGTGGGACTAAGCCTCTCATGAATTCCCTCTTTATACCCAGTATTTTTAGCGTTACACAACTTTTGTGTTTTCCCTTTCCCAAGTTTTTTTTTAAAGTTATGTTTTTTGGGGGCATTTTTGCCTTTATTAGATAGGACGGCTAGAGAGAGACAGGAAAGGTGGGGAGTAGAGAGTGAGGGGGACATGCAGCAAATGGTAGCGGTCGGGAGTCGAACCTGTGACCGCTGCGAGGAGGACTATAGCCTCTGTACATCGGGCGCACGCATAGACCGCTAGGCCAATGGTGCCCCTTTCCCAACTTTTTTATGTACTACCAGCATCAAATTTAAATTGAGTGAATATTTTTCACTGAAAAATATTTTTTTTTAGATCCAACATTTGATATCTTGTCTTTGCACCATTAATACATGTAGGGTTTAAATGATTTGAAAACCATCAAAATATGTGTTTATCAATATTTTAAAAATCATCCTAAATGTTTTGGAGTTGAAGTTGTATTCAGTATGTACCTGTGGCTGATTTATTGGCTTTAAAAGAGGTATTTACTTGTGTTTCCCAAAAAGTAAGATTCAGTTTTTAAGGGTAGCCAACCAGAGCTCATTAATCTAAGTATGCCAAGAGAACCAAGACAGGCGGAGCAATCATCAGACCTTACTCCTAGAAAACAGTCGCTTACGCAATCACAACACTGCAAGAGCTCAAATGCCCCCTACTAATAAATATAAACATAATAATAATATAATTTTTCCACTGGTAAATAGATCTAAGCAGGCTTGACTCGCTTTTGGATCAAGCCTCAATGGGCCACTCAAGGACCTGCAGTTTTTGCTGCTTCATTTTCTAGCCCTGGACATTGGTTCTTGGTCCGCCCATCTTTGCCCCTCTGCATGCAAGTAATACCCCACAGAGAGCTTTGAATGAAGCGAGCACTTAAAGAGAGAGCGGCACGGTAAAGAAGTTAGAGAACAGTCAGACCCACTGACGGGTGGAGCGATCGATCAGCTGAAAGCATAACTAGTTAGTGCATCCTGCTAACTCTAGTACTGAAGCACATCAGACCTTTGGAGCCCGGACATCACATTTAGCCGGCAGATCAATGGGGAACATGCATTAGAGCCGTCCTTTTGAAACCTCATGCAGTTCTCCAGGACCTTCAGCCTCGCCCCCGCTGTCTGTCTCTTACAGAACATGGGAGGAAATGCTAAATCAATAGTTTTGATATATCCCTGCCAGGACAGACTCCCCTCTCCCAAATACCAGCAATGACCAACAGAATTTTAATATACTAGAAAGCTCTTTCTGTGTGCCTTTTATTGCTCGTCTTTGTGTGTGTGAACCTTCATTATCTGGTATCCGTGGAGGAGTTGTGTGCATGCATGTTTGTTTACAGGGATATGTACACGCTCCCAGTATACTCATAAGAACCTGATAAAGGCAGAGATAAAGGTACCAAAGATCAATCATTGGTTGGTTGTGAAGTTTATTTGAAGACATTTTCAAACTAATTGGATTGAACCGCAGATTACAAAACAATCTGTGTGTAATGGTGCCAGTATGAATGTGTTCCTGACCTTCATCACTCAGTCATGAGGACGTCATGTACACTAGCTCCAAAGATGTGGTACCTGTGGGAGATTAAAGACACTGATTTCTGACTTACTCACAGAGAAACGGTGTGTCCTGTGCTGCTTCATCCTCCTTTCATTTCCTCTGAGGGATCTGCTTTTGATTATCAGTGCCATCACTTCTTTTATCCTCATAAAGCAACTCCATCTAATGCAGCACAATATGGGCAGCGCCATACAGCCATGATATATGCTTTGAAAGGTGTGCTATTTTTACTGATACAAGGGTTGTGAATTAAATGTAACCTTGTTGAGGTTAAAGAACAGATTTTTTGACAAAGAACACAAAGATGAAATGGGAGTGAGTGGGCAATAAGGAGAGAAAACAAAATAAGAAAATAAATATGAACTATTAAATCTGAACTTTATTTTTGCTGCTATCCAAGAAATGGAAAAAATGAAATTGGCAAAACATGGCAGCTCTGCTCTGATAAAGTAAGGCCAGCTGCTGTAGCTCATAGTGTCACATCACAAGTAGGCCCTCACTATTTTGAAGGTATGAGTCATTACAGGACAGCTTTGATGAGCAAAATGTACTCCTGGCACAGACTGTAGTTTGAGCTTGTTTTACTAATTGAAACAGCATGATACTTGGTTTTTAAGTGACGAGCAATTCGGCAGTGCAAATCCATCGACATGTGGGATTAGATATTATAACTTCTATTAAACCACAGTCAACATTTCACCCCAGAAAAAGCTTCCTCATCTGTACCTCATATACTCTAAAATGAAATGTTCTTATCACACAGCTTTCTTATTAATCATCTAGCTATGTTAATTACTTGATTCTGATTGGTCAAAACCAACCAAAGATGGTTACTGATTCTATATAAATTGTGATGCCAGAGACAACCAGATCTCACATGTCATATCAAATTTTTCTAAGGAAAGGAGTCTGGCACATTAGTATTCTTTATACACAGGTACGACTGAGGATATTTTGAATCTCAGTTTATTTGGAGGGCACAACTCTTTAGATTGGTGGTTAATGGCTGACCTGTCAACAGCAGAGAAAAGTAGGCAAGAAGAGGAAAAAAGCTGTGAAAACACACAAGGAGCTTAGTGAAAGAGACAGACTTGTCAGTGTGTTTGTATCTTTAGTTGGTGACTAAGTGATAGGCTGGATCCACCCTGAAGGGTTTGTTTCTTACATAACCACCTGCTCACTATACTTCATCCTAATCTGAATACATTGTAGTTTTGACTACAGATACATTAAGTTAAGCTGTCTGTGTGGGTAGTGTTTTCATCCATGATGTTTTGTACTGGTAAGCACGATCCAATGAATGGGCTTGGGTAACATTAGCAGGGCGGCATGGGTGGATCCAGGTGGTGGCCAGAGTTCTGCTTAAATTCTGACTGGTCATCCCAAAATCCTAAATAATTATTTGAGCTGTGTTGCAAAAGGCAGCCAGTAGCTTTCTTCACATTTCTATATGGAACATTTTGAGTATTTTAAAACTCTGAAAGTGCTTAACCACAATTCACCTACCATTGCTGATTGGTTTCTAATAATATATCATGACAAGCATTACTGATTTCAAGGTGTGTGGTGGATCCAGTCCATCTTTTTTTAAATTTTTTTTTACCAAAAAACAATACTACTATATATATAACTCAGGAATTAAGATTTGTTTTCATGTACCAAAAACATCAGTTGTCACTCTCTGCTTAACCAAGCAGTAAATTATACTCTGTAGTTTAATTCTTCCTCGTCTAAAATAATAAGTGCTGTAATATTTACTGAACCAAATTCAGTCACAACCTTGAATGAACCTGTTTGTTTATATTGATTTTTAAATAAGCCATTGAACCATAATGTCAAAACATTCCTTTGCCCCACTTGTTATAAATGTGCCATGTCTATCTGTTTACATGCTGGCGCAAAGAAACAGCTTCATTGTGTGACCTCACTGCTATAACAAATACGTAGATGTATAGAAGCACTGATGGTGCTCAGGAGTCCCGTCCATCTCATTGACTCCGTCTCTGATTGCAGCTCCTGAGTGCTCTCAGGCTACCATGTTAATGCAAACACAGATCGATGTCACTCTTCTTTGCCCTTTAGGTTTAGTGAGTCTCCATAAACAAGCGACAGGACAGCTGTTAGTCTTTTTTACTCGACTCCTCCAACCCTTTTTAGCCTCATGATATATTTAACTCCTTGGTTTTTCACTCAACACGCCGCCTGCAGCAGAGCCCACCTTTTTAAACCCTCTATCCATCTCCTGCTCTTCCCTCTCTGCTGGGATGTGAGCCCATTCATCACCTCTGGTGCCAGTTAATTGACAAGCCATCTCCCAAACCCCCAAACACACATCCATACACACTCAGAGTATCCTATTACTTTTTTTTCCCCACTTTTCTTCTCCTCTATGACCTATCCTTTGGAATTTATATACTACATTATTAAATCACCAATCCACACCACCATATTGGATTTCAGTGTTTCCCAGCCTACTTTAATGTGAATGTATCATTCCTTACTCCTGGTTTCCTGCTTTTAATCCTTTGTAAAGACTTTTATCTCCCAGCTCCTCCACCATCTTTTATTTCTATCTTTTTTTATCATGCTTTACCCCCCTCCCTCCCTATTTGTCTCTCTTACTGCTTCTTTAATCTGGGTCATCAAGTGAGCTGCATAAAACATTTCCATCATTATGGGTCATTTGTTTGATCGCAAAAAAAACCTCCCCTTGCGCCTGATCTGCAAATTGAATGTAACACAAGAGGATGAGTAATTATAATGACCAACACAACCGCTAATTTGTCTTTCTTATCCGTGGCCTTTTCCCCCCTCCTCCCTGTTTTCTTGGACCCTCGCCTACTTTTTCAGCATCAAACTCGGCACGTATCTCGCTTCCTCTTGTGGGCCGTGGGAGCGTAGTAAATGGCCTGTGAAATTAATGGCATTAATGGTAATCGCATGTGTCTCTCTCCTTTTCCTAAATAATTAAAGTCTTAGTATCGGCTCTTCTGGCATGTGCAGGGGATTCGCGCCACGTGGGTTTCAGTTAGATTGCACAGTGGGCGCCTAATGCAAGCTATAGTGTGCATGTCCTGTGTTTCCATACAGTGCTGAACATGTGAATATTCTATCAGCATCAACAGTGTACATGACACGGGCTAACCTGACATAACAGAGTGCATTATTCATCTCTTTCTTTTTTGTCTCCCTGCAGTCCCCATCGATTCTACAGCGGGCATAAAGATGCTTTACGTGTTCGTGGACATCCAGATGGACAATGGACACTTCCTGGATACGGTCAAGTTCAACTTCCCTGCTGGACAATCTCTGGCACTCGTCAGCACTATTCAGTTTGTGGCAGCACTGCAGGTGATTAAGAGCTGGCTCTGAATTTGTGCGTCTGTGAAAAAGACTTCTGTCTGTCAGAAACAGCTGACGTGGAGGGATTCTGTATCTGTTCCTGGATAGTTTTTGTCACTTTAGTGACTGCTTCTGCTTCTCTCAAGTGTTTTTATAGGTACAGTATAGGACCACACACACACACACACACACAGCCACAGATATATTTCTGTACAGTGTGCTTTTCCTGGCTTTTATGAACAAGCTTGTACTCCACACTTAAGCTCAGTTCAAGTGTGGGTTTGAGGAACCCAGCAGTGGTTATTTTGGATTTGAAAGGTGGAATGAACTCGGAAGGCCTCTGGGTTCAGCGTCGTGCTTATCTCTGCTCTTTACATAAGCAGTGGCTGCAGCTATAGTATTAAGGTTGAACATTTCCCTCTGTGTTCTATAGTGTTTGCTGTGTACAGCACTCTGAGCCTTTCACTAATGTAACCACTGTTATTTATAAACCTTGCTCTGCGGGTGGGTCATATTTAATGTTCGGGGTGTTTGTGTGCATTGTGCACCGTGCAGCAAGCGTGCCTGCATTTCAATCACGTCTTATAGTGTGTGGGCTTGCTTAGGTCACACAGTATGGGCGGGAGAAGCTGGGAGTTCGCCCGTAATCCCTGCAGACTGACTTAAATTAGCCTTAAATCGTTCAATTTATCCTTCCACCTCCGATCTCACTTACTCTGTTTTTATTTTCTGCTGTAATTGTTTGCTCTCTCATCTTTCTGCTGTGCTTAAATGAATGTGGGTGTTTGAAATAGTTGATTTTCTTGATCTTTAAAGATTTCTTTAATCCAAATATTGATTTTCTTGTTTACTTTTTATATTTCTATCTACATATTCTTATACATTTTTAATATTACTTGCTGTTTGGTGGATAGATTCTTTGCCAGTGCCTCTCTGAATGATAAATTCCATACATATATATACAATAGGACAGGATCCTGATTGGTCTAATCATGCTGTCATATTAGACATCGTTCCAACCCTGTGTTTATAAAGCACTTCCTGTCGTCTTCTGACCACTTAGAGCTCTTTTACGTTACATGTCACATTCACCCATTCACGCACTGATGACAGAGGCTGCTGTGTAAAGAGCCCATCAGTATCAAATAATATCAGTATCAAGTTTAGGGTCAAGTGTCTTGCCCAAATACGCTTCGGAAAGATGGACAGTGGGACCGGGGATTGAACCCCACAACTTTCTGATTGAGAGACAACCAACTCTACCACTGAGCCACAGCCACCCAATTGTCTACACTATTGCCTTCTTCCAATCCTTCATCAGTTCTATTTAATACATGCTCCCTCGCTCCCTTGCATCCTTTATCTGTGTGCTCTTGCCTCTGTTGTAAGCTATTTTGCTAGTGCAAAAAAAAAGAGGCCTTTTAATGTTTTAAAGTAATGAGGATTGATCAGCTAAATGTATTTTTTTCCTTCAAACTACAGGCACTAATTGGCAAAAGAAACACATAAAACATTGGATCAGCAGCCACACTGGAAGCATTTCAAGCTTGGCGCATTAAGATGTTTATTAACAAGCAGGAAGTGACAGCTTAATTCGCAGTCATAACATGAACCTTAACACTAAATGAGATGTTAGAGCAGTTCATATCATTAAACATGATATAAAGAACAGACCAGCAAAATAACATGCTGAAAAACAAAATTATCTGACTCCATCCATTTGTGGCTCCTTCCCTGTTTCATTTGTGACATTATTGATCTTTTGTAGAAGCCACAGCCTGTGGTTGTCCACTTTGCTTGTATTTCCTCTCCTCTCTCTTTAAATTGTACCTGACCTGCTGTAAAACGGCATGAGAAAATGAAAAGTGTCACCATCCACAAGTTGTTTTTTTCGCTGGTCTCAGTTCATGGTTTGTGTTTTGCTATAAACATCTAATAGTGCCATGAATGGCCTCTGAGAATAACCATTAAACTCTTCCACAGAGATTTCTCTTTGGAAAGCAATTCCAAAACCCTGGGGCAACTCCAGAAAACAGGAAAGTGTTGATGATGAACTTGTCAAAACATACAAATCTCTAACTGTGTCTCCTTCCCCCTGTCTCTGCGCCGCAGGCCGTGAGTGCAGCTTTGAAGCCGGAGTACGATGTGCTAGTCCCGCAGTGTCGTCCTCTGTCGCCAGGAGAAATTTTGGGCTGCACCTCACCTCGCTTGGACCGCCATGTCAACGCCATAATGTAAGAAACCTTCCGCCTACTGTCTGCCACTGCACAGCTTCAGTTACATGACTCAGGTTATAATCAGAATGACATCACCACAATCACAGCAGACACAGCTATCTGTGTCTGTGTGCCAGGCTTCTCTTGGATACAGCAGGAAACAGCCAGATGCTGAAATAGAGCTGCAAGACTAAAAATACTTTCAGTCTGTGCAAAGCTTTGAATAGTGTAAAACCAGACAGACAAACCTCTTCCAAACCAACCACAAAACATCCACCAACACTCGCCAAATCGGAGCGTTTGAGGTTAAAGCATGACACCCACTGTGATGCGTTCATGGTGAGAATTGATAAACTGTGTCACCATTTGTTTTTAAATTTGTTTCAGCTTGTGTCATCCCTTCTTTTTTTTACCTCCCTTTTATTTCCC
Organism: Notolabrus celidotus; assembly: GCF_009762535.1. Taxonomy (NCBI): domain Eukaryota; kingdom Metazoa; phylum Chordata; class Actinopteri; order Labriformes; family Labridae; genus Notolabrus; species Notolabrus celidotus. The sequence continues at coordinate 23,727,135 of NC_048285.1, read as the reverse complement.
ACAGAGATGATAAATCCAACAGGAAGCTGCATGTGTCCTGAAAGACTTTTTATTCAGTGTTTATATTCACATCAATATAAATGCAGTGCAAGTGAGACTATCAAAGTGATGCTTATCCTGCCTGTGCTGCAAGGAGGAGAGCACTCCGGCAAAGTAACAGCATCAGGCAAATAAACAACACCTCCACAGCCTCTTTTTGGTCCATACATACAGTACATCTGGTGCAGCTCAACACTTAGCAGAAACCCATGCTTTGTGGGAGCAATGGCGTGTTGAAGTAATTCCCCAGGTATAATTATGTCTAGGTGCATCACCCCGTACATCTGATCCGTGCACATCTAGTTTTAGTCCATGTGATTAAAACCTCCCGGAGATTAAAATGGCAACACAAGGGCACGCTTTGCTGTATGGCTAAGCCAGGCTGTATGTGAAAGAAGAGGTGTGTGTGTTTGTGCTTTTTTTAGTGTCGGTGTGTGTGTGTGTGTGTGTGTGTGTGTGCGCGCAAGTGAAAGGAGTGAAAGTGGAAGGGTTAGGGTGTGCTTCACCTCCTAATCCAATGTGCGTTGTCTTTGATGTGTGTAGGGGTTGGATGGAAGAGAGGATCGATAAGGCTGCCTTAGACTTGTTCCTCTTCCCTCCCTCCCTCTCTCTCTCTCTCTCTCTCTCTCTCTCTCTCTCTCTCTCTCTCTCTCTCTCTCTCTCTCTCTCTCTCTTTCCTCTGTTGAAAAAGCCCACATTTCCAAACTATTTTTTATAATTAATCTAAATGAAGGAAGTCTTTCATTATTCTGTGACAGCTCCACATTTAAATCACTGAGTGATGGGTTCCTTTCATGAACAAGCTTTCTTTCTACAAAGGATTTCAGACATTGTCTTCGATTGTCTTGAATAAAAATAATACAGAGTTAGTGCCTTTTAACAGTATATGCTTTTGTTCATCACCTTGCACAGTAGGGTAGATTCATATGTAACATTAGGTATCGTACATAAATTCAAAATGAGTCAGCGCTCCAAAAAAAAACGTTACTTGTAATTGCATTTTTTAAGCTTTGAGCTACTTGAGCACTTCGGAGAATGGTTTGTGGTGTGTTAGTCTTTGAGGTTTGTCTTGAAGCTGCAGAAAAAGCCTGCTGTGTCTCATTTCTATAATGAAGAGAAGCATTTTTTTAAGGGCTTAAAAGTGCTTGAAAAGAGCTGTAAGAACAGATCCGTCAACCATTTCTATCAGCAGCCTCCACTCTCTGTCTCAATCGCATTAGAGCATTAAGAAGAATGTGAATGTGTAGATACGGTGTGCCATAAAGCAGAGATGCACAGCTCTATCATTACAGGGAGAGCACTTTAACAAAGAAGAATATAATATGGATGGAAGGACTGTGATTGTAAAGAGAGCACACCAGGCTCTCAAGCTAAAGAAAGCTGAGGATAAGCATGGCTAAAGTGCAGAGACTTACTGTTGCGAATATAATAATGCGATGGCCTTGGATGTTGCTAAGCAAAGAGAAGCTATGCTGCTCCGGTTCATTCTGTCCTTCAGTGTTATACGTGACACACACAGGCACAGGGAGACACACGTGTACTTTCACGCATACTAATGAGTGAAGTCTCGGCTAGACATGTGCCCAGGTAGCCTGTATGGCAAACCACCCACAGCATGTTCCAAGACTCTTCTAAAGCTGACCAATTAGAGGGCTTAATTACATGTCCTGTCTCTGTAGGCCTACTGAGGCTGTGCAGTAATGAGTAGGATGACTGACCCGAAGCTGAGCTGAGCTGGACTCTTCACAGCCTGACCCCTAGAGAGCGGGTTTATTGTGCTTTCAGGCACCTGCGAGCCCCTCTGTACTTATGATTTGGTGAATCCTCAGCACCAGAGCTGGGGGTTAATTGAGAGGGCTTGCATTCTCTGTAAACACGGTGCTCCGATCGTTGGGGTCACGTTCCCTGACAGCAGAGATGGGCAAACCCTCCGCCCTAGCCTCAGGCCTTCAGCCTGGTAACACTTTAGCTTTCTGTTAAAAGGCCGCAGAGAGGAATGGATTTATAGACGAAGCCAGAAAGAAAGCCGTGAGAGAAGCCAGGAGAATAAAAGTATATAATAGGAAAGCCAGTTATTGTTATGGTTGCACATTGAATTCTGATTGTCTAGGGGGGTTTGCTTTCCATAGAAGATTTTTCTTTTCTTGACTTCTAAAGTTGAATTGATTGGTGTGTTTTTTCTACAGTTATCTGGGAGATGGAAGATTTCATCTGGAATCAATCATGATCGCGAACCCAGATACCCCTGCCTACAGGTACTGTGAAACAAAGTGGCACTCTTTTTCATCCTGTATTGTTTTGATTCTGTAATTCACCCATTAGTTATTACTGCAGTAACAACTATTCTTCATGGGGTTCTTACAAAAGAAAACAACTCTGAAGATGGAGCAACAGAAGGAAAAAAAAAACAACCACAAAAAGTACAGAACAGAGAGCTCTCGTTTCTTAATTGTACCACAACAGTAGATAGTAATAACAGTCATTAACTTTGTTATTTTTAACTTGACGTTTTCTAACTTAAACCCTTCAATTATCGTTCACATACACATACAAAATGTTCCATGGAGCCCAAACCAATCTCTTCCTACATGATTGTTTTTAAATCCACTTTTCTGAGCAGTCTGGGTTTAATGCAGTTGCAGTTCAGACTCTACAATGTGCCCTTAACACTCAATTAGCCTCACAGTCAAGTGAGCAATCTGGAAACATATGTTTGAAAAAAGCATTACGACATTAAGAATGATTTCTGTTTAAAGAATATATTTATAATGCTGTTTAAATCAAAGATTCAGCTGCAGTCATGCTCACCCACCTTATTGCAGTGCCATGATAACATCTGGTGAGGATGAAGCTCTGTTTTGATGAGGTCTTGTTTGTATGCAAAGTGAAATTGTGTTGTTATAGACGTACGCACTGCCGCACAGATCACGGATCTCTCTCATAAACAAGATTCTAATCTCAAGTGAACGACTTGTGCCAATGAAAAGGAGATTAGAAGCTCAGAAATACCTGAATTTGTCCCCAAGAAACATCAACTCCTGTCATACTTGATGACTTCTCATGATTAGATTTTTCTAAATCTTTTTTTTGTGTGTGTGTCCTCTACCTCAACATAGATACCTGAATAATAGATGGTAATATGCATAATGCATGCAGACCCTTCACACCTGTTCCTTTGTTCCGTCTGTGCTGGTAGGTACGACCCCTACAGCAAGGTGTTCAGCAGGGAGTACTACGACCACGAGGCCATGCGTGCCTTAAGGCTCCAGGCAGTTGACAAGGCTCGCTCAGCCCAGAGATGGGGCCTGATTTTGGGCACGCTGGGCCGGCAGGGCAGCCCAAAAGTCCTGGAGGTAAGAGTCTGGATCCTCATTTCCGCAGTCTACATGTCCTCAGGCCACTTGTGCAATGGCTTGTAATATTCATCAATGTGAGTTTCTCTGACAAGTGCTTTGGTGACATGAAGGACTGATAGAACACGCACTGGGAGCTTGTTATTTCACATTTAGGGTGATGCAACTCGAACAGAGTCCTGCCCTTGAATCCACTGTTGGCCTCAAGGTTGGCTGTATTGGAGTGTCACTGCCAGAAAAACAAAAGTATTTTATAAATCTAGCAATTTAAATAAGTGAGAATCAATCGTGAGAAAATAACTGGTGAAAATGTATCCTTTTCCTAGTTTGAAAGTTGTTTTTTTTTACACACAGTTGGGTTTTGCTTTTTCACAGCGCAGTATCAGTCGAGAAGATTAGTCATTGATTAAAACTTGAAGCATTGGATCACTCAAAGTTGTTGCTTATTTTGTGATTCATCAAATTGCCAAACATAATTTGAAGATTAAGTAGAATTATCCTTGAGCACTTAATATTTTCTCTGTGTTTGCAAAATGATCATGTTCCATTCGAGGCTGACGTAGAAGTGAGAGAACCTCTCAGGGCCTTTTCTCGCTCAAAATGAGGCTGAGGTGGAAACCCCCCTGACCGTGTGCACACACGGGCAGATTTGTTCAATCAGACTTTTTAAAAGGTGCATATTTTAGGAGTTGTAGTAACAGGAAAGTTTGAGTGGACAATCTCATACTGAAGCCTGCTTTGTTTAATATTTTTCAAATTAAATTCCATACATGAAGCTTACATGTTAATTTACACTATTCCCCCTCGTCATTTCTTGTATTTTAGTGTGTTTTTATGCAACAATTTGTCATGAAAGTGTCCATATACAGTATTTTTAAATGTAATTTAAATAACAATCTGGTACTTCCTGCATGCATGTCAAATTTCACATTCTAGAAGATTCAGAGTGCCATCATTCACATGCTGGTCTGATGATGCTCATAAAGGACAGTGAGAGGTTCACATTGTCTCCTATGCTGTACTCGCTCACCTCACAGAATTATGAGTCATCAGGTTTACACATAATGTTTTGTTCACTGTCTACATTTTCAATACCATTCCTACATCTGGAACACAGTTATTGACATACCAAGCTGTTTACATGACCTGACAGTAGCTTATCAGCCTTACACATGTCTGAGCCTTTTAGAAACATGCTATAACCAAGATGTGAGGGCGCTCAGTCTTAAATACATTGATAATTACAAGTACAGTATTACATTCCGTTTGTACCAAGAACAGAGAGAGGCAAAGACAACGTGACGGACAAACAAACAGAATTGAACATGAGCACAAGTGCGTGAGAGAAATTACATCATGATTTCAGACACAATTAAGGCCAGGGGCGCCTTCTCTTTTACTGAAAAAACACAGACACACTCAAAACTAAACGTTCACTTTTCTGTCTCAGACACAGTTTTGCCAGCGTCTTTTCTGGTGCACTGGACTGATTAAGAAACAATGCCACCACTACACCAGCGTAATGCCATATTTGCAATTAAAAATGACAAATTCACCAGGTGCTGTCTTCAGATAATGGTGGTTCCAAATTAGCATTAGAGTGCACACAAGTCTGTGTGGATTACCGATCAATCAACCTGAAGGCCCGCTCTGGTCACTCCAAACACACAGCTGCTCTTCCTGCTGCTTACCCCCTCCACTGCTTGTAACATATTAGTCTCATATTGTTGCATATGCCAACTTCACTTGATCATGTTTGTAATATGCAGATATCTCAGTGGAAGTATAGACGTGCACTTCATCATACAGAAGCTTTATCCGTCGGACACATTCTTGATCTTTAATGGAGCCCTTCTCCTGTTTGCAAATATCAAAACTTGAAGGCTTATGTAAGCTTTGATGCAAAAATGTCAACCAGACAGAAAAGTTTCATTTTAGGGTGTCAGGAAAGGATGGATTAAAAGAGGGGATTTAAATAAAAAGACCTACTATCTCTCTCATATTGATCTTTGAAGATTGAGAAGTGTTCAGTCAGATAACCTCTCAGCTAAGGGGACACAGCTATCTCTGATAACAGCACTGTCGCAGAAATGTCTCATGATACTCCCAAGGACAGTGGATATCAGCAACACTTATACCGTTATCTCAACCAAAGGAACATTTATGGGTTTTTTTCTTTTTCACCTGGTTTGGCTTCCTTCTGCATCCTCGAATAACACCTTGGTCCAGGTAGCAATGCCCAGAAGACAGAGGCAGTAAGGGAGCAGAGGTTCTTGAACTGGCTTGGCAGTTTCATTTATTGGTGTGTTATTCGGGAAATGGTGTCTGGGTTTTCACCCATGGGGCCCGACCCCTGCTCAATCAGAGGAAGTCAGCCTTATGTGGTCCCTTTCCCCTCCTATTGCTTTGGGAAATGGAAGGCAATGCTAAGATCCTTAGCGAGCTGAATTTACTTTTAAAGTTTAGCTGGTCTCCACTTTGTAGATCAGTTCTGAAGCCAATCTCCTTGCTGGACTCTTTTGCCATAGTTGCCTCAAACAACAGATGCCGTGCTGTTCTTATAAACACATAACTCCCCTGTTGAACACAATTGGGTTGTCGGTTTTCCTCGAGAATAATGTGGGAAACAACTTAATGACCGTGTGCTACAGAGGGCAAGGCACTCACTGTTGATTGCTCAGCCCATTGTTGGGCTAAACAAGTGCGGGATGATTCACTGCGGGAGTTCATATTTATTTTATGCAATTGTACGGTTATGGTTGTCTTCCTCAAGATGTCGTGCTTGGAACCTCAAGAGTAGAGTGAACAGTTGTAATTGTGTTCTCAGCTGTAAATAAAGTGTGTACTCAGTGGAAGTTGGACTTGGTTGTGCTTATTTTCCAATTCTGTGATTTTTATGGACAGAATGTCAGGGAGAGAAGCATCTATTTGTATCTGTCAGTGCTGTTGTTCTGTTGGGTTTATCATACTGTGACCATTAGCACTTACTGTTGTGGGTTTCTGTGAGTAATAGCAGGAGTCAACTCTGCAAGTCCAAAGGAAGAATACTATACTTGGTACTCTGGATTCCTCTCTTTGGAGGAGAGATCGCTGCCCAAAAAATGAAAATATGTGACCTTGTTTCCATATAAGTGTAGAATAGAAACATATTTTACTGTGTTTGTTGGCACAGCGATAATTTGAAGAGATTGATTACAGTTGGGGAATTTGGAGCAAAACCACATACTTATATTGAAAAAGACAGCTGAGATGGTCAAAGCGTCCGATTCAGATACTCCCCTGTGGACATTCTCTCCAAAGCCAACTGGAAGGAGACCCAGAGGACACCCCAAAGGGAGTGCTGATCCCACTTGGCCAGAGAATGTTACATGGAGTTAGAGGCCATAGTTAAGGAGAAAAATCTCTGTTACCTTGCTGAAATTGCTGTAACCACCATTTAGACTTGAATAAGCTTCAGAAAATGGGTATACAGATATATATATATATGAGGCAATGGAGACTGAAAACTAGATTGAAAAGTCTTCCTCTCCATTATGAGCAGTAAAGCCGAAATATATGGACGACCCTAGATTCAGTGTACAACGTGTGTCACTTTCACTTTCATAACCCGACAGAGAGCCGTGTTTGATGTATGGATTGAAAGCATTCCCATTATCCCTGAATGTCTTCTTCTTTCTCCTCTCAGCATCTGGAGTCAAAGCTGCAGTCACACGGCAAGTCTTTTACTCGGGTTCTCCTGTCTGAGATTTTCCCCAGCAAGCTGGATTTGATGTCAGATGTGGATGCGTGAGTATTATGATGCACTTATACTTGTACACTCTCAGATCAAGCACACAGGCAATGCATTGAATCACAAATGCTTGGTCGTTGCAAATGTACATGACCGGTAGCCTGTGTTTTTCTACCTCTGCAGAGTAGGGTGGACATGTTTGGCTACAGGACATATTCGTACAACACAAATAACAAAACGTCTTCTTGGGTTCTTTATGTAGCTGGTTTAGGGGTAATCCAGCTCCACTTAGAGTCATATTGGTCTATTCTCCTTAACAAAGAAAACCTCAAAAGCTTTTAAACCAATACAGTGCATGAGTGCATGGTGCATGGTGCAATAATAATGACTGAATATAAATATGGACGACGCAACTCCGTCTCCTCCCATTGTTAAAAAAAGCTATGCCAAAATACTGCTTGAATGAACGCTGACATACTGCACCAGTGATGTATTTTGGAGTCAAGCCATGTGCAGGCACAGTCAGCTGGTGGGGCGGCATTTAATTAGTAATTCAAAGTAAACTTCTCTCTAAAAAAACCCCACTTTAACATGAATCAGCCGGAGAAGAAAGAACTGCTCTGATAGAAAGCATTTTTAAGAACATTTATGATATGTATTGATTTTCTAGCTTGAATTGTGTCCCATATGTTTTAATGGAGGAGGTGGGTTTGAGGATCTATACTGCTGCAAATCACCAGGGAGAACTGTACATGTTTTGACGTCACTTGTTGGGAGAGGTTGCCCCATCCATCGTTTTGAGGGCCAAAATTCTCAAGCCTTTTTTCACAGTGCATTCTTTTTGTTTATATTTATTTATTCACTTACTGACTTATTTACCTTCTTATCTATTTACTGACCTCCTGCCATGAGTTCCTGCAACTTTAGGTTCAGACTTATTTTGTCCTCAACCCAACAACGAAACAGTTCTTCCTTCTACAATTACTTTCTTCATTTCTAAATTGATAACCAACTGTGGTTTTTTAAGAGTGGCTAATTTATCTTCACATCATGGCCCTTGGAGTAGTCCACTGAAAGTTGCAGTCGACATTTGAAATGTATTCTGTAAGCATCATTGCACAAACAATGTAGTCGTCAGCATAGTTTGAAAGTTCAGCGTCTAACAAGGAGTGGGTGAACTGTAGTGCATAACGTGTAGGCTCATAAACAAAATCCACATTCATTCCCTGACTGGACTGTAGTTTTGTCTTCAAAGCAAAAAACAAAGTGTCCGTTCTCCACTGAATACTTTATACTGTTCAGTCAGATATGATACCCTGTACATAAAAATGTTTACACTTGAATGATCTTTTAAATGTGTATTCATGCTGTGCTTCTGCAAAAGAAGTCAGAGCAGCAGAGAGACTAGAAAACATTTGACCTTGCCATTGCTCATTTAACACTTCATACTCCAAATTCAAATGCATTGAAATCATCTGAGCATGGGTATAGAATTAGAAATATGTTGTCTTACCTGAGCTCAAGGAGACTAAACCAATCACACATAATACACACTCATTCCCTCACACACTATGAAATTATCACTGGAGTATGACATTATTGATGCACTCATGGATCTTGTCATTAGTTCGTTCCTCATAATTACAGTGTTGGGGTGCTGTTATCCATCAGCACTCATTACTTTCTCAAAATGAAAATGAGCTCCTCAAATTTCTTCAATGACACATCAAGTGCTTCTTCAAGGTGCAGCTCCTCTGATGTATTTGTCTTCCGAGCAGCAGAACAGAGCTGCAGATGGACAAAGGGGTTAGTGAGACACTGATGTGCAACAGCTCAAATCACACTCACGCATGCACACACACACAAACGCACACACGCGCGCTCCTCCCACTCCCTCAGATTGGCCTCTCGCTGTGGAGTAATGAGAGGTGTGATGTGTGAGGGAGGAGTGGGTGAGAGAAGGACAGAAGGTCTGAGAGAGATTGAGAGGGAGTTTCGAGAGAAAGAGATAGAGAGATGCAGAGGTAGAGAGTTGAGGGGGCTGTGTTTGGAAAGCGAGCGATCACGGTAAAAGCCAATTTTTTCGTACTTTTTTGGCTCTCCTCTCCAGACTGACGTATGAGTGCAACTCTGAAATTATGTAAGTCAGGCACGATTCAGCCAACCAAAACAAACCCTCATTACTGACAAAAAAAGCTTTCAACAAGGTGGAAAACAAATGTTTGAATACAAAATTAAGGACCATTGTGTGCATAAACAATATTGTCTTTTATGCACAGGAGTCAGTTTATTAGCCACATTTAGCTAATTAGCGCCACATTTATAAATGTAGAGATGTTAGAAATTATGAAAGTAATTGTGAGATGTGGGTTTTGCAGTCCATTGAGGTCATCACGGACATTACTGTCAAACATTTGGACCACAGTAAAATTCATATGGGCATTACAACATATATTACAATGCTGTTGGGTGAGTATTATGAAGACATTACTAAATAATGCAAATAAATTGTCAATAGCTTTGTCAGAATGTCTAACGCAGAGCCACTAAATGGGTCAAATGGAGGCTAAACAAGTATGGAAGGAAAAAAGTTTTCAGAGTTGTCAAATCACAGTTATACAATCTAATCTACAGAGCCACAAATAGATACATTTCCACTTTGTGATGCATCCTGTCGTCAGAAAGATATAATCAAAAAGAAGTTAAATTCCTCCAAGAAAACAAAGGCACGAGCCACCTGGAACAAGATCTTTACGACAGCTGTCGCACTCTCTTCGGTCACAGCAACCACAATAATCGACACAAATTAAAGTTTCTCATGGCTACTTTAGTTTCTCCTCTTTTCTTTTTTCTCTCTCTCGGCTCAAAATAGCTCGTAAGAACACACTCATCCTACATTACACTCAAATAGACTTTACACACCACGAGGCATTTTAAGATTAGTTGTGTCTGGCTGGGTTGAAAGAGAAAGAGTAGAAGAGGAAAAGCAGGAGATTGAGAGATAGACAGTGGGGTGGTGGAGGACGCATTAGTGCTAAGCACCAGCCGACACAGCACACTGTACAGAACTCACCCCCGGGCTTTCTCTGTCATTAGACACACAGATACTCGCTCTTATAAAGAGGGAGAGACACCATTAGCATATGCTCTTAAGTGTGTAATTAGGCTGTCCCCAAGCAGGTTTTAAACCATTGTACAGTTATCTGAACAGCACACACATTTATCTCAAGTAGAGCGTAAATGCCACCCAGTGCTGAGCAGTCCACTCTTTTATCTTCACGTTTGAATTTTTAATTTTTAACTAAATTGAAATGAAAATGTTTGTTTTATTCAATTGCGTTTGCCTTCAGAGATGAGCACTCTCCTTTCTGTTTTTTTCTCAATGCGTTGTAAGGTTAATTGTTCTTGCTTCTGGTGAGTCGAGATTCTGTGTGTAATTGAAGCGAAGCCATGCAGGTGGAGGTCTTACCAACAGCATCAGGGAGTAATAGGCCTCAGCAGGAGATGCAGCAAGGCAAAGACTTGGACTCACATTGCTTAGCAGTGCTGAATACCACAAGGGCTTACCTTTATGTTTCCCTGCTTAGTCTCCAGCATCATTCTGCTCCTCTAATCCTTGCAGGTGTCTTTGTGTTGAGGGGTTTTACTTCATTCTAAGTAAGAGACAAGGTTTCCATCCAACCTGTCTTTATCTGTTCTTTATTTCTGTCAGCCTCTGCCTGGAAATAAGTTGTAATACAAGGCCAGAGACAAAAGCCCAGTTTTTCTCCTCCATCTCTGCGCCGTTTTTCTTTCCTCCAGCTTTTTTTTTTTTTCGTATTGCTGCACCGCATGATATGAGTTCTCCACTGTGCCGGCTAGATTGAAGGCCGGATATGGGCTGGAAGTACAATTTGAGCTGCATTCTGGGGGCAATACCTGGCACAGCACACCATGCGCTTTACTGAACTGCACAATTCAGCCTGTCTCAGCGCTAATATTAGAAAAGTTCCTTCTGGCTCCATGTGCCAATCAGCTATCAGCTCTTTAGGAGGGATCCTCTCTGTGCTCCCTTTTTCACGCTTTCTGTCTCACTTTGCTCTCAGACCCTGTTTCACTTCCAGCCACAAGGATTTAACAGAGGAGTCTTGGTTTGCTTATTAATCACTCCTCTTTTTTTTTTTTTTACCACTCTGTTCTGTTTTAACTCTCTCTTCAAATAGACACGGATACATGCAGCAGAAGTGCGTACTCACATCGACTCACATGCTTGTGCTCACACAAACTCAAACTGTCAGACTCCCCCTCTGTAATTAGTTCATTTGCACTGTGTGTTGGACTAAGGCACTTTTTTATACATGTGCTATGTTAAAGGGCTCCTGTTATGAATAGCAGCTGACAGACTTAAAGGTCATTTCCTAGTTACCACATCTCCATCTCTACTCAGCAGACACAGGTCAGAGGAGCTTGGTGCTTTGTGCAAATACGTCTGACTCAGCTGAGTCTCAAATTAGGAGCATGAATAAGAATTTGCTCTTTTTTTTCTTTTTTTTTCGGGGGGCGAGAAAAGGAGTGTTATTTGAAAATGAGAAAATGCCATGCGTTTGCCTGGAGGGGATTGAATGTTTCTGTGGCAGAAAGCAGAGTGGAGCGAGAGTCAACGGTGCAATCAATTCTGCAGTTCGAGAAAAACTGTGAAAGTTGAAAAATGAAGAAAAGACGAATGGGGATTTTGACGCAGAAGACATGAAAGTATTCAAGCCATTACTCCTAAACTTTCCTCCTTCATCTGTTTTCCCATCCACGCCTTCTGACTCGTCGTGCTCCTTTGCTTACATCTCAAACAGATGTATTCTTATTGACCTTTACCTACATCTAACATTATCTCTGGGGCTTTTTTGTATGCACTGCAGCTCAATTCACACTTGTCGATATTTCTGATGGAACTCCGTCTTTAGGATTAGGCACAGGGGAGGGTCCACTCCCTCTGTGCAGATGTAGCCATGGATAGCATTGATCTGCGATAGCTAACCCCCTTAGCCCCTACTGCTCCTCTGCGTCTCCATTCTCCCATTGTTCATTTTTCCCCCTCCAGCTGTTTACATCCACTCCCTCCCTCCCTCTCTTTTAAGCATTTTCCAGAGTAAACACTTTCTCTCCCTGCCAATCTTCTTCCCCTCTTCTGCCTCTGTTCCCTCTCCTCTTCTTGCTTGTGTCTCCTCAGCCCCCCCCCCCCGCCTCTCTATTTTTGTCTTTACTTACTCTCTTTCTCCTTATCTCTGTATATCTGTGTCCTTCCCTCCTTTCTTTTTCCTCACCCACCCTCCTCCACCCTTATTTCTCATGTACACAGCCCCCCACACCTTACCCCTCCCCACCACCCTGTCTGCCAGCTATGTAGGCTACCTCCGTTGAGACCATGCTGGTGCAGGTTTTCTCTTTTTTTTTTCACACTCACCTAACCTCTCCCTCTTTTTCTCTCACTGCGTTTCTTCTCTTCTCACCTCGGTTCACTTCTTCCCCTGTTCTTCTGTTGGTGCCTCCTGGAACCAGTCTTCCCCCCTCCCCTCCTCTAAACCCTCCTCCCTCTCTTTCACTGCCTGCCTATGCATTCAGACCTTGTAGCTGTGGCTGTCTTTAGAGCTGTTGCAAATCAGGACAGATCTCTCCAACAGATGCTGGAGATCAGGTGGAGGGAGGCTCCTTCTGCACAAACCCCCGTTATCACGTATCCACATGCAGCGTGCAGCCGCAGATGTGCCCCGCCTGCCTAATAGGATCTCGATCTCTCGGCCCTTTTCTGCCTGGTTCTGTTTTTACACGCCTATTTGCACTCACTTACGGATGCACGCCTGAGCACAAATTTATACCTTCTCTCTCCAACAGGTGGGTCCAGATCGCTTGTCCACGCCTCTCTATCGACTGGGGCACAGCCTTCTCCAAACCCCTGCTGTCCCCATATGAGGTAAACACACACCTTTCTCGTTTTCACGGCGGGATCACAACTGTCACTCACTTAGCAGGGGAGTTGCATGCATTGCACACACACACATTTTTAAAGACCAATTGAATCAAAGTCTGTGTGTGAATTTCTAAAGGGCTCATCAAGGCCTGCTTGTCCCTCCTTCTTTTCTCTCCCTCCATCCTTTGCACATAAAAACACTCTAAACAGCATCGACAGGAGACTAGCCCCCCCTACTGGCTACGAGACCACACACACCCCTCCCTTCCCTTCCCATCCCCTCCCCTCTCCATGCAGCTGTCTTGTTTTTCTAAAAAAGGAGAGAAAGAGAGATAGATCGGACACCAGCCCATAAAGATCCATTTCAAAGCAAGTGTTTGTTTGTGTGCCGCTGCAGCTGCTGCAGCCACTTTGTGATGTGTTTGGCAGTTCTTTGTTATTATGTGTCCCTGCTGGTTAGCATTTGATGTCCACTATTAATTCATCCAATGACGAACAAAGATTTGCAACTGATTTGAATCCGTCTGAAATGGCTGCGAGGGGAATTGCCGTCAGGAATATCGACCCTTGATTTGAAATGGTTGCTGTTTCCCTCAGACTACACATCTTTATGCACCGCTTACACTTCAGAATGAGGCCATTGAGAATAATAATACCATTCACCTCAGCTGGAAAAGTGATGGCTATTTTGTATTGTTCCTGACAGAGGTCTATAAGTTTGAAATTCGCCCTGCGGTAATGAGGAAAGCTGCAATCCGTTTTCTCAGGTCGTTGCTTACTCTCCTCCGCCAGCTTTATGAGCATTCAAATCATTTGCAGCCTCACTCGTGTCTACGCGTGCTGTGGTTGCGATAGATCTTAATTCACCCTCATCTCATACCTATGAGTGCTATACGTCTCAGTGCATCGTTCCTCTTCACTGTGGCATTTACAATAAAGATGAAGAAGAGCGAGAGGGGAGGGTGGAGCGAGCCAGGAGTGTGGAGTGTGGAGGGTGGAGGGGGCCGAGGCATTTATTTTCAGTGCGTCTCATGTTATATTTATAGTCAATAAGACACACTTGGCTCTCCTGTCAGAGCAGGGATTAGCAGGGGAAGCTAGCTTCCACAGAGAGACGAGGAGAGCGGGGGTAAAAGCTAAAGAAATGAGAGGAGGGTGGAAGAAGGGCAGAGAAGAGGAGGAAATGAAGAGGAGTGTAGCAGAAGGATAAGGGAGAGGGGGGGACAAAACTATGAAAGATTTACTACAGTGTACAGTTTGTTTGTTTGTTTGTTTAGGAGGAAACACTTTGGAATTTAGTTGACTCATATACTCCATTTTCTATCGGACTCATATGACAAAGGGACGTTGTGTTATTATGTTGTTGTACCTGAAACATACACATATATAAATCATATAAGATCCACATTTTACCTGCTATGTTTGGTGCCTGTGTTAGTCTTATTAACTGAGATAAAGAAACTTCAAGGGCTTCTGTTCCTATCTGAATCATGTCCCTTTTGTCACTCTTATTTCTCCTTTGATCTAAACTCTCTCATGGTTTTAAATACATGTTTTTTACATCTTATTATATTCCATAAATTATCTGATTTCCCCCGCATTGTTTGAATCTGAAGCGAGCTCTCGGAGTATAAATAGACTGAAAGATTAAAAGTGCGTCTGATACAAATTAAGTATTTAGTTCCTTCATTCAGCTCCTTGTTTATTCTTCTGTTCAGTCATTCAGCTGCTCTATCTGTCATTCACAATCAATATTCACACACACTTCTCCTCCATATGGAGCAGTCTGCACTTATGTCACAGCACTGTCATGCCAGTGCTGTTGCTCTCCTGTAACAGCTGCTGTGTCGTGCCGTGCAGCTGCATAAGGATAACATGACAACTCTGCCTCTTATCTGAGATTAATATTATGACACCTGTCTCTTCTGTTGTTGTCTTGTCATCACGCAGTGCCTCCCTGCTGCTTGTTTCCCCAAAACATGCAAAATTCCAGATACAAACAGCAGAATAATGCACTGTAGCGTCTCATACAAGCATGAATCTGTTGCACTTTAAGGTTGCCGGGATTAATTATTTGCGATCTCACTATCTCGCAGGCAGCTGTAGCTTTGCAGGAGGTCAGCTGGAAGGAAGTCTACCCCATGGACTTCTACTCCAATCAGAGCCTGGGGCCGTGGACGCCCAACCACCCGGACAACCAGCCTGTGCGGCCCACTCGCAGACAGAACCAGGTGAGCCGGGGCGGGAGATAAAAGAGAGAATAATATTTGAGGGGAAATAGCAGAGTAGGGGAGGAATAGCTTGAAGAGTTAACCATCATTGTGTTGTTCAGCATGTGTTGGCTGGCTTTTATCAGGATGCTGCTACACTGACACCCAGTGGCACAATGAAAACAAGACATGCTTTGAGAAACATCTCTTCAAGGCGTGGTTTTAACCTTGACCTTGATGTGCAATATAAATAATTTGTTATAATTTTAAAGATGGATACTTATGCAGTTAATTGCTGTGTAAGAATACACTCTGCTGCATCCATAATGCCTTGAATTACCACTAATCTGTCTGAGGTAGGTACTGTCACTATTCCAAGTGTTAATGCTATCCAACCACCCGCCTGCAGAAACAAGGCTCCCAGCCAGCCCTTCCTCCCAAGCAGTGTGGGCAGGACCAGTGCGCCCCCTGTGGCTGTAAAGGAGAGTGACACGCCAGGACCAGTGCTGTGTGTGTGTGTGTGTGATTCGTCTCATTGCCTGCCGGGTGCCTTTGCCTCTGTAATGGCTGCAGGGAGGTCAAACCAGAGGAGGAGGCGGAGGAGGCGGAGGAGGACAGTGGGTATGTGTCCAGACAGTCTATCAACAGAGCAGTGCCAAAGCCAGAGGAAGCCCTCAGCCCGCTCCTCAAATGGATTACCAGCCATAAATAATCCCTCGTCTTACAGCACAGCAGTTCAAAACCCAAATTCATTGCTCTTATTCACGTTCTCCCTGCATGGGCTCTGAGCTCAAAATATGCATGCAACTGAGAGAATAGCTCGAGCGTTTATGAGCTCATTTGTCAAAAAAATTCCCCATGAAGGAGCTGCTCTCTGCTGTGCTGTGAAAAGGAGTTCTTCCTGCACAGGGGAAACATGTGGGCCTTTCTGTAATGGAGACGCGGCTCATGTTATTGTCGCGGGGAGAACGTGTGAGGTGACCTTGTGCACACAGTGTGGAATTGAAGTGTCTGTGGATGTGGGAGGCTTTAGTCAAACTTGTCCTTGGTTGAATTGCTGTATATAGTCAGACACTTGAGATGTTATCTTTATGATTGATTTAAAAGGTTGTATGAAGCACTTTGTTTGATGTACATTATGTTAGTTTTTACAAGATAATCCCACTGAAGTACGAGTGATGACAATGTAATGTATTATTACACAAACCTCCTCTGTCTTTTTTATTCAAATTCTAAAACATTAAATGAGTAACAGAGTTTTGTTTTCTGGAGGGTTTCGATAAGCAAATGCAGAAATGTTTTTAAAGCTGAAAGGGGGATGAGTTCCTAGATGTGTGCAGCCCTAGTCACGACTGCTCTCCATCCTCATTATTTATTGATGGCACATTCTGTCAATAAATATATAAATAAATAAATGAACACTATTGCTGTTCACCCGCCACAGCAGAAACCTGATTGACAGCAGCGCAGCACGGCGTCGGCTGATCCTGACAACTTGTGAACCTCCCCCAGGTTGCCGCGCACTCTCTCAGGTGGGTATCATATTCTGTGAGGTTTTCTTGTTTCTGATCTACCAGGTAGATCCGTCCTCTGTTTTTTTTTTCCAACATCGCATCTCCTTGGCAACAGAAGCCAGCGTGAGGCTGCATATCCAGCCAGATGTCCGCCATTCTCAGGATGTGTCTCACGTGTCCAAGTAGTTGCTGTTATTTTGAAGAGCTCGGTGCTCGTTACACTAAAGTGTGTGATGCAGAGCGGGCAGGAATAAATTATTGGGCAGCAGAGCTCCCTGGAAGCTGATATTTGATTTATTTTCTGGTGCTCTCTGTTAGGCGAAGAGTAGATTCATAAATTCTCTTTTTTCTATCTGAAGTATTCCGTTTTTAATCTCATAGCCTAACGATTAGTTCTGCTTTTAATATTAATTACTTGCTGATATGAACATCAGTAGAAGAGAATGTTTCTCAGATGAAATCCTGGCTAACAGACATACCTTATGTGGGACACAGTTTGAATTTAAACCATTTGATTTTGAACTAATATATAGTTCAATATGGTTGAATAAGTCATACGAGACACTTGTTACACCATCCACTATGCAATATAAATAGAGGTTAGAGTACTATGATGAATGCTAACCACAGTATAGTGTTGTCTCAATCAAAGCTGCTAATATACTTACAGATAATCATTGTGTTATTAATATTAACATCATCACACTCATTCGTATTGTTAATTGTTGATCTAAATCCCTCACATTTATATGGATTGTTCATTGACAACAGGTAATCACCAATGTATTCAGGTTGAAAGTAACAATATATCACTACTCTACACTGTCTACATACATAATAATGAAATTATATCAAACATTCAATACATGACATACATTAATTAGGCTGTTAAGTAGCTTTTCTCAACTCCTTTATTTCAAAATGATCAAATAAAGAAATTCAGAATATGCAAGTGAGTAATCATAAAGATTCAGGGTGTCTGATAAGTTATCAACTCTGGTTAGCAAATGAACAGGAACTAAATAAACCAGAGTGTGGGTCGGGTCCCCCTGGAGGATCGCAAGACACAAATGGGGGGGTTGTGTCTTCCGGAATGTTTTTTTTTTTTTTTTTAATTATCCAAAAATAGTACATTTTACCCATTATGTTAAAAAAAATATCAACAAAAATAGTAGCTAAACTTGAAATACAACCTTGAAAACAGAAAATGTAATGAGTTTTCTGCCTTTCTTTTTGCCAGATAACTTCTTAGTTTAGGGTTAGTGAACAGTTAGTTATCAAAAGCATCAGGAGCAGTAGGTTAATTCATAACAGCACAGGAAACACAGCCACATGCTCATGGAGGTAGGCAGATTATATGTAGACTAGCTAAATGAAGCCACATTACATCACTTTAAGGGACAGTGGGGGTTGCGAGTCTTTGGCACCGATATTTTGGAGGTCGTGGGCTGAAAAGTTTGGGAACACCTGAAATAGTCAACACTGAAAATCAAAAGGATGCAGGTAATATTTCACTTTTACCCAACATATTCAATAATCCTTATCCATCGTTATAACCTGTGCCATTTGATAACATGACACCTAGCAACATGAGAGTTGCATCTTCCTTATTGATAGTAATGTTAGCTAGCTAATGGATCTGCAAGCTAGCTAAGGGTAGTGAAAGATGGTAGCTAGGACTAAGTTGATTGCTAACTTACTTATGACTGTCACTATCTATTTAGCCACAACTTGTGGGGCTGTTAATGTTAAAAGTAGTTAACTGCATTATTATAATCCCTGTACAGTTCTTCAGTCTGTAACCTTTGATAGTTGAGCATGTTTTATAAAATGCTTAAAGAGTTATAGGAAGGAAGGTCAGTTGAGAAGGCTTACACCAGAAGTGTAGATGCTAGGCCTGACTAGTGTTTGAATATAGTGATCATATAGGTTAGACACATGCAACAGGTAAATGGACAGATGTTGCCTGTGACATTCGTTAGCCTGCCATTATATCACTTAACCAAATGCTGAAATAATGAAACATAAATAGATTACTCCTATGATGTGTTTTTTTATCATTTGATAACCTGTGCTAAAATGTTTTGAAAGTTGGATATCATACAAGTTCCTACATTTTGGCAGGGCGAGACCATAGACTGTATACATATGGACGTAGTACCCGTGACGTCACCCATCTGTTTCTGAATCGTCGTTGGCAGCCATATTGCTGCTGTCGAGCGATTGTGATGTAAAGAGGCAGAGTTTGAGCCTCCTAGCCAACAGCTACAGTGTTCCCGCCTTCAATCAAATCAGCTGTGCCTCTCATTGGAAGACTCGTAATCTCAATATCTTCGAAATTGCCGTGTTAGAAAAAAATTCACCCCCCCCCCCCCCCGTACAGTGTGTGCCGATCAAGAAATGAGCTATCCAGACTACACTCATCTTTTGTACCAGGCTGTAAACATGTTTATTTCTGCTGTAAAGATCGTCTTTTTTGAATTGGTGTATATGTGGTTTCCGGTACCTCCGGAGCCAGCCTCAAGCAGATCCTCGATGAACTGTAGTTTTTAGCACTTCTGCATTGGACTCGTATTTTTAGACTGGAGGTTGCTGCTTGGGCGTGACACAACTACTTTCAATCCTGACTTTTTGTTGAAGTTTTGAGTCAGTAAATAAATGTACCAGCTAATTCGTTACAAACTTCATAGGAAAATGAATGTCCAAACTTAGCTAGGAAGAGGATTATTGCTTTTGTAATTTTTTATCACATGGATGTCAACCTCTAAGTTATATTATGTTATTTCACTGTGAAATATGGCTCCATGACCTTCCCGCTTCACATTTAATATATACTGTTTAGTTTCTGATTAATTTGGAATCTGATTCTCTACCACAATTTGCACGCAGCAACAAAACATTATGACCTTCCCTTAGCCTGACCTCAGAAGAAAAGACTGTTTGAATATGATGAACTGCTCCCGATTGTGAAAAACTGAAGAGAAGTAAAACAGTGGAGGAGCACCAAACTTCCTGAAGTTAATAAGAGCACATTTCTGCCTAGATGGATGAAACCATTATGGCTAAAAAGCTGCGCATGGTAAATAGATTCGGTTTGTTGAAAAACACAAACAGAAGAGTAAGACAGCAAAATTAATGAGGCTCACATTCAGAAATGTGTTTTAACTTTGTCAGCGCCATAAAACTTCACCTAAAAGTTAATATTTTTCAAAATAATGAAATAAAATAAACTCCAGTGGCCTATTTACAAGGAGAAATGCTCAAATTGGGTTTATAGCAACCACATTTATTACCTTGTCATAAACTGAGGACAGCCAGTGGAACACAAAAACAACACACACAAACACTGACACTTGTGCACAGAAGGAAAAACAAATGCCTGCATACGCGCATACATAAAAAGGGTGTGCATACACTTACAGATATATAGGCTACACTAAAATATTTAAGTCCTTTGTAAGCATTTTTCTGTTTGAATCTGTTTTTCTTTCCTTTTTATCTGATTATCACTTGACCGTTGGGAAATGTTGTCTCCATAACATTCATACCAATAAGGCATATTGAATTAGTTTAAAATGAGTCATATAAGCCTCAGTCTGTCTTGTTTTCTCTTAGATTTATTACCAACTGTGACTACTGCACAGTGACCACTAGGTGGCACTGTTTGCATAGTTAATCAGCAGTCCAGTGAAGCATTGAAATCATACTTTTCACTATTCTGGGCATGGCAGCATGTTAAGGAGTGCAGAGTGAAAAAGCCACCACACCTAAGGTACTGTGGGTGCAGTTCTTTCCAGATGTGGTAGGAAATTGACTCCCAATCTTTGTACTGAGCATGTCTGCCTCTATATGTCCTCTACCATCAGTACCTTGAGGGCAGAGGCTGACTCACATAATTTGAGACATTTGTTAAAGGTGTCTGCAGATTCTTCATGTGTATGCCTGTGTGTAACATTACAGGTGCTCATGATATGGACATACTCTTAACTGCATGGTCATCTTGGTTGCTCTAGCATTTAGCCTATAGCAGTGAGCAGCGGATGTACCTGGAAGGTCATCAGCTAATGCACCTTAAACAAGCACACTACAGAAAAAAATCCAGAGGAGTTAAGCGAAAGAACATCAGTTGCTGTGAGCTGTTTATCCTGTTGATTTTTTATGTTTCTGTAGTGTTGTGTTCTACCTGGTGATGTCAGCAGCACCTGCGATGCATTTAGTTTAACACTGGCTGGGGAAAGGCTGAGTCACAGCAGCTTCTCACAGTCCCCTCCTCTCTTTTACCGTCACTTCATGCATATCAATCCACTTTATATATACCTCTCACTCAGTAAACACATTACCCCAAGCTTTCATCAAAGTGCATGGCATTTAATCGCTTCTCCTCTGTGTCTTATACCTGCACTTTTCTGCCCAAAAGGCATGGGTGGGAAAGAGACAGAAGTTTTGAAATATCTTTCATGACTCATGGCGCTACAACAAAAATAAACAGAAGAGGAGGAGATATTTGCAAGTTTGTTTTTGAACTCATTTTTTTTTTTTTTATTCCTATCAGTGTTTTTTGAGGAAGAGTGAGTCTTTAAAATAGTCACATGTGACCGGGGCTGTGCCAGTGAGGTGAGGAGAGAGGCAGTGGAGGACATTTATAAGATAAAAACATGACGCAACAAGTCTGCCTCTCTTTTTTTAAAGCTTTAAGAATTTAAGCACACTTAAGACTAATTTGGTTTAACTCGCCTGTACTTAACATCTGTCAAGACACAATAGGTGGGTGAGAAACTATTTGGGGGAAAGACAGAATGAATGAAAATCAACGCTCAGCTTGAGAGGAATGCTGTTTTAAGTATTTATTTGAGTGTGCCATGGCTACAATAATGAGTGTCTTGTGTGACAGTGCATTTGCAAATGTAGTTTCAGACAAAGGGCCTAAGGAGAGGAGCTGCATTTTGTCAGCGGACAAGGTGTTCATGCATAGATTGGACATTTCAGTGACATGTTCTGCAGAGCATGCATACAAATGAACAGAAAGTCTGTCATATTTTACAATACATGTAGCCTGCAAAAGTTGCCTGTCCTTAAGTAAACAAGGCTCACAGATACAGCAGTTCTCTTGTCATGTTTCCACCTTTGTCTAAAAAAAGGAAGAGAAAAAGAAGACAAGACATCTACGCATGTATTAAAAAGCAACAGGTCCCCTAAGAAAGGAAGAGAGAGCCCTCCACTCTGTCCACCGCCTGTTTTATTCATGTTCCTACTGGTCTATTTCCAAGTGATTCATTGATTCAGTTAGGATTAGCAGAATCCTATAACCGCTGAAATTAGCAGCATTGTGTTTAACAAGCCCTTGATCTGCATCCCTGTGGAAATTCGAACAATAAATGATTATGTCTAGAGGCGGCTGACTCTGAGCGTGTGTGGGAGAGAAGAAGCCTGGGCGGCCAAACAAGAATGTGAAGGAAGGTTGCAAGAAGGTTGAATAAGAGTCTTTAGTGGAAAAGAAAAAAATAAGTGGTGTAAAGAGATGACTAATTCTGCGTGGGAGGTCAGCCTGTCCCTGATCATCCGGCCAACAGCCTCCCCAGCACAGGGCTGCTGTCACAAAGTCACCTTCCTCCTCTACCCACTCGGTCCTGATGGGGATTGTCAGTGTTTTCCTCTGATGCTGGGATCAGCTGTTTCTGATTTAAGTATTCTAGATTTGAAAATGCAGAATGGTGGGAGAATGGTGGCTGGGTGGAAAACACAGTTTGAATTTAATTTGTTGCTTTACTTGAAGGTTTTAGTGTCTTTTATTTTTAGTATGAAGACCATTCAAACCCATAAACACTTAGATTACCATTTTTAAAGTTGATCTGAATATATATTATTTTTCCACGCTCTTGAGATTCTTACTAAATTGAACAAAAAAGTACATTTCATAATCTACTACCTAAATTTTACCCAAAACATATCCTTAAGCTAATTTTATACTGAATATATCGTGCCTGTATACATGATTAATTCCTTGATATCTGAGAAATTGCATACTAATCATTTCTAGTGATCAGATTTAACAAAGCATTTATTTTTTCCGATCATGATTCTTTATAAAAACAGAAAAACATGCAGCTGTTAGAAAAGCAGTTGGTGAGAGCAGGGAGGAAATATGAGTCATTGGAGAGCGATGAACTCAGTCAACTCTACAAATACCACATGTCGCTCTCTTAACTTGCTATGTTGTGCGACTGCGTGAGCTAATATTTGTGGCATATGGATGTGAATATGTATGTTAACGCGTTTGACATGATTCATGTTTTCTATGTTTTGCTGACTTCTGCTGTCATGAGTTAGTCTCAGAGTGCTTTCCCAATTTCCCTCCCAACTCTCATTCAGAGTTAATCAGCTATTTTATTTTTTAAGTTAGCCTTCACATGCACTTAAACTAAGGGACACAAAGGGTTTGTACTGGTTGTTCAACATGTTGTCATGGACTCTCTAAAAAAAAAACTCTCAGTCTTTCCCTTGTAATGATTCTATTATTATTTTATGCATAGGTTTTCTCACTCTCTGGCTTTAGTAACTACTAAATGATTTGTGTTGCATACTTGAAAATGTTACCATCAAGTTTTCCACCATTAACACTAACAACTAATAATACATTGACTCATTAACCAGTTTTATGTGGCACACATGATACAATATAAGGTCTGTTTACCATTTTACTTAAACTTTACTACCAGGGGTGTGTCCAGATTATTTTGACTGGGTTGACCAAACTGAAGCACTCATTTCTAAACTTAGCGCATCAAAAGATATTATATTCCTGTGTTGTTGCTTTTTGTTTTTACCATAGAGCTATAATAGGGTGGAGATATTAAAATCTTTTCAGCTTGAATCTCCAAGGACTTAAATATAAAGCATTTGACCAACACCACGATTTAAAGTCCCAGCAAACAGAAATTTGCTAAATTGAAATAGAAAGACTGCTGCCTTTTGAAACACAGCCCAAATATTTATCACAAATCCTGCTTCCAACAAGGTGACCTCTTGAACTCTCTCCTCAAGCATGTCTGTGACTGCACTGACCTACCCACATTCAAATCCCAGCTCAAAACTCACCCTTTCAGAACTGCTTCTAACTGTTGATGCTCTAACCACTGAGTTTTAACGTGTGCTTTTATGATTTTGGGGGCTGGAAGTTGGCCTCTCCTGGCTATCGCCTGGTTATGACTATCATAGGGAATGTTCAGTCGTCAATGAAAACATTCAGTTTTTACTACTAAAAAAATGTGTGTATGATTAAGACAGGATTCCTCAATTAGTGGTTTGATATTGTATGATTTTTTATAAATGATGGATAGATAACTATGAAGTCAATACGTGAGACATCACCAGCTCAGTGTTAACTAAGAACATTCCCCTTTTTAAAATATTTTAGTACTCCAGAGCTGCTCCAAGCTGTTGAACAGCTGATGATTTTATTTTTACTCAGATGAACTCTTAACTGTACTCAAATGGTACCAAATGTAAACGCTTATTTAATGGAGAAGCTCCTCACAATATCAGTATTTATTGATCTGGATTGGTGTATATATATACACACTATAATGAAAAAAAGTTATTGTGTATGACACCTCTGAGGGCAACAGGTTTGTACGGGGAGGTCAGAACTTCGAAGGAGAGCAAATCTGTACCTGTAGTGTCAACAAGGTGTTTATTGACGCATTAATAATGAACTAGCTGAACCATATTTGTTTTGACAGAATGTTTTATTACATGAAAACAAAGGGTTAAAAGTATTTGTATCCCCATGAAATATAGGGAAGAAGTGGGGCACTTATTATTGTGAAAGATTTCTCAATGTCTGCCCACTTGAAACTAATTCATATGTAAACATATTAAGCCAGTCACTTACTTCATTCTATAACTTTTTTAGTCTATAAACACACTGCTGTCAAATACAAGTTATCTTTGTTTCATGCTCCTTAAAGACATGTATGTATGCTTTACGTGCACAAATTACTTATTCTGCTGTATCTTCATCTTCAATCAGCATCCTCCCTCTCACCATATGTCGAAGATTTTTAATGCCAATAGTGATGCCAATGTCACCATCTGAGCCTTGATGTTTATGTTATGCAGAAAACTAGATGAGCTTAGACTCTTGATAGTGCTAAGATGACAGCCTCTCATCTCAAGGACCCTTACCCAGAGGATGACAACAATATCCTCAAAATGTAGGTCATTTATTTAAGAATTTTTGTGATGATCAGATCAATTAAATGATTCAACAAGTGCAGCCATGTTGGCCTGGCTTCTAAAATACCTCCAAGTAAGACATTGAATCCCTGCCAAGTGCAAGATCACAGCTGTTTCATTGACCCTTCAACTTTAACTCAACTGTTAGACGGCAGTTCAGATTATGATGTCTGACAAAGATACCAAGACTCATTTGCTTGTCAGTATTTCATTTATTGATTAAAAAACACGATTTACATGCGCATCATTTCATCAGGCATACCTACCGCTTGAAGGGTTTCCTTAAAAAAGAAAAAGGAAAAAAGTCAAAAGAAAATAACTTTCACCCACCTTTGAGTTCTAAATATCAGGATTCACAGCAAGTTCAGGATGTTCCCTGAGCCTGAGCTCTTTTCCTGGCAGGAGTGGATCAGTTTTTATCAGGACTAGACAGGTTGCCTCTGCCTGACACCGCTCCTCCTGATACACTTTCAAAACCCCAGACTTTCATCTACATGTCAAAGAGTCTTTCCTCCTGGAGGACATGGGTAAGCTGTGATGTTCCTTCTCAAATGCTCAGCAGAAATGTGAAGTGTCCTCTGGATAACATCTCTCACATTTAAAGAGCTTTCCTTCTGTGCAAAGATTAAGAGAATTCATTCATATATTGTATGCAGCCAGGGTCTTTGGGTCATATCAGACATGCTATGTAGCAGCGAGTTTTTCATGCATTCTGAATTTAGGTCAGTGTTTGTTTTCCTTAGCTTTAACTCTACATCAGCTGCTGTTAAATAACTTACATACCTTGAATCACTTTCCTCTCAATAGTTTCTCAATCATTTGTTAAAATGTCTATTTTGTCTTTTTACTACATTTTTTTGCACCTCTCTGCTTCAGATGTGTGTTTCTTTG
This sequence comes from Notolabrus celidotus, assembly GCF_009762535.1. NCBI lineage: Eukaryota > Metazoa > Chordata > Actinopteri > Labriformes > Labridae > Notolabrus > Notolabrus celidotus. The sequence goes on along the minus strand of NC_048285.1, from coordinate 23,701,222 downwards.
CCCCCTAGCGACCATGGCTGTAGACTGTTACCAGTGGTGCTGTTGCTACAGTAACAATCTAATGCCACGGTCACCATGGAGACAGCAGAAGAAATATGATTGGCTGCGGTAACGGCTGACGTCCTCGGCTGGTTTGATGATGTTGGTGATGCAGCCTTCAGTAGTGCTGAGGAAAACTTCATACAGTAGAGCGGCATCATCCCACTCAGCTGAACTCTCACAGTGACAGGGGTGACTTTTTTTTTTCCCCTCACAGAGCAGAGGTTTGCCAGACGTCAGTAGCCATGACTGTAGACTGTTACTGTACTTTGGAGGAGTTTTTAGCAGTAAGCAGTCTAGAGCCAAGGTATTGATGCACTGACTGACAGAAAAGAGCAGAAGCATTGAGTTAAATCAGGCTGCAGAGAATAAAAAGATTGAAACATGCAGAGGAGAAGAGGCGCCATGATGTTTCCTTATGTACAGTGATTCATCCTTATCTGCATATTATAAACAAATCAAATGGAAAGCAAAGAAAAACACCTCCAAAGCTCTTCTTTTTTTTTTACAGTTTTCTGGCATATCTTTGTAGCACACTTCACCTTAATCATTCCCTATACTGTGACACAATGCTAACAGCAATACGTCATATCCTTTCCTGTCAAAGGCCTTAGGCGCTGTGTGGTCAGACTGCCGGTTACAAAGCCCACTTGTTGTGCTTGTACTATTGATTTCCATGCCGATTATCTATGAGTCAGACACAGGATATGGACAGACGGATGGACAGAGGGCACAGGGTGGATTGGTGGCTTATGCAAGCTCATCTGAGTAACTCTGAGACTGACGTCAGCACTCAGGAAATCTGAGTACCTACAAGCACTTATCTGATGTTTATGAACCGGCTGTTTGAAGGTGAGTAAAGTGGATGGCGGCGATTTGTGTATTTTCAAGAGGTGTTCTGTCTTTGTCATATGAATGAATCTAAAAATGAGGAAGCAAAAGGAGCACTTGAAGTGGGCAAGTTCAAAAGTTGCCACTTAAGTGTCACCAGTGGTTATCAGTGACATGGACTGGTTCCTGTATCATAGTCTCTTCAGAGACGTCACTGCCAGTTACTTCCATAATGTAGCATACAAGTACCAGTCATTGAAGTGAGGCTCTAACTTATATGTGCAAATTAAAAGTCAAAACATTTAGTATATGTGATTCTGCTTCATGAAAAGCAAACCCATGTCTCTGAAACTGACTGGCTTGGTAATGTCGCTGTCCATGGTGCTGAATATCATCCACTGACCGACAAACGCTGCTGGCTGAGTTTCTGCTGCTGCGTGAGCCGTAAGTGTCAGAAGAGAGGCGCCCCCTTAATTGTCAAGACACACACGTTAGAGAGAGACAAAAAAAAGTTTATATATTTCTTCTTTTTCACCTTTGACTGATCAGAAACTTACACAGAAGGCAGGGTGAGGTTCAGTAAGACCGAATCTCTAGAATTATATGTAACATTTCAAAACATCTGTTATATTTTATGTGTATGAGAACATCTGGGAAGATTCACTGTCAATACAAGAAAAGCCCAGCTGTCAGTCGTTATGTTTGAAATATCTTAATAATTTGTAGGTGTTCTTTCAGACCAGCTCATTGCAGGTCATCCCACAGACCACTTTCAGCACCACGGACAGCTCCGCGAGGCTAAAGACGTTCTTCTAGGGTTATTACAAGATCCTCGAAAGAGTACAGACTATATGCTCTTTTTGATTTATTATGTTCTTTCAAGTGGTCTGTCCACTTGTAAGTGGATTAAGATAACCTGGACAGCCGGACAGTGGGGCTAAATCCTAAAGGGAAAGGTTATTGAACCACACTCATTGTAATTCCGGTCATACCCCCCTCCAGGAGTTACACTGGGGAGTTTTCATCAGACCCCCGGGCCTTCCCACCCCCTCACCCCCCCTCACCTCCCTCATCTCAGCCTCCTAGTATAGAGACACATCGCAATGCAGGTTACAGACGTATATAGGCGCCTTGCACTGTGCCTTTAAAGCTCTCTGATGCTTGATTGGGAGTCGTCTGCATGTGCGCAGGAATGACGCAAAATTGACTTCATCTCAAGAACGCGTCACGATGTCATTTCAACATAAGACAAAAAAAAAAGAGATGAACAAACAAAGCTAGGGAGAAGAGCTCTGCATGCCAAGGAGAGGAATAACAGGTCAATGTATTTAAAGTAGGTCCCTTCTCAGGGGGGTTATTCTGTTTAATTGATGTATTGATGTCTTCCGGTTGATTCTGTGCTACTGTATATTTTACACAAGCTTGAGCCAAAACAATGAACAATATATGCTTTCTGAAACCACCCTAACCTCTCACACTAGGCTTTGCTATCTCCGCTATTAAATAGTCCCAAATGCAGCCTGTTATTTGACACGTCCCATATAGACCGAGTGATACCCATGGAAAGGGAATAAAATAAATGAGTCTACATGTCGTGATGGTCTGACTGTCTGCGGGGATGCAGCCTGGTTAACATGCAGTGAGCGCAGCCTACACCCCACAAGACATTCTCTCCTTTTTTGCACTGTTGTCACTGCCCATGTGCGCCAAAGTGACTCACACTGCAGTAACTTCCAGCCTCTGTAATCTACCGTACATGTACGAAGTGACACGCAGAGGAAAAAATTCGGTGACAGGAGAGGAGCCGGTTTACTGTAATTCTAACGAGCTTTTTTCACTCCCCTTTATTTATAGCTACACGTGGATGAAGAAAATGTGGTCATTCAAAATTTTGATGTGGTGAAAAAAAGAAACAATGAAAAGGAAGACTTACCTGCTTTTCCGCAATTGTCCAACCGAGATTTCCTCAGTTTACCACTTGGTCAAACTAAAAAAAAAAAAAGCATAGTTTTGTCATTTTCCACCTCGACAAATTATAACTAGACTGCAGCACATTTGTTCATAGAAAATAATCATAACCTATCTCTTTAGATCTCGTGCGTAATATTGTTATTATTATTATGTTTCTGTTATAGAAAAATTGGCTTCTTCCTCCTGGGTTAATTTTTCAATCTCGCTCCTCGCTCTCGCAGACTCGGTATCTCATGAAATTCAGCGGGCTGTCCCGGTGATCTGCTCTTATAGACATCCCGTAGTACTAGTAATGGAGATGGGAGGGGACACTCATTCATTCAGAAGCATCACCTACATGGCCGATGTACGTGGACTCTTACGTCATCGAGGAAATTTAGTCAACAGGAGGACGCTCAGGGTTCCGTGAGGGGAGGAAGGAAGAGAGGAGTGGGGGGGAGAAAAAGGAGGCATGACAGGCGATGGGGGTGTGTAGGGGTGATGGGGACAAGCTTTGGATTTCTATTGGGTACAGTAATGCTACCTCTCTAGTCCTGCTTGTATGTGAAGCACGTTTTACATTAATTGTCCCCTAGGATGTTGTTTTATTGAGGTGTACGAATTTATGTGTCAGAGTGAGGTAGAAAAGGGAATCTTAGGGGAAGAAGCAGGGTTAAATTCAAATTAGTCATCAAGACCCTTGTGTTGTTGGCTTATTAAATTATTTGTGTTGACTTCAATGTATGAGTGTGTGTGTGTGTGTGTGTGTGTGTGTGTGTGTGTGTGTGTGTGTGTGTGTGTGTGTGTGTGTGTGTGTGTGTGTGTGTGTGTGTGTGTGTGTGTGTGTGTGTGTGTGTGTGTGTGTGTGTGTGTGTGTGTGACAAGAAGATGATCAGTTATTCACTTCCGTTTTTTGAGCCTGTTATGTAATTTGTGCCCTCCTCTTCTCATCAGAGAATAATTACAAGGATCAAACAGATCTTTGTCATTCCTGGATTATCTCTGGGAGGCACCATGGAGCTGTGGGACTCCAATGATGTGCTACATCTTACCTTTTAAAGGGGTATTCCAGGACTTTAGTATCACACTTGGAGAGGGTTGGAAGGTTTGTGTAGAAGGATATTAAATATAATGTTTAATATCTAAGCGGCAGAGGCTGATATGGCCTGACTTAGCCCTGGCTATGAGTCAGGCTCCCAAAACTCTGGGTCATATGTTACCCATAGTACAGCTTTATAGCTTCTTGATAGCTTAATTCATTAATTTGCACCTTTCATATCTCTTTTGCAGCTCTTTATTATTAAATATGTATTTTATGACGTCACCACAGTTACTCTCTTACTCTTAAAAACCTTCTTTATAGTCCCAGAAGGCATTTTAACTGTTTGTATCCAGAAGGCTAAATCTCATGGCTTAGTAAACTGATCATCACTGCTGCCATAGATAGTTTAGGGCAAGAAGACAAAATGTGTCCTCTTTTTTTTAAATCTGGGACTCCAAGTGTTTTACAACCAAGAGATTTGATTGGACAAGATGCCTTCTATAAGTGCTGATACAGAGTATAACAACACTATGACTTCTAACTTGATTTATTACCTGGCTTTCTTTTTCTTTTTATTCACCTGGCCATGTTAATACTTGATTCTGATTGGTCAAATCACCATCACAGCTGTAATTAACTCTGAATAGCAAGAACGACACCAGGGACAACAAGATCACACATTGTTGTATCAAATCAATCCCTGGAAAGGACCTCTTCCTGTTGACAATGTGGGAAGAACGTTAGTTTCCGATAGCAAATAATATGTGGGTACTTTTAATATTACTCTGTTTATTTTAAGAGTACAAAAGTTTAGATGAGTAATTCCTGGCTGACTAGTCACTAGCAGAGAA